>NC_051862.1:91853789-92169623 GCF_015732765.1 Culex quinquefasciatus | reverse complement strand
AAAAGTTTCGCAACAAGTACGAACCGCACCTGATTGGACCCAGACAAGATTAGTTTTGCCGGACAAACAAGACCAATTTATCGCTGCCGTTGTTTGCAAAACTTTCCCAGATGCAATTTCGCATCTTCTGTGACACTCACACACCGTGGCTAAGTGCGGGGTTATTTAACTTTTCGTGGCGGGAACAACTTTGGTACAGATAGAGGGAGACCCAATTAAAACCCGATGGCGATGGCAACCTGCCCCAGAGACCTACTCCGAACGAAGGACCGCCGTTAGATTTTTATCGCCAATTACAAGCTGAGCCACTGGGCGGCGTAAAAAAAAGAGCTGCACACAATGCGCTTCAACTTTTGCTGACTAGTTGCAATTTATCATTTACAATCAATATCAAACGCAACGATCAACTGAACAAAACTCTCCGACTAACGGGTCGTACTGCTCGGTCCTTAAAAAAGTTAATGACGCGCTGCTGGGAAAACGCAAAGCTCGTCGTGCGAGCTAATTTTCATCTCGCGCCAAACATAATTGACGGGGGCTTGTTACCAGCGCCGTACCTAGAGGTTGGCGCGGTTGGCGACCGCCAAGGGCGCCAGCCCTTGGGGGGCGCCAAAATCGATGATTGTACAAAATTTGCATGTCAACTATAACATCCTCATTAGATAAAAAAATAGAAAGGGCCCCGAATTATGAAATAGAATTAAAATAACAGATAATTTGGTTTAAAATATAAAAAAAAATATCTAGGGCGCCAAAATCAATGGTATGAATATTTCTACCGAAGTGTTATTTGAAAATTCATACATAATTCTAAATTTGTTTTTTCATCAAAGAAGGGGCGCTCAAGTGGCAGAAAGTTAAAGGAGTTCTAGTAGAGCTTCTCAAAATAAATTCACGTTAAAGTTTGGACCGTTGTATAATGAAGTTTAAGTCATACCTTCCAGACTAAAAAAAATCCAACTATACGTTATTTTCTCGTTAATTTGGCTGTGAATCACAATCAGCCAAATTGTGAAAAAATAAGGTCATATTTTGAGCTTCTTTTAAATAGGAATTATTTTAACATTAAAATATATACCTTTCTTTTGATTTTTTTACGTTCTCGAGTAAAAAAAAAATCCCTTTGAAACATTTTCAGCTCGACTTCCCATTTTTTAACACTGGAACGCCCAACGCATGTCCAACTTACACGGACGCCCAAGCCTCCCAAAAAAGTTGGAACGGTAACTTCAACTCGCTGGTTCTCGGGCATAACTCACCCAATCAAGACGATTCTTTTTTCCAGGGATTTGTAAGAATGTCTAGATTATCCCAAAATTTTGCAGAACTTGATTTGAACAAATCTGTAATTTTTGCGACCGAGAATATCGTTCCAACTTTTTCAAAAAAACTGCCTCCGCGGAATTTTTGGCGATTTTTTTTTACACGGGAAAAAAAAAGTTGGAACGATGTTTTTGATCGCAAAAACTACAGATTTGATCAAATTGAGTTCTGCAAAGTTCTAGGATCATCTAGACATCCTAACAAATCACTAGAAAAAAGAATCGTATTGATTGGGTGAGTTATGCCCGAGAACCAGCGAGTTGAAGTTACCGTTCCAACTTTTTTGAAGCCTTGGGCGTTGGAATGTTAATCAACTTCGTGCATAGAAATTTACATACTCTTTTTCAAAATGCTAAAGTTTTGAATGTGGAAAACTGCTGTAAATTTTCACCGATAAGACCAACATTATTTGTTCAGAGCGAGTTGTGGCGCTTTAACCACGGCAAATGTAAAAAAAAAATCAGAGTTTAAAAACATTTGAATAGTTTTGCACAAAAATATTTTTCTGGAATATAAAATTTAATTTTACGAATTAAAAATTGATCAATGAATACTGATGAAAATAAAAATCAATGCAAAACATAATTAAAAAAAATAAAATTATGAAATACGAGCAAATTACTCGTCAATCCATAGAAATTTTGGAAACTTATGATTGCAAAACAACTGGACAGGTGTATAATGCATTTTAAAACATTTTTTTTTAATTCAAATGTTGGAACGTGGCCTGTAATTTCAATTTTTATTTTTTGGTCAGAGTCGAGGGACATAAACTTAAAAAATATTTGCATAGGCCTAAAGTGATTTTGACGAAATTTTATACTTCGATGGATTAAGCTTGCTGGGATTCCTATCTAGATAGAACAAGATAGCACACGGGCATCGAGTTATAATTTTTTCAATTTTGAAGAAGGATTTTTGCCTTCCTCACTGAGGTAAGGCTATAATCCTGCTCTAAAATTGAACTTTTTATTTAAAGCTCGAAAACCCACCTTGATGTATACATATCGACTCAGAATCGAAAACTGAACAAATGTCTGTGTGTATGTGTGTGTGTGTATGTGTGTGTGTATGTGTGTGTGTATGTGTGTGTGTATGTGACCAATAATGTCACGCAGTTTTCTTAGCACTGGCTGAACCGATTTTGACCAAACTAGTTGCATTCGACTTGGTTTAGGGTCCCATACGGTGCTATTGAATTGTTTGAAGTTTCGATAAGTAGTTCAAAAGTTATGTATAAAAATGTGTTTTCGCATATTTTTGGAAGTTGAAAAAATGGCAGTAAACTGAACCAAACATCATCATGTTATACATCGTTAGTTAGGTAACTGAAAGACCTTTCCAACGAGTCCAAAACATTGATAATCTGGCAACCATGTCTCGAGTTATGACCATTTAAGAGATATATTTGTACTTTTTCGATGCCGGATCTCACTTAAATGTATGTAAACGATGTCCAGATCCATCATCCGATACATCGTTGGTTAGGTAATTGAAAGACCTTTCCAACGAGTCCACAACATTGAAGATCTGGCAACCCTGTCTCGAGTTCTAACCACTTTAGTGATATTTCTGTACTTTTTTTGTAGCCGGATCTCACTTAAATGTATGTAAACAATGTCCGGATCCATTATCCGACCCATCGTTGGTTAGGTAATAGAAAGACCTTTCTAACAAGTCTAAAACATTGAAGATCTTGCAACACTGTCTCGAGTTCTAACCACTTTAGTGATATTTATGTACTTTTTTTGTAGCCGGATCTCACTTAAATGTATGTAAACAATGTCCGGATCCATTATCCGACCCATCGTTGGTTAGGTAATAGAAAGACCTTTCTAACGAGTCCAAAACATTGAAGATCTTGCAACACTGTCTCAAGCTATGACCACTTATGATGTCACTAATGAGCCCTTGAGTGATATGTGTGTTTTTTGTATTCCGGAACTTAACGAAATTTGTGTCCAAACCCATCATATTTCATATCACCCATTTTTAGAAAAGAGTGAGGAAGGCGAGTGTGTGTGCGTCGCACGTTGTTATTGCACCTCGATACAGCTCCGCGAAAGTGAACCTAGAACCACCGAATTACCGTTCCGTCGTGGCCGAAAGTGTGTTTAACCAACGCCGAAGTGCGTCGCGAACCGGCATCGAGTGTTATAATTGACCCGCAATCGACGGCCGGGCAATAAAAGTGAATTTATTTTTGCCATCCATCGTCGTCGTCGCGGGACAAACAAGCAGAACAAAGGGCTAAGTGTGGTGTAGCAACAAGACCAGTGGCAGTGCAGTTGTGTCGATTGCGTATACGCACACTGATTGAAACCGCGCGCGGTGTGCCGAGTGTGCAATTTTGAAAAAGAAAACGGGCAAAAAGTTTTAAACTTTTTTGCAAAAAATAAAATAAATTTTATTATTGTGAAATTTGGTGCTAGTAGTGAAACGCTTTTACACACACAGTAGAAGACGTCCTCTTCCGGATATGAAGACCGTTAGGCTTCGAGATAAAAGCCCCGTTACGGTAGCGTGAGAAAACCGGGGCTAGGTCTCGGTAGCCCTTAGGTGGTTCTCCACCCCGAGACTAGGTAGCGCAGCCCTGATAAGGCTGCCTACCGAAAAAGAGGATCGCGAATGGCAAGAAGGCTAGAAATCCGGAACAAACGGCAGAAGCCCATAGAAAAGCAGACCACCGATTGGCGACTCGGCTCTTGGAACTGCAGGTCTTTAAATTTCTTGGGTTTCGAATTCGCCTTAGCGAAGGAGTTGCAACCTCGCAACTTCGATGTTGTGGCACTGCAGGAGGTGTGCTTGGAGGAGGAGCAGGTGCTCGACTGGCCAGGTCGGCAGACCAATTCCCGTTTTTTCCTGAGCGGCGGCAAGGACAAGAAGCTGGGTACCGGCTTTATCGTGCGGGGCAAGATGCAGGATCGCGTGTTCGGCTTCACGGCGATCAGCGAGCGGATGTGTAAGTTGAGGATAAGAGGCCGTTTCTTCAACTACAGCATCATCAACGTGCACTGCCCCCACGAAGAAAAGACCGATGATGAGAAGGAAGCATTCTACGCGACGCTGGAGGAGGTGTACGACGGCTGTCCGCGGCAGGATGTAAAGATCATCATTGGGGACATGAACGCTCGGTTCGGAAGGGAGGAAATGTTTCGACCGACAATAGGCCCAGAAAGTCTACATGCGGTCACGAACGACAACGGCCAACGCTGTATCGACTTCGCAGCCTCCCGTGGAATGGTGGTCAGGAGCACCTACTTTCCTCGCAAGGACATCCACAAAGCCACCTGGACATCACCTGACCAACGGACGAAAACGCAAATCGACCACGTCCTGATCGACGGCCGATTCTTCTCGGACGTAACGCACGTGCGCACCTTTCGCGGTGCGAATATTGACTCGGACCACTACCTAGTTGGAGTTGACATGCGCTCAAAGCTGTCGACGGTGTACAACCAACGCCGAAGCCGGCGGGCCCCTCCGTTCAACACCGCGTGTCTGCAGAACGGAGATGTGGCCCACAGTTACGCGCAGCAGCTGGAAGCGAATCTGCCAGGTGAGGAGGAACTTGGCGCAGCCTCGCTCGAGGGTGGTTGGAGCCGCATACGCTCAGCCATCGGCAGTGCAGCGGAAGCCACACTGGGTAGTGCGATCCGAGTCAGTCGAAACGATTGGTACGACGACGAGTGCCAACAGATTACCGCCGAGAAGAAAGCAGCTTACGACAAGAAGCTGCACAAGGCGACGAGAGGGAACGTGGAACGATACAGGCAGGCTCGGAATCGGCAGGTCGCGGTCTTCAAGCTTAAGAAGCGCCAGCAGGAAGACCGAGATTGCGCAGAAATGGAGCAGCTATTCCGAGCTAACGAAACGCGGAAGTTTTACGAGAAGGTGAACCGGTCCCGCAAAGGCTTCGTGCCGCGAGCCGACGTGTGCAGGGACAGCGGTGGAAACCTGATCGTAAACAAGAGCGAGGTGTTGGACAGGTGGAAGCAGTACTTCAACGAGCACCTCAACGGCGATGAAGCGAACGGAGACGGCGATGGAGTCAACCTTGGAGCGCCCGCAGCTGATGAACAGTTCCCAGCACCTGATCTGGAGACGGTGAAGAGGGAGATCAGGAAGCTGAAGAACAACAGAGCTGCCGGAAAGGATCGGTTGCCCGGTGAGCTCTTCAAATATGGAGGAGAGAAACTAGCGAGGGCGCTTCACTGCGTGATTTCCAAGATCTGGGAGGAGGAGAAGCTACCGGAGGAATGGATGGACGGTGTCGTGTGCCCCATCTACAAAAAGGGCGATAAGTTGGACTGCGGCAACTACCGCGGCATTACGCTTATCAACGCGGCCTACAAAATCCTCTCCCAGATCCTCTGCCGTCAGCTGTCACCCCACGCAAGGAGGTTCGTGGGGCCCTACCAAGCGGGCTTCACTGGCGCGCGCGCCACCACGGACCAAATATTTTGTCTCCGACAGATCCTCGAGAAATGTCGTGAGTACAACGTGCCCACACATCACATCTTCATCGACTTCAAGGCGGCCTATGATACAGTCGACCGCGAGCAGCTATGGCAGATTATGCACGAGAACGGATTCCCGGATAAACTGACTCGGCTGATCAAGGCTACCTTGGATGGTGTGATGTGTCACGTGCGTGTTTCGGGGGAATTAGCGGAACCCTTTGGATCACGCCGAGGGCTGCGGCAAGGTGATGGCTTATCCTGTTCGCTGTTCAACATCGTTCTTGAGGGCATCATTCGAAGGGCGAGCATCGAAACGAGTGGCACGATTATGAACAAGTCCTACCAGTTGCTTGCTTTTGCCGATGACATCGACATTGTGGCAAGAAACCTGGAGACGGTGATGGACGTCTACACCCGACTGAAGGTACAAGCAAGGCGTGTAGGACTTGGCATGAATACGACGAAGACGAAGTACATGAGAGGAAGGGGTTCGAAGGATGTCGGCCCCCCAAGTCTCACCCCTCTAACTGTGGATGGTGATGAGTTGGAGGAGGTGAGCGAGTTCGTGTACTTGGGATCGCTGGTAACCGCCGACAACGACACCAGCAAAGAGATCCGGACTCGTATTTTTGCTGGGAATCGTGCGTACTTCGGATTACGGAAAACACTCACTTCGGATCGAGTGCAACGCCGCACGAAGCTGACGATGTACAGAACACTGATCAGACCGGTAGTCCTCTATGGCCACGAGACCTGGACGATGCGGCAGGAGGACGAACGTGCCCTTGGAGTTTTCGAACGGAAGGTGCTACGAACGATCTACGGTGGAGTGCAGGTGTCTGACGGAGTGTGGCGACGACGCATGAACCACGAACTGCATGCGTTTCTTGAAGAACCGACCATCGCCACCCAGGCGAGAATCGGGAGGCTCAGGTGGGCCGGCCATGTCGCCCGAATGGACGAAGGCCAGCCTGTCAGACTGCTATTTGACCGCGCTGTACCAGCTGGCGGAACAGGCAGAAGAGCAGGGAAACCGCGCGCACGGTGGGGAGATCAAGTGAATGGTGATATCCGGAAGATCTGTAACCTGGGAAATTGGAGAGTAGTAGCACAAGACCGAGAAAGATGGAAGCGTCTTCTTGCTACAGCACGCGTACCTGGTGCGCTATGCTGATTGGTATGGTATGGTATGGTATGGTGAGGAAGGCACCAACCACATAGGTGGATTAAGTTAGTTTTTTTTCATGGTAATTAACAAAATAAAATCCAAAGCTAAATCAGCTAATTATTTTACGAATCCGGGAAAGTTCTTTGCTTATACAATCAAACACTAGATCAGATCAAATTATGCAGGCTTAGAAATATAAAAATTGCTAACAAGTTATAGCAAAATTTATCATCATTGAGCATTTAATTCTGTGCATTTATCTAAAAAATGAATTGAAAAAAAACAAAAACCGGCTATTATTATCGATTTTATGAAATCTGAGAAAATTTTAAGCCAACTTAACTTCTATAATAAAATTTCAATTCAACCTATCTCATATTATCTGAAAAAAAAATAAATAACTGTGTTTATGAATTTGACCATATTAAGATCTTCAATTAGTGGCAGTGCGTGGCCGAATGGTTACGCTGTTCGCTTTGTAAGCGGATGATTCTGGGTTCGATTCCCATCTGCTGCAACCTTTCATCGGATGAGGAAGTAAAATGTCGGTCCCGGCCTTGGTTGTTAGGCCGTTAAGTCATTCCAGGTGTAGGAGTCGTCTCCATGCCATAAGTACAAACAACACACCAAACCAAACCTACTCCGGTGGAATCGCTGGCGGCGGTTGGACTCGCAACCCAAAGGTCGTCAGTTCAAACACTGGGGTGGAAGGTTCCTTGGAGTAAAAAGAGGTTTGGGTGCTCTCCCCATTCAAGCCTTCGGACTCCTAGGTTCGAGCAGAAACTTGCAATAAAGACCACAAAAGACCCGGGGGTCGTTAATGTGGATGGTTTGATTTTTTTTTTTTTTGATGAGATCTCCAATTGCAATTATAAAATCAAATTTCATATTGAAGCAATCTTTGAAAATTAATATCAATTTATCAAAATGCTTGTAAATTTGGGAGGGGCGCCAAATTGATGCTTCGCCAAGGGCGCCGTGGACCCAAGGTACGGCTCTGCTTGTTACTGTTTTTTTTTCCTACCTTCTCTTCTGTCATTCATGAAAATTACCCCCCTTGGCATGGTTTTTTGGGGTTTTCACTCGAGCAGCGGCTCGTTTTTGTACGAGCACAACATTAGCGAAAAAACATCGCAGATCAAAGCTGGAAAACAGTTAAGCATACTTGAAGAAATCTTTGGGAAATCGGCATTTTCATTTTAAATAGTTTTAAAAATCTTTTTGATTTGGTTTGTATACAAAATTTTAAACTAAGAATGAAATCAAAATTGGTCAAAAAATCAAAATTTGATTTCCCAGAGAACTACTCATTCACTTAGCTACAAGAATGTGCAACCGTACAGCATCAATTATAGGAACGCGAGCTTTATGATGCAGTTTGGATCTTTTTTGTTTGCAGGCAGAGGATTTTTTCTCCTCTTCCCTAAACTTTAAGTCTCTTCTCCGCCAGCCAGTTGGGGTAATAATACACTCATGGGTGAGCTCAGACTTTTAAGGGGAAGCATTAGATGGGTTCAAAGAAGCCACACTGTAAAAGTCTGCACAAAAACAGTGCTGTTTTCTTCATAAATCAGTATTAGCCAAGGGGCCACAAACTCCAGCCTTGATGGGCGCAACTTTAAAGTGCCCAAGAAAAGACTGAGGGAGCCAACATGCCAATTGCAATCGAGGCACCTACCGGGATAAATGATCTTCTTGGGTGCCGCAGCAGACTGACAGTCTTGACTTGCATAATGTGGTGGATCATCGCGGCGGCGAGGTCAGAGGACACGCGCCACAATGCGTTGGACAACTTCATGGGAGTTGCAGTTGGTGAACTATGGGGTTGATGGGTGCAAGGAACTGTCCCCCTTTATTAAGGGTGGAATTCGTTAATCAAAGGTTTCAATTTATGAGTGATTTAATACTGTATGATGATGTTCACAACCGATATGATGTAAAGTTACTTCTTTACAATTCATTCTAATCGAAAGATTTTTACGACCCTTGAAAACTGAGACCATTTCCAAATTGAGTATGAGCATGAGCTAAATACATTGCTCATAACTGAAAACATAATATTTTTTCAGTGTAGTATAGTAACCTGGATAGTAAATTAGCTTATATCTGTAAGACCTTACATCCAATTGAAATGTGGTCAAAGACAAATTTATGGGAAAATGGACGAGCTTTCCGGTGAAAATATTTTTGAGACTGAAAAATCAAGTCTGCCATATAGAAATCGTCAAAAACCATCAAAAAACCTATTTTTTCAACAATTTTATTTTTAAAACCGCTGTAACTTCACAAGGATTGGACTTAGGACAAAGGTCAATATGGAGACTTTTATGTAAAATTATCTGGAGAATCGATTCCCGTATACGGGTTTTGAAAATTTTGACGTTTAGAGCACTTTTCAAAAGAAAAAAACAGTTTCAGTAAATGATTTTTGTATTTTTTTAAGTGAGTTGCTCCATTAGGGTGTAATATCAAAATCGATTTTCCAGCACAGCAATTTTTCAGTTCCTTTTGGGGTCCTAAACAACTCCCCAAAGTTTGGGAACGATTGGTTTAGTCCTCACTTTGCGCAAAGCGATTCAATTTTCCATATAAATTTGTATGGGAAAACCATTTTTTTGGATTTTGATATTTATAAAATCCACGTTTCACGCTGTACTAAAACCGGATTCATATTCGGATGCTCTGGAAGGTGCTCTACAACTTTCCCGAAGAGAGTATGGTGCTAGCTTGTCCCTGAAAGAAGATACAGCGTCCTCAAAACTCGTCTAAAACGTGATTTTCGAGCAAAAAACACGTTTTAGACGAGTTTTGAACACGCTGTATCATTTTATAGGAACAAGTTATTTTTTTCCATACAACCATATTACACCCTATTGCTCCATCCTGCATTTTTCGTGAGTCTTTTTGTAACATCTTAGGCTATTTTCACAAAAAATTTGAACGAAAAAAAGTCGTGGGCTCACCTTCAAATTTGACTTTTAAACTTAAAAATCAAAAAATGTCATGAAGGTGGCGTGTTTTTTTCTTTCAGTGTATTTTTTCGGAAAGCCCGTCAAATTCTTACAAGTTTGTCTTTGACCACTTTTTGATACTTTGCAACGGCTTCGAGATACAGCAATATTTTAATTACGAAATACAAAAATATTTAAAACTTTTACGCCCTTCTCAAATGTCATTATCGAGTGTAACTGGCTCCATATACACAAAATGGCTTATATAAGCTTAGGATAACATGTCTACAAAGTTTCATTGAAATCGGAGAGGGTCGAGGATAAAGTACCTTAAAAAATCTTGTTTTTGCTAGAATTGCTCCATACGAAAAAAGACTTGTTTTTGAATAATTTGCAGTCGGAAATGGTGATGATCCGGAAATTTGTTGTCAAAGAAACTTTGATGTAAAATTGGACGTCCGATTTGATGGTGTACTTACACTTAGAAAAACGTATTTTTTATCATAAAACAAAAAAAAAAGTTTTAAAACATTGCCATTTTTTGTTATTCAACTGTTATTTTTTTTTGGACGTATAATTTTGAGAGAAATTTAATTTACTTTTCGAATCTACATCAGGGGTTTTGTTTAAAGGTCCTATAAGCTATTGTGTTTGAAATAATTATAGAACCTTTAAAAAAAACTCTGGTTTAAGGTTTGTCTTTTTCTTTTTATGTTTATCTTTAACTGATCCCCATTTTGGGACAAAATATATTGTTCAAAAATCTTACTAATTAAAACAATTTCACACGTTTCAATGTGAGTGAATCTTGTAGATATCATCGAAACTTTTATCAAACATTTTTGTAAATATTTATAAAACGATGAAATTTGACTTAGGCTTAGGAATCTGTATAAATTGCATTTGAAATGACAGGGTCATTTCAGAAAAGTGCAAACTTAATTTGCACTTAGAAACCTTCCTTTGGGATTCGAACATATGACAGTTAGATAACGAATCTGATTGACTACCATCTGATTCAGGCAGAAAAAATATTCCAAATATTTTACAAAGTTTTTGTCGATCATCCCTCCCTTCCCCCATTATTATTGGCCCGAAAAAATAAGAGCAAAAATATAAAAAAAAATCAAAAATCAATGGAAATTTAAGGGCAAGTGCTCTGCGTTTTGAATCATTCGAGCTTGTCCTGATTTATTTTAAATTCTAGTGAATTTTCGTTGAACTAAGGTTTTTTTTTCGTCAAATCTATTTTTTTTTAAAATAATGATTGCAGTTTAACTTTACGGGTGCTTGAATTTTTTTTTATTGAAATGTTCTTATACTGGCTCTCAACTATTTTGTATTAGTTACACATAATTTGAAGATAAAATTATGCCGTTACATAAATTGTTCAGTTTACATGTCACCATTTCGAAATATAAAAAAAACATTAAAATTTTATTGAAAACACAAGTACATTGAGCCAAAATCTTTTTTTTTTTCTTCAAATACCTGAAACAATAAAATCAAAAATACCGATAAAAAATTGCCATTTTGTGTTTTCTATTAATTGTATGGTGGGTTTTGAGTTGTTTCCCGATCACTTCTGAGAAAACTTAGTAACAATTTTGGTCACATACGCACACACTAGGGTGCCCAGAATATGAGACTTTTTCTTAAAACCTCGCTCCATAAGCTGAATATTGTTATATGAGCAAAATCGGTCAACATTTATCCATTGATACTCGAAGGTGAATTTTGTATGGAAAAAATTAAAAAATGTATGGAAAACCCAATTTTCTTACAGTTTAGTCTGCCCGGTACGCGATTTCCACCCAAATATTCCCGAAAGTGAGAAAATTTAATGCTCTAAAACTTTGTTTAATTTAACGATTTAAAAAAAAGTCATTTTAGTATAAAAACATTTAGGCTTTAGGCTCGAGCAACATGAGTTAATCTCAACCAATTTCGCTCAAAATTTGCACAGATTTTAAGTATCAATAAACCGTTTTCCGCTTGTGGAGCAGGGGGTCATTTTTTTCTGGGCACCCTAATACACACAGATATTTGTGTTCAGTTTTCAATTCTGAGTCGATATGTATACATGACCGATTCTTCGGCTCCTTTTGAAAAAAAAATCCCAAGTTTTTTTCAGCGTTTTGGCTGTAGTGGCTATATAAAAGAAGAAACCCCCCAATGTGTTTACATATTTGGAAAGATAATTGATTTGTCTACATAGAAATGTCAAGTAGAATTATCAATATTGTACCTGTGCTCCCCCTGAAATGAAAATGTAGCGTGACGGGACAACATCGTAAAACTGGACTTTTAAAAGGCACACTAGGACAATCGCTACAGTTTTGCCAGTTAGATTTTTTAAACTTTTGCTCTTCTACACATTATCACAAATTAAAAAATGAATCTTTTGCTCCTTGAACTGAACGAATTGGTCGAAAATTGAGTTTTTGCCAACCATTTCTTTGCGTGACGGGATAACGAAAGGAGCAGATTTATGAAAAATCTCCTCTCTCATTCAATGGCTTGCAGACCATATTTGGATAATATATTTGGCTTTTGAGGTAAGAAAACGCATTTCAAGCACATTGCAATTATTGAATCATAAAAAAAATCTTTCATATAAAAAATAACATTGAAAATTGAAAAAAGTGAATTTTTGGTGTAGCTTTACTAAGAATCGGTCATATAAAAAATCACATTGAAAATAGTGACTTTTTGGTGAAGCTTCGCTAAGAATCGGTCACATGAAGGTGGGTCTTCGAGCTTTTTATTAAAAAAGTTCATTTTCATAGCAGGATTATATAGTCTAACATCAGTGAGGAAGGCAAATGTCCGGTGCTTGAAAATTGATAATAATGTTGATATTGACTTGAACGGAAAAATGTTTTCTTTTTGAATGAAAATAAAAGCAAATCTATAAGTTTCTTAATGAAAATGTGTTGTTCTCTTTATGACGGTCAACATGTTTGCAATATTCATCCCGGAAGGTAAGTCATTAGAGTATGAATTACACTTTTCCCTTCTCCCAACATCATCACCGCAACATGAAGACGTCAACAGCCCGGCAACAGTTTTCATTTTGAAGTCAAAACCAACAGCATCGGAGAAGAAAGCACATCATTTTTACTGTTTGGTCCTCTTCCGGATTGCTCAGCGGGGGACGTGCATCTTCTTCAGAAGTTGGCTGGCCCATTTCTCCCCGTTGATTGCTTTGTTGCATGTCAACTGTCCCCGGTGGCCATCGTCAGCGCGCCGTAGTCGTCGGGAATGGCCGGGATTACTCTGCCAGGGTTCTCATTTGAAATCTCCCAAAACGTTCCATAGGAATAATTAATAAACCCCCAGGACAGTCTTTCGAGCTGCATTCACAATTCCTACAATAATAATAACAAAAGTACAAAACTCTTCCTTCCCGAATCCGGGGAAAAGGGATATTTGAGCTCTTGAAGTTTTTTTTTTTCTCTCTTTCTGTTAGTGCTGTCTTATTTCGGATCGTAATTTCCACTGGCTGCAGCATTCATCTATCCGTTGTTCGCCCGAGTTGTTGGTTTGGTTTCGGTGCAGCATTAATGAAATCCCTTTTCCCCCGGCCTTACCCTCGAAACGTGACCGCGCCACAGGTTGTGCTCGGATTTGGCCACGTGGTCACAGGACAGGACGAAAAGAAGAAATTTGCGTCCCCTTCTCTCGAAAGGGGGAGAAAAAGGCTGCGATAATTTATGCTGCGCTATTTTCATGCATCTTGGAAGTTCCAAGTGTCCTGAGCTCATTGTTGAGGCTGCCACCCTATCATAGCAGCAGCCTAGTAAGAAGTGGATAGGATGTAATGAATTTCCTTAATCCTTCCTCGCTGTTTTTTTTTATTCCTGCAGTGTTCAAGCGGTGAGGGATTTGCAACAAAAAAAAGGGGGAAGTAAACAAGCCTGCGGGTGCATTGCTGCAGAGGCTTCTTCTGGGTCGGCAATTATTTAATGGTGTTTTTCTGCCAAGTTTAACACGAAAAAAGTGATAAAAAGAAGGCTATAATTGAATTTATCCCCCCTATTCCGGGAACACTTTCAAGATATTAGCGGGAGTCGATTGATCGTTTTGCTACTTAACGTTATTGGAAATTTGTTTTTCAATTCGTTCCAGTTGGTGGCCATTCAATTAACGCCGGGTTTTAATCGGTAAAATGCGTCTCATGAAACTTTTTTTTACTTTTTGGTGGGAACAGCCCTGGCTGACTGGTTACGGTGTTTGCTTTATAAGCAAATGGTCCTGGGTATTCCCATCTGCTCCCAACGAGAAAGTTAAGGAGATATAAATTATTGAAACTTGAACACCAAAGTTGCTCAAGCCGGGTCTCGATCGCCGATTTTTTTTTCTTATTGTTTTACAATTATGCCGATTCAAATACTTACAAAAAAATAATGTCCTCTGGCAAAAAAATGCTTAATGTCAAGCCAAAATTTCATAATTTCAATTTCAAAAATAATAGAAAGTGTATTATTCACCTGTACAATTGATTTTTAATCTGTAGCAAAACTCTGCATTTTTTATGTTGATGTCAGTAAACACTACAGTTTTTCAAGGTACCGTCAGTGGGGGTGACTATGGGTCAAAAAACGATACACCTCTCGTATTTTCTTAATAACAAAAACAATTTAATTAACATCGAAAATCTTTCAACGTAGATTTGTTCTTAGATAGTTTACTATCATTTTCCCAAAATATGGTGGATTTTGATGAACACTACCTTAAATGCCAATTGTTTGAAAATTGACCCAATCTCACCCCTTAGAGGGGGTGACATTGGGTCAAACGAAACTAAAATGATGCTCAAATACAACGAAATGGTAAAAACAAGTCATCCAACAGTGTTTCTTGTTCGAGGGACTCGTATTGACATGCTACTATGATTGAAGTGGAGATTTTCAAACATTTGGGTAGTTTTCGAGCAATTCCAACAAAAATATTCTTATGATGATTTTTCGAGAGGTTATTTTTGGTCAAAATCGTACCCAAAATCGCTGCCAAAATAAGAGGATTTGTTCTAGGAACGAGATTTTTTCAGCGAAGTCATCTTAAGATGTCCCCTACACAACCCTTTCAATAGAATTCATTTTCATTGAGAAGAACCTGAGAAATGGTAAAATCCGTAAAAAATCACTTTGACCCAATCTCACCCCCCAGACCTAATGTCACCCCCACTGACGGTATGATAGATTTGGGCTTCCTGAACACTCTTCAATCGACAAAAATGAATTTTAGAGAATTCCCTGCCAACAAATAAATTTGTAAATTTAAGTATAAAATCTATCCCAAGTAACATTTTTAAACCAATTAGCCACCACATAGTTTTATTGAGGTTTTATTGTAGCATCTTGATTGTTGGCATTCACTGCAACCACTAAGCATGGGCTGATTTGAAGATTTTAAGAAGGTTATATGTCTCGAACATAACACCTGGTGCCAATAAGAGCCAAGTGGCTTTCAATAAGGTTTTATGATAGTTTTAAGAGAGTCTTGAGTGTCATGCCAAGCGGTTTTATTACATGCTTCTTTAAAACCAAGGGTGTTGGAGCTGTCAAGTGCCATTAACCATGCAAAAAGCTTCCTTAAAACCATGAGCTCCTAAAAAAAGCATTTGACGCGGCCAAATAGCAATGCATAATTATGGTGCTGATCTGATTGAATGTGGTTGTCCGCCATCTTGGTAGAAAATATCGCCAAAAGCCATAAATTAGATTAACATGTGAAGAAAACACAATCATTGTCGCAATTTTTGCAATCTCAATTATATCTTATGGCAAGACAGAGACTTATTTTTTGCCAGAGTAAAATCTGTCTGGCATAAGAAATGTCATTTTTCCTTGACTGGGTTTTAAAAAAGGTTTTATTAAGGTTTTGAGGAGGTTTTTAAGATTCAATTGTGAAGCCTTGAACTTCTATGTAGGTTTTATAAATAGGCTGTGAAAATCTTTTGCGGACCTCCGCAAAGATAAAAGAGTTTAAAGATAGGTTTATCAGGATTCTGAGGAGATTGATACGACTAAGTGGTTTTTATGTTGGTTTTGTCTGATAGGTTTTATAGCGGTTGTGACAGCTTTGACAAAACCTTAATTATTACTTGGGATGGAATCCCACTTATTTTTATACTTTAAATTTAAAAAAAAATATTCTTACACTGGAAATTCACTAAAATTCAACTATGTCGATCGGACAAAACTGATGCGTTTACTGACATCAAGTTCAAAAATGTCAAGTTTTTAGTTTTCTAAAATGTAAGATATGGCAAAAAAGTCAAATGATTTTAAATAAATCCTATCTTGTTTAAAAATTATTCCTAGCTCCGAGGAATTCACTTCAAATTAATTTCAACTGATTGTACATTAATTTCCAAATTTTAGTTTTTAGTTTTTAGTTTTTAGTTTTTAGTTTTTAGTTTTTAGTTTTTAGTTTTTAGTTTTTAGTTTTTAGTTTTTAGTTTTTAGTTTTTAGTTTTTAGTTTTTAGTTTTTAGTTTTTAGTTTTTAGTTTTTAGTTTTTAGTTTTTAGTTTTTAGTTTTTAGTTTTTAGTTTTTAGTTTTTAGTTTTTAGTTTTTAGTTTTTAGTTTTTAGTTTTTAGTTTTTAGTTTTTAGTTTTTAGTTTTCAGATCAATCTAATGTTTTTTGGCCATTTCAACGTACAGATAAAATCCAGAGTTTTTTTTTGAATAGGTCCTATAAACATATGGAAGACAATAGCTTATTGGACCTTATCAAAAAAAACTCAAGAAATATTTTATAAAAGAATGCACCTAACTTCAGGGTGCCTCCCAAACCCACGACTTCACCAATACACTCCCATCAACCAGCCGGCACATCTGTTTTGACGTTCGGTGCCGGCGCGCGCGCTCGTCGCAAATTTTGTTGACATCGCCGCCACGCGTATGCCGGCACGTTCCACACCGTGGTGCGTGGCGCGAAAACAACGGAGCAGACATCGCATGCTTTGATTGTCCGCCCTCTCTGAGAAGAGAGCGATTGAGGAGAGGGAGAGCAAAATGCGCTCACTTTTCACCAAAACATCGCACGAGAGAAATTTACAGTGAGTTCACAATGCGCCTTGAAGAAATTTGTTGATGTTTTGAGGGTTGCCTACTCGGAAGGGGTTTTCCGATCTTATCCCACAACAAAAGGGTGATTGATTGATTTTGTTAGAAGGTTTGAATCCCAACAAATGTCCTCAAACCATTTTTTCTCACTGTGCATCGCTAGCGGAACCTTGTTTACAACTTGCCGTCGCCGCTCGACGGTCTTCTCGGAAGAGAGCGAGACACGCAAGCAGGTTGCTTCCGTCAGGGGGATCGTTTTTCATTGATGATGCGGCTTTTCCACAATAAGTCGCGAGAGAAAGTTCGTTTCACGAGAGCGTGGAAAATGAATGCAGTTTTCCTCTATTTTTAGCAGGACGAGGGTCGTTTCAGAGAGTCTGGCCGCAGGATTTTGGGAAGCCGGGAGCGTGACCTTAACCGCGAGGGGGTGGCAGTCGCCGTCGACGGCACTGTTGTTGTTGTTGGTGGTGGAAAGTTGCATCCTCGTGTTGAAGTGAGAGCGGAGAGCGAAGGGAGAGCCAGACAGATTTTCCTCGAAGGGGTGCCGATGGCAGGCCGACGACGACGACGGAATCCTGCGAGCCGGAAAAGCTGCCAGGATCAGTGCAATTCCTGCCGTTGATGGTGTCGGACCGGTTTGTTCCGAGAGGGGAACTTTTCCGCGCGGATTTTCGTCTGGCATTTCCGGAGTGTGTGCATCGAGAAGGAAGAAGAAATCTCGCGTATGTTTGGGTTCGGTTGTTTCGGTTGACCCGGTTCCTCCTACACCCCCGCCGTGTGTGTGAGTCTGCTGCAGCAGGTCGATGCTGAAAGCCGGAAAGGTGCTGGTGCTTTCCGGAGTGTTCGGCAGTCGATGACAGTCCAGCTGTACGGCAGAGGAATTTTCAATTCGGGAAAATTTCGAGTGGGCAGCAAAAAAATCGGCAAGGAATTAAACTGCCATTAAAGTGAAAGAATTTCGGGGTTGGAATTTTGGTCCTTTGGACGGTGTGCAAGGTGTTATTGTACCACAAGAGAAGTAGTGGTACACAAGGTGGAGAAGTGGTTCAGCTGTAGCAGCACAAGGATGTTCGTGCTCAAGTAGGAGTCCTGTTTCGCTTGTTGTGGACGACCCGGAGTGTGGTCGAAGAGGAGAAGATTTTCAGACCGAGCAGAAATTGAAATTGAAACCTGCCAGCTGCTCCAGAAGAGTCCTGCAAGGACGAAGCAAAAAACAAGTGGAGAAAAAATAATCAAAAATAATCGAATTAAAAATATCGCAGTGTTTGTGTAGGCTATTAGTGCACCTGTGCAATATCGCTAGATCCTGTGTGTTTTTTCGAGTGTGAGTGTCTGTATATTCTATCCACCAGCAATCTTTATCACCACTTAAGTATTATCGTAACCATTATCGTAACCGTTATCCATCGCATTACCGTAACGTAAGTGTGTGCTGAGCAGCAAAATTTTCACCCGTGAGCTATTTGTGCATTTTACCAAACAAATATTTAAAGGAAGAAACTTACCAATATCACAATAACCAAAAAAAAGAAAATAATCAAAATTAGGATTAAGGTGCTTGAAGCAAGTGTGTAAAATCCCCTTAAGCAAAAACGGTGCTATACAGAGAAAACAGGTTTAAACCGTGCAACGTGAGTGTTTAAAGAGATCCTGCAAGTCCTGGAGCCACTAGCAGCTCATTAATCATCGCGCCTGAAAAGCAGAGTTTAAGGCCACGCACAAGTGAACACGCTGATCTGTTCGCGAGCAAGGAATAGCAAAAGGTGTGTAATTAATTTTCAACCTCCAACCTGGGTCGGCGAGCCATCGAGCGTCTTTTTCTGGTGAGGTGCAGGACGAGTGACAAATTGCTCTGAAGGATATTGTCTATTTTAGGTTCTGTGCTTTTTTTTAGACTCGTCTTTTGTTGTGATGGGATTTAGTACAACCAGGGGGATTTGTGATCATTTTACGGGAAGGAAATTTGTCAAATAGCGTGTAAACAGGTTGGGTAATTTTCACGGTCTAGGATTTTGATGAATTTGCGGATATTTCCTAAGGAGAATTCCTAAAAATACTAACAATTTTACAAACTTGCTTAGGGGTTATGTCAATTATTTAAAAAAAATCAACTTTGAAATTCTCGGTTCAATCAGCTGATCAATCAATTTAAAATGCTTTTCTTGTTTCATTCACATGTTGGTACTATGGCTTGTTATTTATATTTTCATATATTTTTTTTTTAATTTTTTGCTCTCCTCCCCCTAGAACCCCGGCCAAAAGGGACAAAAACTTTGTAAAATATTTTCATCGGCCTAATCAGAATCACTTAAAACTAAAAAAAAACATTATTCTATTAATACTCAATACAGGAAAATATTGATGGTATGGTCAACCTATCTCAAGATGTTTGTACCTACTTAATTTGAATTAATGAATTAATTCGTAAATAAATTGACGGAAATTATGTGAGCAATTCTAGGGCGTCCAATTTTCCCGGGTTTTGGATTTTCCGGGAAACGGGAAAAAATATTTTTGGAATCCCGGGAATTCCCAGGATCTGGGAAATTTTTGAAACAGTCATAAAATCTTTGTTTTAATTATATATTGTTTTTCAAGCAAGGACGACTATTACAAAATAGCTTATAAGAAATTAAAAATTGATCAATTTTTGTTCTTTGTTGTGCTTTGGATTTTGAATTTACTACATTTTTGTTGCAAATTTTTGTTCAATGTAATTCAAATTGAATAAATAAGTCTTTTGTAAATATATTTCCTTTATATTTTTTTTATTAGGCACAACTAGAAAAGCTCAGCAATAAATATGGAAATCACACACTAATTGTTTTGTTCTGTTCCTGTTTTAATCGAAGTCATTTAAAACATTATGCAAAAAAGCTGTTCAAAACTTTTTTTTCGTAAAATCGCGATAACTCGTGATGTTTATAAGCAAACCCCTTATGTCTATACATTACATTTTTTGTAATTGTCTGCTCTACAACTTTGTAGAACATTGTTTCACTGTAAAAAATAACCCTCCAAAGTTAGAAAAAACACGAAATTTAAAAAGAAAAATTTTGTTCTAAATTTTGTTTTCCGGGTCAATGTAGATTCGAAAAGTACATTAAATTTCCCATAAAATGACATGTTCCAAAAATTTTTACAGTCGAGTAACGGAAAATGAGAGAATTTTAAAATCTTTTTTAGTGTTTTTTTCGATGAAAAATACGTTTTTTTCGGATTTCTGAGTACGCCATCAAATCGGGCGTCTAATTTTACATAAAAGTCCCTTTGACACCAAATTTCTATCTCATCACCGTTTCAGGCTGCAAATTATTGAAAAACACCTCTTTTTCGCATGTTCTAAAATGGAAGGGGTCGTACCGCCCCTCCGTCACGAGATATCAAAAAACGGACCTCGGATTCGTGATCAGGGACAAAAGTTACCCCTTAAGATAAAGTTTCACGCAAATCGAAGAGGGGTCGGGGCAACTTTTCTCGATTTCGTGTGAGTTGGTAGAGAATTACCCATTGATAATCATATTTAGCATGTTTGGGCTGGATTAAAAATATTTTGAATTTTTGTGAAATTCCAGTGCACAGCATCGCAAAAACATTTTTTTCGCAAAAAATAAAATTTTCGTCAATATTTAAGGCTGGTACAAATATTTTTAAAAGTTTTTGTCACCCCCCCCTTCAAAATTGGCCTGAAAAATCAGGGGGCAAAAAAAATATTTTTACAATAAACTTCAAAATTTCAATGAAAATTCAAGTGCAACCAGTTGAAATCAAATTAAAATACATTCTCCTGCGTTTAAAATCATTTTTAGCATGTTTGGGTTTATTAAAAAATCTTAAGATTTTTTGAAAATTTTCGATGCAAAATCTTTTTTTTCGATACAATTTTTGTTTTTGTCAGATCTTAGATTTTTGAAAACTAATGATTGCAAAACAACTGAACTAGTGTAAAATGCATTTTAAAACACTTTTTTCATTTAAAAGTGAAGACTATGGCTTGTTATTTAAATTTTTATATTTTTTTATTTTTTTGCCCCCCCCCTTGACCTCGGCCAGGGCCGAGGGACAAAAACTTTTTTAAATATTTGCATCGGCCTAAATATTTTTAAAACTAATTCAATTTTTAAACTTTTTTATTTTATTACCCCCCCCCCCCTTTGACTTTGGTCAGAGGCGAGGGACATAAACTTCAAAAAATATTTGCAACGGCCTAATTTAATATGATTTTTTCCAAATTTAAAATCATAAATGTACGTAAATAAAATACCAAGTATTTAAAGATATATAAAATCAAACAGAAATATTTTTTTACAACTTACCCTAATGAGCACAATTAATTCTGAAACAAAATTGTTATCGTTTACTAAGTATTCAACTTGTCATTTATTTCCACAACCAGATCTGAGTTTCGAGACCAATTTTTTTTTTTCAATTTCGGGAATTCCCGGGGCAAATTATAAAAAAAAAATCAGGAATTCCCGGTTTTGGAAAAATCCCGCGATTTTTGTCCCGGGAATTCCCGGAATGGACGCACTAAGCAATTCTCTACGAAATTGGTCTTTTTTCTTTAATTTTAATTTTTGCATTTTTTAATCCGGCTGAAACTTTTTTGGTGCCTTCGTTATGCCCAAAGAAGCAATTTTGCATCATTAGTTTGTCCATATAATTTTGCATCACGGTAAAATAAATTTGGTAAAAACAAATTTGATTTGTCACTAAAACTTGATTTGCAAAAAAAACACTATTTTTATTTTTTTAAACATGAAATGCCAACTTTTCAGAAATTTCCAGAATGGGCAAAAAATCATTGACCGAGTTATGCATTTTGGAATCAATACAGATTTTTTCAAAAAATCTAAATATTGGCCGCCAAAATTTTTCAACTTCATTTTTCGATGTAAAATCAAATTTGCAATCAAAAAGTACTTTAGTGAAATTTTGATAAAGTGCACCTTTTCCAAGTTATAGTTATTTTCAGGAAACTTTTTTGGAAATAGTAGCAGTTATTGATTTTTTTTTAAATTAGTGCACATGTTTGATGGAAAATTGATGTTTTTTAAGTCTCACCCAAAACCACTTACCATTTTCTGATGTCGATATCTCAGCAACTAATGGTCCGATTTACAATGTTAAAATATGAAACTTTCGTTAAATTTTCCGATCTTTTCGAAAACAATATTTTTAAAGTTTTTAAATCAAGATTTTCAAAAGAGCCAAACATTCAATATTACACCCTTTTGAAATGTTAGTCTTTACAAATTTTGAAAATATTGTTTTCGAAAAAATCGGAAATCTTAGATTGATTAAAAAAATCCAATGCTCTCTAAAGTTTTCAAAACATCAAACCTGAAAATCTCTTCAATCCTAAACGTGTTTCCTTAGCCAAACAAAGCCAACCAAGGAAGTAACACTCGTTGGTGACTTTTATTACGAGCGTTTAAAAATCATTAGCTGGAAGAAAAATCATTTCCTTTGGCATCGCCTCCCCCACACACGAACACGCTTGGGTCACATCCGAGTAAGATGGTTCTCTGGTCTTGAAAATGGGTTATGAGGGTCCTGCGCGCACACATGTCCACAATCTCCGGCTGGTTACACACGAGAACGTGATGATGGATGATTTTTCGTGTTTGAGAATTACACTCATATTTATGGTTGACTGCTCTCGGTGGGAGTTTTTCCTCGTTTTTGCTCAGAAGTTTCCATCTAGATTTTTAGCTGGAAGAGTTGTGATAAATGGAATAAATGGCAATGTTGTTGTACGTGGGTGGCGGTTTTAATGGCTCTGTTTGAAATCGATTTTGAGAAAGTTGATGAGGGGAAGAAAAGTTACAAGAATATCATTGTTTGATTACTTGAGGTTGTTTTTTTTTTACACTGAACAAATTGAGCAAACAAGAATTTCACCATTTCGGAATTGAACTCGTAAATTTTAATGAATTCAATTTAGTTTTATGTGTAGCAAATCTCTTTAACAGAACGCAAGTCCTGAACGAATGAAAATCTTCCAAATAAATTCAACCGAAACTGCCCTTGTCAATCGTCGACATTCCTCACTGACTAACGAAACAAAGCAATTACAGAGCGCCGAGTGTAGGCAAAAATCTCTTAAGCTTCTTATGTGTGAGCTGGCATAGTTTTCCTTCCATTCTGAAAAACCATGAATTGCACTGTTTTCGTTCCCCTTTTCCAGCTGCAAATCCGTCTGAAAACCAACACCTTCCTTCCTCAGAATGACAACTGTGACTGTGAATGAAACTGAGAAACGTTAATTAAAATTTACGAAAAACGCATAATCCGCTGCCAGCACAGTTTGACTTTTGTCCCTCTCCCTTCTTCCTTCCACGTGGGGAGGGAAATTTTCACCCCTCCCTTCAATTCAAACGTACGTCCGCTTGTGTCACTTGATCCTGTCTAGTTTATTTTTATTGCCATTTTTAACGATTATCTCCGTACGCACTATACCACCTACTTCTTCGAAAATCCGATACGGAACAAACAGCAAACGCATGAATGGATTTTCGCCCGACCCACCCCAATCGAATAGCCCACCCCTCCTCCCGCTGGGACGGAAGTGCACAGTGCAAGGTTATGTTTTCCAGGCCAGATTTGCCTGATTCACAGTGTAAACAAAAACACTTGCGAGGAATTTGCGGCGTGGAAAATGGTTTTTGGAGGGATGCAAGCAACAGTGGACAGTTTGCTTGAAGAAAACATTGAAAAGGAGTGTCGTATTTTGAAGAATTTTGTCCCTATCCGTACACATTGGAAGGGAGTTCTAAACTGGCTGCTCAGCATGAAGCATATAACATAAAGCGGATTAAAGACTTAACTGTTTATGGCGCTTCCTAGAGCTTATATGATGCGCTGAACGTTTTAATTTGGAATGAAATCATATCAGATTGAAATATCAAAAACATTAGTAAAATATAGACATAATTGTACTGAAGTTTTTCATAGAAAATAGTTAAAATAATATTGTTTTAAATGTGTGAGCAGTACTGCAAGAGCATTTCGACGTCGTCGTGCTATCTTGTCGCACCCGCCATTTTGACGTTCCGAGAAAAACGCGTTTTAATGTTTGACCTTGAATATACAAAAACGAGAGCACGCAATGAAAACAATAACAAACACGTTTTGTTTGGCTGACCATTCTGTGCATTGTCCCGAAGTTTGGCTGAAGTTGGTTGCTGGAGTCCCGAGGTATAATTACAAATGTTTACGGTAGTCTAACTTGTACGTGCGTCAAACGCATCCTGACCTGAAATCCCTTTGGCCTTTTGTCGCACTTACATCAATTTTCATGGAGTGACAAGATAGCACGACAAGATTGAAACTACTTTCATATGTAAAGTGACAAAAATGCACGGAGTTTTTTCGGTTTATGTTGAATATCTCAGGATTGAAATCGAATTTTGGGGATCTGTGAAGGTCATAAGGTGAGGCATTGTGAGCTGCACAAAATGGCGTTCTTAACTCAATTTGGCCCAAAATGCACGTACGACAAGTTAGCACGATGGCGACGATTTTGAACTACAATGAACTACAAATGTGCTATGATTGAGAAAAAAATTAACTTAAGGATTTTTTTTATAAATTTTAGATCGTAAAAATTGTGATTTGTCCAAATTTTTAAGTCATAATCTTAAAATTAGTTTCAGTTTTTTGTTTTATGTTTTTTTAGTATCCAGTTTACATTTTGCACCACCTCCTCGATCCTGGTGAGATATAAACTGGGTGGTGAAATGTTGCACCGTTTTCAAATGTCAAGTTGTAACCATTTTTCTATTCGCCAGAAGATGCAAGTAGTTGTTATTGATCATTCCAAAATTTTGGGGACTTTTGCGAGACGCAGAGATAAGGAAGATGAATTTTAAGAAGATCCATTCTGTACCAAAACCGGAAATTGTTTTTTTTTTAGATTTTGATTTGGCTCAAACTTTGTGAGGGCCTTTCCTATGACCAAAGAAGTCATTTTGTGTCACCCAAACAAGTCTCCATACAATTTTTAAAGCTGTCTGTAACCTTTCAAGAAATTTTCTTATCAATTTGGTGTCTTCGGCAAAGTTGTAGGTATTGATGAGGACTGTTCAGAATAAATAGGTACATTGAAAAAAATCTTGCCGATTTTGAAATAAACTTTTTTTTTTCGCAAATACTCAATTTCCCAAAATCCGTATTTTTTGGATTTTCGCTATTTTTTTATAAGCTTAGAGGACCAAAACTCGCAAACTTTTGGGATATATAGAAATATGGTCAAAAAAAAATCGAGATTTTACACATAAAATTTGATTGACCCAATTTTTATATAAATTTGAAATTGTTATCGATAAGTACTTTACAGATAAAAAAAAATGTCTCGTTTTCATGATATAACCACCGAAACTTGATGAAATCCAACTTTTTCAAAACCCTAACACGTCAGACTATGAATTGGGCTAATTGGCCATGCGTTTTTCTTATCTGGCTGGTTTTGTACATTGATCATTCATTGTTATCCGAGCATTCGTTGGAGAAGGTTGTCTGATTCAACATGACTCGTCGCGTCCCGGCGCAAAACGCCGGCAATATCGCCCTACCTGCGGCTCAAGCAGGCAAAAAAGTGGGAATTTCCAAAAGGAAGGTTGAGGCCTCAACTGATGGCCAAAAACCGGGGATTTCCAAGAGGAAGGTGCTTTTGGAAGTGACATCGAACAGCAAAAAGACGAAAAAGAGCGACGGTACTGTACCGATGGATGAGGAGGAGGAGAACTCTTCGTCGCACGAGGAGCAGCTTTTGAAGAACAACAAGTTCGCTGGACTGCCTGACGAGGACCAGGTAGCGGAAGCAAAGGAGAATGAAGTGAAACAGCGAAAGGAGAAACTGCCTCCTTTTTATGTGCGGCAATCAGCAGCAACGATCGACTTTCGAGCGGGGCTGGTTGAACTCATCAAGTCTGGGAAAGTCCAAGGCAACATTCGTCTGTGTCAGGACGGATTTAAGGTGCTGGTGCAATCCAGGCAGCACTATCAACTGGTCAAGGATTACTTGACCGAAAACGAGGCGGAGTACTTTACCCATGATGTCGCCATGGATAAGCCGTACAAAATCGTCGTCAGAGGTCTGTACGACATGCCAGTGGAGGAATTAGCTGCCGAGCTAAAAGTTTTGAAACTGGATGTGTTGGCCGTGCACAAAATGAGCCGACGCAACAAAGACATCAAGTACCGTGACCAGCTCTACCTGCTGCATTTGGCTAAGGGATCGACGACGCTTCCTGAGCTGAAGGCAATCCGAGCGGTTTTCAACATTATCGTGTCGTGGGAGCGATACCGACCAGTGCACCGTGACGTCACACAATGCTTCAACTGCCTGGGTTTCGGGCACGGAGGTAAGAACTGCCACCTAAAGCGTCGTTGCGCCAAATGTGGTACCGATGCGCACATCACATCCCAGTGCATCCAAGATTCGCTGGTGAAGTGCCTCAACTGCAACGGTGAGCACTCGTCAACCGACCGAAAGTGCCCCAAGAGAGCTGAGTTCGTGAAAATTCGGCAGCAAGCATCGACGAAGAATCAGCCTCAGCGTCGTAGAACTCCTCCAGCCCTGGTGGAGCAAAACTTTCCACCTCTTCAACCGCGACGCCAGGTCCCGAACTTGGCACCGTTGCCGTTGGATCCCAGGAAGAGAGCTGAGATGAATCATCCACGGCCGGGTTTCAGCCAGGAGCCGAGACCGCCACCACCGGGCTTCAGCCAGGAGCCAAGACCAACCCAAGAACCAGCAGTTGAGGAAAATGGTAATGATCTTTACACCTCAACCGAACTCCTCAATATTTTCAAACAGATGTCCGCTGCACTGCGTGGATGCAAAACCAAGACCCAGCAGATTGAAGTGCTGACCTCGTTCGTCATCCAGTATGGATCGTAGGTCCCTCAAGCTGCTGAATTGGAACGCTTGCTCCATTAGGAGGAAGAACTTAGAGCTGGTGGATTTTCTTCGCGAGAAGGAGATCGACGTAGCTGCCATCACGGAAACTCATCTGAAGCCCGGTGAAAAAGTTTATCTGCAAAACTACAAGATCGCGACGCAGCTCGATAGGACCACCTCTGGAGGAGGAGGTGTGCTTGTCGCTGTTCATCGTGATCTCAAGCCACGCCGGCTGCCACACTTCAAGCTGGACATCATCGAGGCCGTTGGGGTGGAAATTCCCACTTCGGTTGGCCCAGTACTCTTCATTGCTGCATACTGCCCACGTCAGGTGAATTCCAGAGATGGTTCAGCAGCAAAACTGAAGAGCGATATCCAGAAGCTGACACGGCGGAGCGCAAAGTACATCATCGCTGGTGACCTCAACGCGAAGCATGAAGTTTGGGGCAACAGCAGGAGGAATCGGAACGGAGTGATTCTGCACAACGATCTGCAAAACGGATACTACAACGTTGTGAGTCCAGATCGTCCAACGAGGGTGGCTCGGTCTGGGAATCACTCAATCATCGACTTCTTCATTACCAATATGGCTGAGAACGTGGCTCATCCTGAGGTGTTTGAAGAGTTGAGTTCTGATCACTATCCGGTGGTTGTGGAGGTTGGAGCATCCGTTACTCCGCAGCGGCAACCAACCCGGAAAGATTACCACAACGTTGACTGGCAGCAGTTTCAGCAAGTGGTCGACAGCAACATCGACTATGATCAACACCCGGAAACTTCTGCCGATATTGATCGTTCGCTGGAGGTGATCCAGCAGGCTATCAACCAAGCAGAGGCTGCCAACGTTCGGGAGGTTCCTGTTAATTTTAAGGTAACTGATATTGACGTAGATACTAAACACTTGATTAGACTTAGGAATGTTTATAGGAGACAATATCAACGGACTGGGGACTATGACAAAAGATTTCAGTGAACAATTTGAACAAAATCATACAAGACCGACTTGACAATATCAGAAATCAAGAATTTTCAAAACATGTAAGCCAGCTTGGGAATTATTCAAAACCATTTTGGAAACTTTCAAAAGTTCTTAAAAACAAACCAAAGCCTATTCCTCCTCTTATTGTTGAGGATTCTCCCTTGATTACATCCGAGGAAAAGGCAAATGCACTTGGGCTTCATTTTGTTAGTTCTCATAATCTTGGCGCTTCCATGACCAGCCGTAAAGAAACATCAGTTGCCAATAGTATTTCAACAATTAATAACTCTACCTTTGAATTTCCTGCAGATTCCCATGTTTCTGGTGAGGAAGTCAAAGTTGCAGTAAAACAAATGAAAAATATGAAAGCTCCTGGCTTTGATAACATTTTTAATCTAGTGTTGAAAAAACAGAGTGATCAGTTCTTTCAACATCTAGCCAATATTTTCAATAAATGTTTGCAACTTGGTTACTTCCCCACCAATTGGAAACTGGGCAAAGTCATACCAATTTTGAAGCCTCAAAAGATCCAACATCGCCAACAAGTTATCGTCCCATTAGTCTTTTGAGTAGTCTGTCCAAACTCTTTGAGAAGGTCATCTATTCAAGGCTTTTGGATTTTACCAACGATAATAATATAATTTTGAATGAGCAGTTTGGCTTCCGTAAGGGACATAATACTGCTCATCAGCTTACGAGAGTAACTAAAATCATCAAGCAGAACAAGCTTGAGTCTAAATCAACTGCTATGGCTTTGTTGGATGTTGAGAAGGCTTTTGACAATGTTTGGCATGATGGTTTGATACATAAACTGTATTTATACGGTTTTCCAATGTATCTTATCAAAATTATCCAGCACTATCTTTCGGAGAGATCGTTCAGGGTTTTTCTGAATGGGATTGCTTCTGGATTATTCAACATTGATGCTGGGGTTCCCCAAGGAAGTATTCTTGGCCCACTTCTGTACAATATTTTTACATCTGATTTGCCTACTCTTCCTGGTAATGGTGTGTTGTCACTTTTTGCTGATGACACTGCCGTTATTTATAAGGGTAAAATAACCAGATATTTAGTTGGCCGTCTTCAGAAGGGTCTTGACGTTCTTTCCGAATACTTTGGCGACTGGAAAATTCGCATAAATGCAGCCAAAACTCAAACCATCATTTTTCCTCTTTCCAAATCGGCCAGATTTGTCCCAAAGGATGATGTTTTGATAAAAATGAATGATGTTTCGATACCCTGGTCAAAGGAAGTTGTCTACTTAGGTCTCATACTTGACTCGAAACAAGTGCAGCATTCTCATCAGGTGCTTGTACCCTTTAATTAACAGAAAATCAAAGCTTTCTTTGAAAAATAAGCTAGCAGTTTACAAACAAATAATTTACCCCGTTATTGAGTATGCAGTACCTGTTTGGGAGTGTTGCGCTAGAACTCATAAATTGAAGCTCCAGCGTGTCCAAAACAAGGTACTCAAAATGGTTTTGAATGTTCCTGGCTGGACAAGATCAAGTGAGGTTCATGAATTAGCAGAAGTAAAAATGTTGGATCAGAAGATTCAAGAAAAATGTTTGAAATTCAGGGAAAAATGTGCTATTTCTGAATACCCCTTGATTCAAGGATTGGTTTAGTTTATTGTAAGTTTAAGTTAGTTTTAGGTTAGGTTATGTTTTCTTAACATTTTTTTTTCCTCATTGTACCTAGTGTTACAAAAATGATAAATCATATATTTTTAAAGTTATGGAAATGAACAGTGTTTAAATCACGAAAAGAAAATTAAAGCTGAAGAGCCACAGCTGACCACTTATTATGTAAACCAAATGTAATTATTATAAGAAAGATTCAATAAAGTATATTTAATTCAAAAAAAAAAAAAAATTACATTGATCATTAATGCAAACAGAGGCAGAATTTATTTTATTAAAATGAAAAAGTGAGAAAACTTAATATAAAAATACGTTTATTAAGTGGAACAATTCAAACTATTTGCAAACTATGCAATATTTTGTTTTAGGAATTGTCTACACCGTTTATCAATTCAAGCTTGTTTCTTATACAATAACTCACCTGTTCAACAGACCAGATCGTGAAAAGTCCGACAGATACTCATTAGGCAAAAAATAGGCCATTAGTAGAGGCACTGAAAACGCTGAAAGTGGCACGTCCTATAAGCATCCAATTGATCCAGTCGATGAACGCCGAAAGGAATTTATTTCTTCATTAATAGAAATAGCAGCGGCAGCAGCACTGTCTGGTCCGTTCCAAATAGCTGGCCAGTCATTTTCCAAGCCAGCCCGCGGAGAAGGACGAGCAGGACTCAAGTTTGCTATTTAATTTTCCATTTCATTTGCTCTCGATTCTCCCAACCTCTCTCTAAGTGAGAATCGAGCGAGTTGGCGATGCTTGTCTGTGTGACTCTGACAGCCCGAGTGATTTTCCCGACTTTTGCCACATCTTCCTCCGAAACGAGACTTGCCTTCATCAATTCCGCTTAAATCGCGTTCAAACCGCCACGGAATCGATGTTCGATAAACTAGCTCCTCTGGACTAGCGTGGAACGGAAAATTGGAAAGTTGCTGGCTGCTGCTAGTGTTTGTTACTTTCCAACAACCGCAAAGTTAAAGTGAAGGGATTAAACGAAATTGTCCTGGCAATCGAAATTATTTCCGGAACCGTTCTCCGGTGGAGCGAACTAACGAACCAACCCTCCTCCCCCCAGGAACTTTGAGGGTGATTGACCAGCTTAGGAGCTTGGCTAAACAATAAATTTTCTCGACCACCGCGAAAATTTGTTTCACTTTTCCTTCCTGCGAGCACCAACCACCCCTCGGAAGTCCAACTTGCTCTATCGATAGTTTTAATCTCTGCCTCAGAAGTTTCAGACTGGCGTGGCGTGGCGGGAAACAATGTGTTGGCTGGCGGGAAGACCGCTGAAGCTTTAGAGCGCCTAGCCACCGACGACCGTCTGGATTTTGCTCTCCGGCAAAATATTGTGCTTTGAGGAAAACGATGCGGTTTTCACGATTTGCTTTCCGCTGGCGGGTTTTGGTGAGCTTTTTTTCTTTGCTGGCAAGTAAGTTTAAAATGCACTTGATCGTTGTGGTTTGATGAACGAGAGTAGATGGTAGATAAGAGAAAGTTGTTTATATAAAATAATACATGACTAATAAAATGATGACTTTTTCATAAAGTATTGATTGTTTTTAGCGTTGCATCATTTAAATAAGAAATTGTTATTAAACCAAATGGTTGCAATAAGGGCAATTTAAATATTTATATGTGCTTAACATATATTTATAACTATTCCAAGATATGGTATATTTTATGTCCTCTTAAAATCAAACTGTCAAATCCAATCTTTGAACATCTAATTATGTGAATGTGAATGTATTAAGTAGATGCAATTTTCAATAATAATTTCAGTTTATCTGTGGTGATCACATCTCATTAGGGTGCCCAGAATATCGGATTTTTTTCAAAACCTCGCTCCACAAATTGATTATTGATTTTTGAGCTATTTTAGGACTCTGGGCCAAATATGAGCAAAATTGGTCAACATTTACCCATTGATACTCAAAGGTGAAGCTCAATTTTCTTACGGTTTGATCTTGGTTTGGTCTGCACAGTGCGCTACTTCCATCCAAATATTCCCAAAAGTGAGATTTTTACTGAAAATTTAATGCTCTACAACTTTGTAGAACAGACCAAAGCTGTATAACTTGATCCTAAAAAGTTATTAACGATTTTAAAAAAGTCATTTTTGTATGAATTTTTTTTCATCAGCTTAAGCCTCGGGTATCAATGGGTTAATCTCAACCAATTTCGCTCAAAATTTGCACAGATGCCTAAAATAACCCAAAAAACAGTTTTCCGCTTATGGAACAGGGGGTCATTTTTTCTGGGCACCCTAATGCTCATGCTATCTTGTCGCACGTAAATTTTGAGCCAAATTGTCTCACTTTTTGACCTCCACAGTTCTACAAAATTCGATTTTAAACCTGAGACAAAACCGAACAAACTCCATGTATTGTTGTCACTCTTCATATGAAAGAAGTTTCGATCTAATCGTGCAAAGTGACACACCCTGAAAATTTTTGCAAGTGCGAAAACTAGCCAAAATGATTTTAGTCAGAACGTGTTTGACACACGTACATGCCTAAGTACTGTAAACATTTTTAATTATAACTTGAGACTCCGGCAATCAAATTCAACCTAACTTCGGGATAATGGTCAGAACGGCCAACCATACATAATGTGTTTGTTATTGTTTATATTTCGTGCTCTAATATTTGTTTATTCAAGGTCAAACATTAAAACGCGTTTTTCTCGGAACGTCAAAAAGCTACAGTATGTAAAAAAAGTATTTACACCCCTTGGGCACTATGCACATATTGTGATGAAACATCTAAACAATTTAATGTTGACAGAAACCTAGTACTACGTTTTGTTCAGAAACTCATGCCAGACATTTTGCTACAAAAAGCTCATGAAAAGATGATTTCTATAAAAAGTTCTATAACAAATACTATTACGAAACGAAAAAAGGTGCAAAAAAAGTTTGTACACCTTTCGAAAAATTAACACTAATAATGTTATTTATTGACAAATCACCATAAATCCAGTCTCCCAACTCCAAATAGGCATCCTTGACTGATTAAAAAAATAATTTGGATTGAATATAAAGTTTACTAACTACTTAGTATAAAAGTTTATATAACTCTGGAAATTCTATATAAAACTTATCTAAACTTAATTTTGCAAACTTTTAATTCAACTAAATGTCAATATATTACCATAAAATTGCTAAATAAACATTTTGGAGTGGGTATAACACCGTTTTGGGGGTATTTGTATGGATAGAATAGATTTTTCGTTAGAATTTCGTACCAACCCGGAATTACGTCGTCGGAAAATCCGCCGGCATCCGAACCGGTCCACGATTCACAAGTCAACTTATGTGGAATCGGAAAGGGCATAAAATTTCCGATCTTTTGATACCCAAACATCTAGGTTTTCTTTAAAACCCCCGTTTTTAAATACCTAGGTAAAAACGTTGTTATGGTTTCGTTGGAGCAACCTGCCAAAAATGTATGGAATTTCGTAATTTTTGTTCTCGTGGATCAAACTTACTTTCTGCCCAGGTATTTAAAAACGTGGGTTTTATAGAAAACCTAGATGTATAAGTATCAAAAGATCGGAAATTTTATGCCCTTCCCGATGCCATATAGGTTGACTTGTGAATCGTGGACCGGTTCGGATGCCGGCGGATTTTCCGACGACGTAATTCCGGGTTGGTACGAAATTCTAACGAAAAATCTATTCTATCGATACAAATACCCCCAAAACGGTGTTATACCCACTCCAAAATGTTTATTTAGCAATTTTATGGTAATATATTGACATTTAGTTGAATTAAAAGTTTGCAAAATTAAGTTTAGATAAGTTTTATATAGAAATTCCAGAGTTATATAAACTTTTATACTAAGTAGTTAGTAAACTTTATATTCAATCCAAATTATTTTTTTAATCAGTCAAGGATGCCTATTTGGAGTTGGGAGACTGGATTTATGGTGATTTGTCAATAAATAACATTATTTATGTTAATTTTTCGAAAGGTGTACAAACTTTTTTTGCACCTTTTTAATTTTCGTAATAGTATTTGTTATATAACTTTTTTTATAGAAATCATCTTTTCATGAGCAAAATGTTTGGCATGAGTTTCTGAATAAAACGTAGTACTAGGTTCCTGTCAAACTTTATTTTTTTTACATGTTTCATCACAAAATGTGCATAGTGCCCAAGGGGTGTAAATACTTTTTTTTACATACTGTACGTGCGGCAAGATAACACGGTCTCATCGATACGTACAGCTAATCTGAACATTTATTGACGTTTAATAAATTTAAAACTCAAATGTTATCTGTTTGTTTTGATCTATGAAGGTTAAATCAAGATCTGTTCTTACACAGTAAAAAATAATGAAAATTTGGAAGCTGTAATTTTGGAAGGTTGAATATTACCTCTTTTATGATGTAATTTTACCTCAATTTAGACTGAAAAAGTGACATTACACCAGAAAAGTCGTAAAATTACACAATTCCAGAGGTAAAATTACACCTTTTTTCTGACATAATATTACCATGATTTTTTTTTTCTGTGTAACTCATCCAATCCACATATCATAAACAATTTCTCTGAAAAAAACTAAACGGTCACACTCAATTTCCTTGAAAGCTTCTAAACTCACGTCCAGTTTCCACTCACTTTGCTGATCCAAATCTTTTCCGCCACCACATCAAGTCTCACTCACTTCATGGCTGGAATTAGCCAAAAGCTCCATCAGTACAGTGTTCTCTTTCACATTCAGCGCACTGGTAGCATGTAACTTTTCAACAAATTCGCTCAACAGCTCGCTTTTAAAAGTCAAACATAATCCTTCCCCCCCCCCCTTCCCCGCTCGCACACTCGTTTAATTACCCCATCTCATTTGCTTGGTTAGTTTGGACGAGCGAATGCGAATTCCTTCTCTTTGAGGGTGGGGAGGGGGGGGAGGTCTGCCCTCACCAACTACAATTAACGAAACATTGCTCGCATATAAAACGGGAAATTAACTCGGTTACTTTTATGCGGTTTTCCAGGCGCTCGCGAAAGGATCCGGGGCGCTAACGGAAACCACTTTCTCACAACAGAGTTAGTGTGTGGGTGGCGTGTGAGAGAGAGAGAGTTCGTGGGAAAACTATGAGTTTCCAAAGCACGTACTAAACCAGTCATAACTGTTAGCTTTATGGATGTTAAAGCGATGTAGTTGAAAGTAAGGAGTTCTTCGGCTTTGAATTAGGTTTGAAATTTGCAAGAATCGTAAAGTTTAGTTGAAATTACAAGTTTTTAAGCTCTACGAAGCGATAATCTTGCAGTTACATTAATTATTTTGTGCGGCTTTGCCTGAAAAAAAGGCTCTCGGAAATTGCATTTCTTGTTACTTAACCGCATACTTATGCTAGCAACATATGAGGTTAAAAAGTTCACCACCTTTCACTTCAACGATATTGCTCCCCAGTTCCCAATACACGGAAAAGACGAAACTTTCTTCCTGGTTCAAACTGTTCTAGGTCTTGTGTAGGAGATTTTTGGGTCATTACATACGTTCCTATAAAACTATCTTGAAAAGTGTAAAAAGTAGGACATTTTTTAATTTTTTTTTTGTAAATTTATTAAAATTATTTCAGATTTTGAAAAATTGTATTTGTTTGAAAAAGTACTCCCAACAATCCCTTACAGTCATCACCAAGAGAGTTCCACCCTGAACCAGTATCCAAGCCAAGTGCCGGACAGAGAACATACGGATGAGTTCCTGTGAAAATGATAATGGTTAATTATTGCTATGAGAATAATTACTTTTTATGGCTTTCAATCTCCTGGTGTGCTAATGTTTAGGTCTTTTTTCCATTTGGACTCGCTCACAAAAACCCCACACGGTTGAACCCAATCGTGTGAGGGAGACCCTTTTTCCCACCTCCCAAAGGCACCACACGGTTGGTGGCTTAATGAGCAAAAGTTGTGTGTTCCCAGAAGCAACAGCAGCAGCAATGTTCCCGAAACGGCAAAATCATTCCGCTGTTGTTTCACGCGGGAAATTAGCAAAAATTGGGAACGACCATCCAGAAGTTGGCGGGACACCCCTCGGTGGGATATCCTCATGGATTTTGCCTGGAGACGAACCCACAAAATTCCGGACATGTAATTTCACTTAGAAAGTGGTCGTAACGTTTGGTGTTATTAGCGGGGGATTTATTAGAAATTGTGACAATTGTTGCCAAAAAGAAAAATTACAATACACCAAAATAAGAGGCTTGTGAATACGTTTTTCAAAGTTTTGCACTCAAATCGTGAAACAACTCACATTCATGAAAAAACTCCATAAAAAAGATTAAAACATTTGATTTTGAGAGACAAGCGACAGCTTACAAGAATCAATAGACAGAAAGATTAGAGGACAACAAGACAACAATACAACAAGACAACAAGACAACAAGACAACAAGACAACAAGACAACAAGACAACAAGACAACAAGACAACAAGACAACAAGACAACAAGACAACAAGACAACAAGACAACAAGACAACAAGACAACAAGACAACAAGACAACAATACAACAAGACAACAAGACAACAAGACAACAAGACAACAAGACAACAATACAACAAGACAACAAGACAACAAGACAACAAGACAACAAGACAACAAGACAACAAGACAAGAAGACAACAAGACAACAAGACAACAAGACAACAAGACAAGAAGACAAGAAGACAAGAAGACAAGAAGACAAGAAGACAAGAAGACAAGAAGACAAGAAGACAAGAAGACAAGAAGACAAGAAGACAAGAAGACAAGAAGACAAGAAGACAAGAAGACAAGAAGACAAGAAGACAAGAAGACAAGAAGACAAGAAGACAAGAAGACAAGAAGACAAGAAGACAAGAAGACAAGAAGACAAGCAGACAAGAGGACAAGAGACCAGCAAAAAGAATTTAGCCATAAATCTTCATTTTATTTCTTCATCTTGCTCCGAACTGTCACCATATTTCATCTCCTCCGTACAAACTTTCTTCGACGATAGTTTCCTCCTTAAGGCTTTCCAAGCGTAAGTTGCGTGTATCCAATTTGTTTCCTTTTTCCATTTCCCTTTCTCACAAGCATCCTCCCAAAACTAGTGGGGACACGTGAGGAATGGAAATTGGTACTAAATATTTCAATACACTTTGCCTCAATTTACCTCCGTAGCAAAAAAAAAAGTAAAAGTCCAGTCACTGAAGCGAAAAACGAAGAAAAAGAAATGGTTCTATTGTGCAGCTTTTCCCGACTTTCTTTCCCCCCAAAAACCCGGAACAGAGAAAATGTGGAAAATGAATCATTCAATGATGGGGAAGAAGAAAATTGGATGATAGAAAGCCTCGAAAAAAATCGTGTTTGCTGCTGGTCTACGTTGAGTACCAAGTACCTGAACGAGGGGTTAGTGCATTGGGGTAGAAAAAACGAGTGATGAACTCTTGAGCAAAAGGGGCTGATGGAAAACTGCTGGAAACAACAAGTGGACCCCACCCTTCCAAGAAGGGGAGCTGAACGCAATTGTATGTACCAAATGGGGAAGGACTTTTCCAGTAATCAGAATTGCTGTTCGTCTAACAAGGGCCTAGCGGCAGGTTAAAGGTTGGATTTTCCGGGAATTCTTGATTCTGCTGAAGATGGGGTTTTTCGTGGAAAATCTTTTTCCCGGATACCCTCCCGTTTTTCGTGCGAGTGTTGCGTGTCAATTTGATTGCACGGTTCTCGTGTGACACACACACAGAACAAAACGTGCGTGCCAAAGTCTCCCCTCGTCTGCCCCAGAATCGTAGAACCAGCGAAAGCTGCTTTCTCACCCTTGTCAGCCGCCAACGGCACGAACCGTCAGCGCGGAAAAGCGGAAAAGTGGGAGGAAGGAAATGAAATTGTAAACGACGATTTGTTTGCGATACACATCCACCATGTATGGGAAATACACGTGCAGAAATTGGGGCACGGCATCCACCAGGGGGGGGGAGGCACCTCGACCCCACCCCCTCCGGTCCTAATCAGAAGTGCGTGAAATATGCTGTTTAATGTCGGATTTTGACGGGAATAAATTATTGTTTGCTGCAAAACCAAGCCGCGTGTTTCGCCTGTTTGACGCAGCAGTTGCAGAAGCGGATTGATGGCCACCCCGGATGCCATTCGTGGCCACGGGGCGGAAACTGGGGAAGGCATTTTAACAAGGTCGTTGGGTTGACAGCTAGGGACAAATAGATTTCGCAGGAATGCCTTTGAAGACTGCGGTGGAGGTGTGTAGTTCTGGTTATTCTAAAAATTGCAAACATAAGCCTTCAGAGCAATAATTATACTGAAATTGGCTTCGAATAGGAAATTTCATCTCTCATCTCTCATCTCTCATCTCTCATCTCTCATCTCTCATCTCTCATCTCTCATCTCTCATCTCTCATCTCTCATCTCTCATCTGTCCGGTTAACAATTCTTTTGAACCTGAAATCAGAATTCTTTCATCATTTTTGCTGGATAATTTCATTGGATCATGCCAAAATTGGTAGATTCCAATCCCTGACCAGAATCTGGACTACCCCCTATCGCAAAACTGTGCCACTTTCGTAAACAAGCCAATTTAGTGCCCTCGAACATCATCGAAGACACAGACACCCTCGGTGCGCTAGTGATGCTACAATCAAAATATCATCCCAAACAGCAAGCACACAGACAAGTGGACTACAAACGCCGGTACGACCCGCACCCTGTGATGTAATCCAGGAGCGTAAATCCACTTATGACGATGATCTGCGCCTCATTTGGGTTCGCTCCGTTCGGCTGCACTGGCCACGACTATGTTATTACCCCGTCCAATTGTGGCCAATTTACCTCAGTTGACGATCGGACCGAGCGCTGGACGCTGGAGACACACTTCGGAACGCCATGTTTGTCCTTTGGAGGTTCATTGCGGTTCTGGTGCTGGTCGGGCTAGGTGTCGATCAGTCTTGGGCCGAAGGTGGCGCAGAAGAGGAGATCCTCGAAGGTGGCGGCGTAAGATTCGGTGTTCAACGGGGGTCGCAGCAGCAGTTGACGGCTGGGGTGCGGATCGAAGATGGGGAGGAGGTCACCAAGGAAGACCTGCTTCGACCCCAGCGGAAGAGGCGGTCCCGGGACATTGACGACGACGGAGGTAGGACCTCGCTTGGCTTCGCCAAGAAGTGTGATGATCTGACCTCTTTTGCAGGTGCAGATTCGCCGCTGTGGCAATGGTTGACCGGCCGGGATCAACCGAACCGGTGCGTGATGGTATCGGTGGGTGGTGTCATCGGCGGTGGTGCCCTGACGGGGGCCTTTGTGGGCGCTGGCATCGGAAGTATCTTCACGGGGCCTGGCACTGTCGTGGGAGCGCTGGTTGGCGGAGTGGTCGGGATGTTTGGTGGGATCAGTTTTGGACATCGGGCTGGAGCGGCCGCGTGTGACACTTCCTGCGGATACAGTCGGTGCTACTAGCGAGCGAGTGAGTGAGTTGTAAACAGGATGGAATATAAATTTGTGAAAATGCTCAAACCAATGTCTCTTTCTGTGTACACTTTGTGCTGCGCAACCTAAAGAGAATGCCACTCGTAGTAATTTGTGTTGATTGCGGAACGAGGTCTGCCCGGCGAGGGAAGTGCGCGCGCCGTCATACGTGGAGAAACACACGTGATATAGAAGGTACAGCTAGAACCACTCAACGATTGGGTCATGGGCGTAGAATAGTCTGGACGGTATTATTTTACATAACTAACTCAGCAAAATGCTGTTTTTTAATTTGTACAGTGCAAACATCATGATAAGTTTTGTCTTAACGTGGAACAGGACGTAACGCGACGTTTTCAGATGAACTCGACGGATTGCTTGCTTTCGTTATATTTATCGTCTGCAACACACTGAATTTGTTGAGGTAACGGCATTTTACCTAAAACTGCTTTAAAACACTCAAGTCGTGGTTTCAACACGGCGATGCCACAGAGTAACACAGAATGAGCAGTAGTCCGATGAAAAATCATTTAATTACTTGGCTCCATAAGGTTTGCTGGCAGCAGGCGTGCGATGTACCTGCGATGTACCACAAAGTTGAACCAAAAATCAAGAGGCAGTGGTAACTTTGCGGCGATGCCTTCCCGTTACACCTTAAAATGGTCACTCTATGCTGTATCAACTGGATTAATTTAGTTTCTTAATCAAAAGTATTTTGTAAAAAATATTTTGAATCTAAATATTCGTCAGTAACAATAGTAACAATAGTAGGTCATGCTCGTGCTATTTTGTCACACGTGTATTCTGGGGCAAACCGAATTAGGAGCACCATTTTGTGCAGCTATCAATGGCTAACCTGTTATCCTTCACTGATTTAAATTCTTAGATATTCAACAAAACCGTGAAAAATCCTGTGCAACATCACTCTGATCTAGCGATCATGTCACATCTTGCAAGTGCGACAACTGGCCAAAGGGAATTTAAGCAGAAGACGATTTGTCACATGTGAATGAACACTAGGGTGCCCAGAAAAAATGACCCCCTGCTCCACAAGCGAAAAACGGTTTTTTGGGTTATTTTAAGCATCAGTGCAAATTTTGAGCGAAATTGGATGAGATTAACCCATTGATACCCGAGCCTAAAGTTGGTAAAAAAAATGTTTTTCATACAAAAGTGACTTTTTTAAATCGCTAATAACTTTTCAGGGTCAACTTTTACAGTTTTGGTATGTTCTACGAAGTTGTAGAGCATTAAATTTCCAATGAGATTCTCACGTTTGGGAATATTTGGATGGAAGCAGCGCAACGTGCAGACCAAACCGTAAGAAAATTGTTTTTTCCATACATTTTTTCGATTTTTCCCATACAAACTTCACCTCCGAGTATCAATGGGTAAATGTTGACCGATTTTGCTCATTTTTGGTCCAGAGTCCTAAAATAGCTCAAGGAACAATATTCAGCTTGTGGAGCGAGGTTTTGAAAAAAAGTCCCATATTCTGGGCACCCTAATGAACACATGTATGTGAATGCCCAACTTCTGTATACATTTTTGATTATAACTCGGGAATCTGGTAACCAACTTGAACAAAATTTTGGAACAATCCACAGAAAGGTCAGACAAACAAATAGAGCTCGTTATTGTTTACATTCTGTATATTCTTTTATCCAAGCCAAACATTTAAGCGTAAGCTGAAATCTTGACTTTTTTTTGATAAGGTCCTATAAACAAATGTAAACATTGAGTGTATCCCTTTCACACCTTATGTCAAAGTCCATCGGAGTAAGCGGGATACACTCAATGTTTACATTTGTTTATAGGACCTTATCAAAAAAAACTCAAGAAATGTTTTGAAATATTATTTTATTATTTAATTTTTTATATTTTTTGGTATCATGCTTCAAAATGGTTTTGGTGGCAACAAAAAATTGAATTAAAAACATGCTCTAATGATTATTGATCAAACTTCGGATCTGATATTTAAAAAAAGTGTCCACGTTTTTTATGGATGGTCCCTTAGTAAAACAAACATTAAACTGTATTTTTTAAATGAAACATTGAAAGAAACTTTACTCAAAATCAATTTGACGTAATTTATTCAATTTACTGAAAATTCAGTTACTATCAAACATCATTTAATTTAAAAAAAACTGCAACCTTGAAATTTATTTTGAAAAAAATATGAGAATATTCTTACTGGTTGATGAAAATTAAAAAATTAAATTGAAATACTTTTATTGTCACAATGTTAGAAGTTACATTTTTTCTTGATCCATTTCAGAAAAAAGAAATATACTAAACAGAAAGTGTTCTGTTTGATAATGAATGCAAAAATTCCGTTGTACGATGTTTTCTTAACAGTTTTCAAAGGTTTTTTTTTTTCTCATGAAAGTGTGTACTTTTTGCAATTATTATTTTTCAACCTCTTATTTGATGAGAGAAACATTAAGATTTCAGAGCATCTCCATACAGGAATCTTCTTGAAATTTTCTGATTTATATTTTAGACTTTACACTTAGATTTTTTTTACCGAATTCGGAAATTAAAAAATCGGTAATGTTTAGATTGGTAAACCATCTGTCAAAATGAACCAAATTTTACCGAATATCGGTTGTACGATGAACAATAATGAACTTCTACACCGAATTTCGGTAATTTTTTACCGAATTCAATAATTTGAAAAGTTGAAAATTCGGTAAACTTTACCGATTTCGGTAAACAAAACCAAAGGGAAATATACCCTTTCTACTCAAACACCTATCTTCGTCATATGAGAGTTTGATGCTCGATTAAAGCTCCAAAAATACTATTTAGGCTATAAACTTACCAGCAACAACACCGCCTCAAGTAAGCACACAAATTTATGCCATTTACTTGTCAAAAAGATCAATTTTAATGCACTTTTGATCATAATTTCTATTTTGCGAGACCATTTCTCATCATTTTAGTGGCACACACATCCACACGCAAGATGAGAGGTTAACTGCTTAGCGAAAGTCGCAATCAATATCTTTTCACTTGCGCTAACGATTTCGAAACGCTTAAGATATAAAATTCTTCCAACTACCGGCAACATGTTCTTTTGCACATTAGTTAGTCACTCACTTAAAATAATCCCGAAACATGTAATTAATTAGCAATCGCCATAACAAAAACAAACGCGCCAAGTCTTTTGACGTTTGAATTTTGACTACCCATTCCAATCGTAGGCTGAAGAAAACCGAGCGAGAAGCGAAGGCAAATAAAGAACAAAGGGTGGCCACCAACACCAACACGGCACCTTTGGAGTGATGCCAGTGATGCCAGGAAATTTTCTCTATAAATGCTACTTTTCGTGAGTGTTCGCTTAAAATTTCATCAATTTTGGCAGCACTAAGCAGATCCAAAAGAGCGCTGGAAGAAAAAAAAGAACAAAGCTAAAAATAGGAAAATGGGCGTGGCCCAATGAACTCGACTGATTAGAATGCGTTTGGGAAACATATTTTTAAATGCTTGTAGAAGGAATAGCATAACTTTTAATAAAAGTGAAAATAAACAGAAATGTTCACAACAAAGTTGCTCTACTCGTTGGTGTTTAGAAAATTTCAATGTACACTCCAGATTATGCAGCATCATTCAAACACGACCGCTTATTAGGCTTAAAATGGGTATATTTCCCCTAAGTGTGTTCATTTTAGAAAACTATAAATCAGAGGTTTGAAACATTTTGAAAAGTAAGTTTCGAGTATTTTATCTCATAAGGGTTTTTTTAGGTTCATTGAGTTTTTTATTTCATTGAGGATAAAATCTAGAGTTCTATCCTATTTTGCTCAGATTTGTTCCATTCGTTGCATTTTCGGGGCACATAGCAAGGTATTTAAAATTGTAAAGTTTAATTTAATTGTATAATAGTTTTAGAAACAAACATGAGTCTCGCCGTTGCTCTTTGCGAGGCAAGGCCTGCTTCGATCGTGTTTGGCCTGCGTCGTTGTTTCGCGCGGAAGAAAAAGGAAGAAAAAAGTGATTTTGAAAGAAGCTGGCCAGTCTCGCCGTTGCTCTTTGCGAGGCAAGGCCTGCTTTGATCGTGTTTGGCCCGCGTCGTTGTTTCGCGCGGAAGAAAAAGAAGAAAAAAGTGATTTTGAAAGAAGCTGGCCAGTCTCGCCGTTGCTCTTTGCGAGGCAAGGCCTGCTTCGATCGTGTTTGGTCTGCGTCGTTGTTTCGCGCGGAAGAAAAAGAAGAAAAAAGTGATTTTGAAAGAAGCTGGCCAGTCTCGCCGTTGCTCTTTGCGAGGCAAGGCCTGCTTCGATCGTGTTTGGTCTGCGTCGTTGTTTCGCGCGGGAGAAAAAGGAAGAAAAAGTGTTTTTGAAGAAGCTGGTCAGTCTCGCCGTTGCTCTTTGCGAGGCAAGGCCTGCTTCGATCGTGTTTGGCCTGCGTCGTTGTGTCGAGCGGGAGAAAAAGAAGAACACATCCTTGAAATTGCAGCGTCATCACTATTCGTGTTACAATCATGCATGTCTTTCTGAATCATTAGTTTCTGAACTATTTATATTTTTCTCAGCTTCCTGGAATCGTCCTTAAATTAACTGCTAACATGTATCTATTCACTATGTGATTTATTTATATTTTTCTAATCCTTTATCATACCATTTTCCCATAAAGTATACATTTAAATTGCATGAACTAACGATACTTTAAAAAACAGCAATGGATCGATCTGGGGCATTTGTTTTAAAATTATTGCTATTTTTTTACAGCTTCCTGGAATGAATTTGCTGCTGATATGTAAATTTATTTGAATGTTCAAATTATTTATGTTCCTATTGCTTTTACTTTATCTCACCATTTCCTCATACCATATATGATCAAATCACATAAACTAACGACACTTATTAAAACAGCAAGGGAACCATCAGGAGCATTTGTATTTTAAATGATTTTTTTTTTACAGTTTCCTGGAATCATCTGGATTGTATATATTATCATAACAAAACTATATGCATATTAGATAATACTCTACAGACTCGGTGTTTCTGTTGTTTTATTTGTGGTTCCATCTCGAGTTTTAGTTTTTAAATAATTGTTGATTTTTACAGCTTCCTGGAATTCTTTGAAATTAACTGTCTACATGTAAATGTATCTACTCACTATGATTTATTTAAATGTTCATATTATTTCTCATCCTATACCTTTCCTGTAACATACCATCTCCTCATACCATATATGATCAAATTGCTTAAATTAACGAAACTTTCTAAAACAGCATGGGAACCATCTGGAGCATTTAGATTTAAATTTACTGCTTTTTTTTTACAGCTTCCTGGAATCATCTTGATTATATTTATATTTATTCTATTTACTATATTTATTATATTTATTCTTATTACAAACTATATGCTTTTATATAATACACTACAGACTCACATTTACACTAACAAACCTCCAAATCATTTAATACATTACGCATTGAACCATTTTCATCGGCCCGATGAAATTCCCATAACCCCCATTCCAAACCTCCCAAAAATATTCCGTTCACTTTTAAAAGTCGCATGGGTTCCCTGCACTTTTGCCACTAGTGAACAACAAAAACATCCCCTCCCAAATCCCCACGGGACTGTATGGGCGTAGCCTTGGAGCACAGTGTGGAAATTTACGTTCTTAGATATTTTTGGTTGTACCGGGCAGCAATCAAATTGTCTAAAAATATTGAATTGACCATTGTGGCACCCCCTACAGCGTGGTGCAGACCCGTAATGCTATGCTATGCTATGCTATAATAGTTTTAGAAACAAACATTTTTGATTGAATATTCATTTCAAAACAGGTTTTGGAAATTTAAAAGGTTAATTTTTAAGTATTGGTCTGGGAGACCAAACAGATAAAACAATTCATTATATTTGTATATTTTTATTTTATTTCTATTGGTAATTTATTACGTGAGAAGGGAATCTAAGAGTGCTGAGAAGTCTTTACTGGCAAGATCTGAATAAATTTCAAATCACAACCAAAAATAAACCTAAAACAAACATTTTTTCAAGACTACTCCTCTGACTAGTCCCAACAACGTACTCGATCCTCCCGATTCAAACCAATCCTGCTCCGTATCACGGCACAATGATATGTGTTGATGAATGGTGTGCAAAGATAGTTGAGATATAGCAATTGTTGCTGCTGCTGCAATGTTGTTCCACGTAACGCTATGAACAACATACCCCGGTCGTGGCACAGACACTTCCGGAGTGGTCCAAACACTTCTCACTTGCATCGTGGAGTGGCAAAGGAAGTTTGGAGCGATACATAAAACATAAGGGGCCTTTGCTAGATTACGTTTTCTGGAGCAATATTTTTCCGTTACTTTTATTTATTGCACAGGGAGCATACATGGCAACATAAATATTGCACATAATTTTTATGTGTTTTATGGAGACGTGGATTTCATTACATTTCTTTGCCACCTTCACCAAAACTGAAGAGTGCGGAAACCAGACGTGGTACTGCAAGTGGTTTTTCCTTTTTATTCAACGAACGAAATGGGAGGGAAAAACCTCGACTGTTTTTCCTTCTTTCTTCTGCTGTGTGTTGGAGAAGGGTAGGTTTTCTGATGAATGAAAACGCTTGGTGGTTCACCCCTTTTTTCCATGCTCCAAGAAGGGCGGAGTGTTTCTGTCATTGTGAGAGCTTCTTTTTGCAACATTTCGGGAAGTAGAATAAGTGCAAGTCCCGGCGCGTCCCATTCAGCGAAACCGAGTGCAAAGTCCTCACTGTCATAATGCACGAATGACACGTTTTCGGAAGACGAGTGCAGCTCTTGGTTTTGTCTGTTCTGGAGATGGAGTGTTTCTGGTTTTGTTTTTTTTTTGTTTATTTCAATCTGGTTATTTCGTGTAATACATCTGGTTTATGTCTTATGTTGTTGGACTATTTGTGTTTAATATTATGCGGATATCAATTTGGTTTATTTGCCTCCTCATTTCATCACTTCACATCAGTATTTGAGATCTCTAAAGAAACACTTTTTGGTCAATGTAGAGACGCTTGTTGGGACTTGTCGAATACTGAAATGAAATAGAACATCAATTTCAACACAATTTGAAAAAAAAAAAACCCAATTAGTCTCTTACTTTGCCCTGTAGAAGCACCGTCGAATCAGATCCATAATCTCCGTCAAATCTTTGTCTTCGTGTTCTTTGATGAGTGATAGTAATATCTGAATGAAATAAGTTCCTCTTTCGGAGTCTCTGAATGAAATGGTTCCTGAAATAGAAAATCTATTTCTGAACAATTCTTTATAATCACCGATCTATCATACCTTCATAAGTACTGTAACACTTGATAATATTTGCTTTGTTTTTTTGTACAATTCTGGCAGCATCCGAATCCATTATATCATTTCCTCTGCAAGCTTGAATAAAAAACAAAATTGGCTTTTCTTTGAGGGTGCAGTTTTTCACTATTGGATCCACAATATCTGGCTCCAGATCAAACAATCCATCGTAAGCATGAATGTGGTCATCGATGTCACCGTGGCTCATAATAATCACCAAAAGGCTTGAATACCTAGTGAAATCCTTTATGGAAACTGAAATAAACAATTCTGATCACTTGAAAAACTAAAAAAAAAATTACTTAAAACTACTTACTTTTCTTCATTTTGTCCTCCAAGCGCAGCAGTGAATAATTTTCACAAATATCCAGCGAATTTGTGCGATAGGTTTTGCAAAAATCCTTCACAAAGCTCAGGTCCTTTTCGCTGCCAGCTCGAAAGCTCATCGGAGGCTTGAAGCTGCGGTTGTGGATCACCAGTACGTAGCAGGGTCCATCGCTCAAGTTGTACGCCTCGTTCTCATCACTTAAATGATTAATAAGCCGATTTTTTTTTGGATTCTTATAATATTAAGTATATTTTTCACAGCATACATACCAACTTAAATTTGAAATATCTGGAAAATTTTCCGAACTACTACTGCTGCTTCGTGAGCCCCTTTTAGCTTCGACAAATCTGTGAGCATCTGCACTCAAAACAGGTTTTGATTTTTGGAAGAGTTTCGCCATAGTGACTTCAATCGTTAGCTCTAAACCCGAATGCGATTAATTAATTTACGAACCAGCTGTGTTAACTACCGATGGTGAAATGTGGGCCATGACCTAGTGTTGGAGTTTATTTAAACATCAGCTTATCTCCTTGCGAATATTTATATCGATGCGTTGCTGGTCAGTGCGTTATGATTAGTTGGAAATTTGTTTGTTAGAAAAACGTGTTGAAACGCGATGTTCCTTGTGATGGGCTTAATTCATTTTTTCAGGGTTGTTTGTTTTTTTTGATTGTTAAATTTTATTTAAACACTATTTAAATCGATAGTTTGCTGATCTGAAATAAAAATATTTGCTTTTTTTTGCATTAATCTATATTTAGAATTTAAGTACCCATGATTGGAATAAAAACTGATGAACTTTATTCATTTTGTCCTTTTTTAGTTCCACCAAATACGATCTATAATTTCTGTCCATTCCTTGTTTTCATACCTTTGATGGCAGGTAGTGGTATATGAATGAAATAAGTTAACAAAGTTAAAAAGTTGATCCATGGATGGCGGTTATATTTCAACATAATTAAAATAACATTTTTTATGATTTTATAAGTATCGTAAAACAGGGTAACTTTGATAGGTTTGAGATTTTTCTGAAAAATGAAGTTTTTGAGAAGTGTCCAAAGTACTTCAAGAAAAAGTTTACATACAATTTTGAAAAGTTCATAAAGTTATTTTTGAAACAAATTCCAAAACATCTTCTAATTAATGAGCATTTTCGGCAGAGCAATTTATATATAAAGTGTGAAAACTTTTGATTCGTGCTTCGAATTTAGTTGAAATACAATAAAAAAACGAAGCGACGGCCCCGGATACCCATATTTACACAAAGAATTTAAGAGCGCCCACCGTGGGATTCGAACCAGCAACCTCTGGATTGTGACCCCAGTGCGCGGTCCGATTGATCCACACGGCCGGGACAATATGAATCGATTATTTTACAAACAAAACTAATTTTAATGAACTTTAGACAATATTCTGAAATTTGCCTGAAAATTTAGACGTATTTAGTTAAAAAGCTTATCAACTAAGTTAACTAAAATAAACATTGATATTTTTCTAAACAGCTATATCAGCAGCCTAAGTGATGATAGATTTGACGTAAAAATAAAATTTAAACACTTTAAATATGATTTTAACTAGAAAAACTATGACTATCAAAAACTCCCTGGAATTTAAAATAATTTTTTTTTATCATTATTGAAAAAACTTTTTTCCTAAAATGGGTGGCCGACCCAGTACATGTTTAAAAAATGGTTGAGACAAACCTTACCAATTGAAAAATATTCCAAAAGTAAATTGCAATCCTATCAATGTCACCCCAGTTTACGGTATGTAATATTCATTTTGTTTGTTTTGTTTATTTTTTACAATTTATCGTTCAAATTATTCAACAAAATTATTTTAAATCGAAGTTTAATCCATACCATCTGTTTTGACGATCTGTAAAATTTCAGTTATAAGATAAACGAAAAACATTCATGAATTGATTATCCGAAGTTCCTTTGAAATCACCAGACGATAAACTCTGGACTATACTTGCTAGCTCGTTAAAACGAGTTTACACATGTTTTGCCATGTAGCCAATTTTTAGGAAAATTGTTGTTATTTTGATTTTAATCATTGGTTGTTTTGGAAGCACCCACGCTTCACCAATCAATCTAAAAGTGATAAGATATTACAATACACAATACACAACGTGAAAGCAAAAAAATTATACGACTGCATGACTAATTCAACGTCAAATTTTCAAATAACACCTAGGCATTGCGTGAGACAAAGCTATTTTTAAAACGTTAGAAGAGAATTGTGCACTGCACATTAAAAAACTTTGATTTAATTTTACCACTTTTTTTATTAGTGAAATTTCAAAATCAGTTTTAAATACTAAAGTTGCTGTTTCTCCTTGTATTTAGACAACTTGGTCTATCAAAACCCAAATGCCATCGCGTTGCGTATGCAATAAATCGAGCTGGTAGGTAGTTCTGCAAAAAGAGATTTTAACCAGTTAGAGTTTTGAATGATGATAATAAATCTATAATATGCTCTTCGCACTCCGCGGAAAAGTTGTTCCATCCCAATCCAATCTATTATAATCCTAACGCAGCCAGTCTTTCGAGAGCATCCTGGAAAATGCCTTTGGTTAATTAACGCTTTACATCCTCTTGTCATTATTAACATTTGCACTGTTCCATTGCAAAAGATTGTATTGAAACATCACAAGCATTAATGTGGCCAGGCCAACTGCGTAAAGTTAACCGCAAAGATGACTCGTTGAATTGGATTGAGTTTGAGCCTAAATGTTCAAACAACAATACAATTCTGAATCTACAGGGGAGGAAAAAACGTGGGGATCCTCACGTTCCTGTTTTTTAGAGCAATTTATCGTTGGGAGCCACAATGCTAAGAAGTTTTGGCGCTCCGGGACTCATTCGTTCCCGCGGCAAAGTTGTCCCTTGGAACACAAACTCATAAGGATTTTGAAAATAAATAAAAAATCATCCATAAACCACGTGCACACTTTAGGATTTTTGTATGGACAATTGCCACAGTAAAGAGAGGCCGTTTGAGATTTCCATAAAATTAACCACGAGGATGGCATTTTTTGCCTCAAAAACTGTGAAAATCAGATACCGTCAGTGGGGGTGATTATGGGTCAAAAAACGATGCACCTCTCGTAATTTCTTAACAACAAAAACAATTTAAATAACATCGAAAATCTTTTATCGTAGAATTGTTCTTAGATAGTCTACTAACATTTTCCCAAAATATGGTGTAATTTGATGGACTGTACCTTAAATGGCAAACGTATGCAAATTGACCCAATCTCACCCCTTAGAGGGGGTGACATTGGGTCAAATGAAACTAAAATGATGCCTAAATACAACGATATGGTAAAAACAAGTCATCCAACAGTGTTTCTTGTTCGAGGGAATCGTATTGACATGCTAAAATGTTTGAAGAAGAGATTTTCAAACATTTGGGTACTTTATGATCAATTCCAACAAAAATTTTAAATAGTTGATTTTTTGAGAGGTAATTTTTGGCCAAAAACGTACCTCAACTTTAGACAACTGCTAAAATGACAGGATTTGTTCTAGGAACGAGATTTTTTCAGCACAACCCTTTTAACAAAATTTAGTTTCATTGAGAAGTACCTGAGAAATGGTAAAATCCATAAAAAATACTTTGACCCAATCTCACCCCTCTGACCCAATGTCACCCCCACTGACGATAGCTAATTGTTATACAAGTCCTAACCCATATATTATTATTCAGCAATTCCCCACGAAAACAGCATGAAAAACAAACAAAAGTGCTCAGATCGGGGTCAAAATTTTTCTGAGGGTTCCCTGGCCGAAATAATTAGACCCGTTTTTATTTTTGGCCATTAGGGTGACCTACGCCGTGTTAGGGTGGTCTAAAAAATGACAATTTTCGTCGATTTTCGCAAAAACCACTTTTTTCAAAAAAATCATAACTCCTCGCCATTTCAACCGATTTCAACTGTCTTATACGCAAATGAAAGGTGATAAGTTGACCTTTCAAAGAAAAATAATAAGAAGTTTCAGAAATCTAGCCTAACATATGAAAAGGGCGTATGAAACTTTAAAATGCCGTTTTGAAGGTGTCTGGACCAAAGAGCCTATGTCTGGAAATATTTTTATCGGATTCCCCGGACATTTTTACGTAACATACTAAAAAATGGAAGGAGTTCATTAACAGGATTCCGAGATATGATTTTTCAAAAATAAAATTCGTGTTTTTCGACGCGCCGCGCGCAAAAACCGGAAAATGACGAAATCAAAAAATCAACTTTTTTCAATAAAACTGCGATAACTTTAAAATTTCAGCCATGGAAGCCATAGATGTTTGGGTACCAAACTTTTTGTAATTACAAGACGCAACTCGACGAAAATGCCAATTTTTCAGACCACCCTAACACGGCGTAGGTCACCCTAATGGCCAAACAAAAAAATACGGGTCTAATTATTTCGGCCAGGGGACCCCCAGAAAAACTTTGAGCCCGATCTGAGCTCTTTTATTTTTTCCATGCTGTTTTCGTGGGGAATTGCTGATTTATAATACTTTAAAAAAAGATTATTACGTCATTTGAAAAGTGAACATAACCAAGTTCGAGAACAACATTCAAGATATTATTCGTGTAGTTACTTCATGATCTCTGGCCGTTTCTGTTTTATTTTATTTTATTTATTTGCGTTTTAGGGACACATAACTGAAGAGTCATTCGGGTCGGGTAGATGCTTTTGTAGAAAAAACTCATGTCAATCTTTGATCCATTCTGTCATATAATCAATTACAATAATTCTCATACATTACATTCGAGACACCTGGCTATACGTGAATATACCTGTTTGTTGTCAAAATTTCCTCGAAAAATTAGCACTGATACGTTTGATAGCCGGTGAAATATTTTGTTTGCGTCAAACCATGACCTACCTTGGGATATGCTGATAAAAAAATGTTCGTGTAAGTGTTAATCTAGAGAATAAGTCATGCTCTATAAATTGCAAAGTAGGGTGACAAGATAAAATGGAAATTTTGGAAAAAGCCAGATCCCACTACATTTTCAATTCCTCAGTTAACTAAGTAACTGTGCCAATTTTTAGTTAAGTGAAGATATTTTTTTTTCTGATATGAAATAAGTTCCGCTTTGGTTGTGCCTGGGGTTTATACTATCATTACAGGCCCGTAGCCAGGGGGTGGGCTTCGGGCTGAAGCCCTCCCCCCCCCGAAATTTTTGGAAGATATATGGGAGAGAGGGAAGAAGAAGAAAAGAAGAAGACAAATTCTTCTTCAAGCCCCCGAACCCAAATTGTGGCTACACTTCTGTATTACTAGCAGATATTTTTTTAAAGATAAACAAGAAGAATTGAGCATAAAACAATGCACAGTTTGTGTTAATGAATTCTGATTTATTTTCGGCATTTAATTTTAAAATACATCAAGTTAAGCTAATACTAAAAACTAACCCAGAGAGTATGCAAAATAGGTACTACAAGTTTACAATTAACTTAATACTACCGTAGAACAATTATCATTTAAGGTCCCGAAAGTAAAACTTTTTAGTCAGCGTCGAGGTGTCGGTTGGGGCTTGCGGGACTCTAGAATGAAAAAGAAAAGATTAGTTTTTAAATAAAAAATTGACTCGTTTAGAAAGTTACTTGTCATCCTTGAATCGCTTTCGTGTAAGTATCATCAGATCAGCAACGTCCTTATCACCCTGCTCGTCGATGAGAGTGAACAGTGTTTGTATGAAGTAGGTTCCTAGACTTGTGTCCCTCAGAGAAACCGTTCCTGTAATTCTCAATGAAAACTCTGTTTTAGAAACAACTAAGAAAATTTAGTTGAATATTACCTTCATAAGTACTGTAACACTTAAGCATGTCATTTTTGTTCGTTGCAACCGAGGTTGCATCATGCTGCATCGTTGCACTGCCCTTGCAAGCCTGGATGAAGAACAGCTTTGGCTTGTCTTTGAGGGTGGTGTTCGTCAGTACGCGCTCAACCACTTCCTGTTCAAAGTTGTACAGCGTATCGTACGCTTGGATTCGGTCTTTGGTTTCACCGTGGCTCATGACAATCACGAGCAGGCAGGAGTACTTGCTGAAGTCTTTTTCTGCAACTGTTTTGAAATGTTAGGTTATTTTGGTAAATTTTCTGTTAAGGATGTTATCTTACTTTTCCTCATCTTATCCTTGATCCGCAACACGGTGTAATTCTCGCAGATGTCCGGCTTCTTCACGCGATACTTGGTGAAGATGTGCTTCAAAAGCTGCAAATCCTTCTCGCTGCCCTCCCTGATGGCCTTAGCATTTTTGAAGTGTTTGTGGTGGAAAATTAGAACGTAGCCTTTTTGATTCCGCAAGTTGTACCGCTCCACGGAACTGCTGTAAATTTTAGAAAATCATAATCTATAAATAAACGGTACAGCTGTTTTGATAAAGATATCAAGACAACAACCAAACTATCTCAATTCGAGTGAGATAAGATTACGTGCTAGTTGTTGTGGCTTAAGCTACACGCATAGCGAATTTCACAATCAATTCTTGAATGAACTCACCTAGCTGTACTGGAGGTTGATCCGAAAGGCGACCGAACGATTCCTGAAGAGGTCGATGGACCTGAGTAGCTGCTTGAAGGCCGGACAGAAGAAGCTGCTGTAAGTCCGCTGTTCCCAGAACTGTAATCAAACAAGTTATCTTTGTTATCGAATTGAGATAACACATCAAACTGTGCAAACCTGAACGAGCTTCCCGTGTAAGGTTTCGCGTCCCAGATGGTCTTCTGGGGAAGAGGACTCAACGGAGGTCTTCCCGTAGTCACTGAGTTGCTGCTGAGTAGTGCCGGAGGTCGATTAATGCTAGAGGTAGACCGCTCCAACCGGTTGCTACCGTAACCTCCCAAAGCTCCAATGGCCGCTCCGGCGACATTTCCGGAGTAAGATTGTCCAAGAGGCCCACGCACGGAGTTGTACGGCCTTTCATTACGATTGATTGCTGTTGGTGAGTTGGTGATAGCCGTCGCTGAACTCCGCCGGAAGGCGCCTTGATGTTGGGTTGAGGAACTGCTGTTCGAATTCACCATGGAAGACATAATTCCACCAGAAATGACCGTCTTTGACGTGGTGGACGAAGATGTGGCCGTTGCTGTTCGATAGCTGTACTGCTGCGATGAGCTGGAGAACGTGGACTTGGTGCCTTTGTTGTACATTTTTTCGGCGGTGGTGTGATGACTCAGTTTTTCCAACCTTGAACCGGTCTTCCCTGCCGTTGGACGTCGACTGTGGACTTGTTTTGGCGCTACGCGTCGAAGTTGACATTAGTTTAGATAAGACGTGTGGTGTGATAACACGTAGAGTTGAGTAGAATCGGTGCGGTTGAGGTGGTTTGTGCGACTGGGACGTGATATGACGTTCGAATTCACCATTTTATGATAAGAGAATTAATTTCTGATTTTCGCGGAATTCAAATTTGTCGTTGGTTGTTGGGAGAATGTAGCTGAACGATTTGAATACATAACAAATTTCAGCAAATATTTAAGATCCAGTTCCACCAAAGTTATACCAAGTAGCATAGAATAACTTTATTTCTTAATTTAAAATCTTTTCAACAATTACATTCAACCGCTTAAACTTTTTTCAAGAATTCCATGTTTTTTTCAAAAACAGTTTATTTAAATAGCATTTTTTTAAATAGTGATTTCAACATAACAAATTTAAACTTAAGAGTGTGCAAATCTAATTGCAGAGCAAAAATAAGTAAGGCTAATTTTAACTAAAAATATCAAATGTTTCATCTTTCAACATTGAAAATTTTACAATTAGTTGCTCAGTTATTGCCATTTGAAAATGTGATAATGTTTGGATAAGGCAATGTCTCTTAGGCAATTTCAATGGTTTTTTTCTGAACAAAATATTTTTATGAACAGAAAATCCTGAAAATATTTTGAAAAATCGAAAAAAGGAAATTTGTCAGTCAAATTGCGTATTTTATTTCACTTAAAAAACTGAAGTAAAAAAAATAGCCAAAATTTCTATTTTTGTCAAAAAATGCATTTTGTTTTTCAAAATCATAACTAAACGGGATTTTTTTGTCCATGCTTATGTATGGCTCGGTTTTTTGTCCCCTAAAATTCATCAAATTATTTCAAAAATGAAAAAATACCTATTTTTGGATTTTTTTTGTGAAAAAAGTTGATTTAAAAATCAGCAAAAAATCCATGCATCTATTTTTTCTGAATAGTTCTAATCAAACTACAATTTTGATCAAAAATTCCTTGAAAAGATACCGATTTTAGAACATTTACGTACCATTTTTGTATGAACAGCTGCCAAAATTGTATGGAGACTTGTATGGGTTACCAAAGACACAAAATGGCTTCACTGGTCATATGAAAGGCCCGCAAAAAGTTTGAGCCAAATAAAAAAAATTGCAGAAAGGACGAAATCGGCTGGTTTCGTAAAGAATTGTGAGTTTGAGGTGAAATATTTAGAAAGTTCCAAGTTTGATCAAATTAATTAGATATTGATTTTTACATAAAATATAAATTTTTGGTGCAAGCAAAATCATTTTTTTAAACATGATTAATAAGTTTTCCAAGTTTACTAAGAAATTTGTTCTACTGAAAACACCTATAATTATGGAGAAAGTATTTAATTCTGTTTCGATAACACTTAAAACTTGCGATTCAAAATCCAATTTCGAATGTTCTAATTGTAAAATTGTCTGCGGAACTCAATAATGCAGCTCGTTTTCTGATTTAAATTTATTGTAATTGAGAAAAACATGACACTTTGTTTTTATTGATATAATCTTATTTAACAATGTTTTCATAATTATAGTTAACTGACTTTTGATACATTTAAAAAATTGTTAAAAACCACTTCATGAGATTCTTTGAAGACTTCTTTGCCAAGATCATACCATAACGTTCTATACGTTTGTATTTAACTCACAATTTTCATCATGCTAAAAAGAATCTTAAACCTATCAATCTCACCCCGGCTATCAAAGCCTCCCCGGTTTGTTAGGTATTTTCTTGAAGCTTTCATATCAGTCAAAGGTTGGGTCACCAATTTTAAAAAGAAGAAATCCTTTTAGAAACTCAATAGCAGTGGAGGCCATAGGCACTACTTTAAAGTCTTTTCAATTTGGTTATTTTTGGTTTATACTGAAAGTTGCTTTAATCGTAAACAAAGCACTTTATTATTTTTTTATGAAAAAAATATTATTTTTATGATTTCTATTTTTATTTATTTATTTATTTATTTATTCGTCAAACATACGTAGACTACATGATCGTTGCTTAGTTTCTAATTACAAGGGGGGAACATCTATCTTTGATTGTAGAACTGTTTTTTCATGGTGGATTTTGTCATTGTGAAATCGATTATGTTATGTTTATTATGTTTTATTGGACTGAAAAAAGTTACAGAATATGTTTTTGACAATGTTTGCATAAGACTTCGAAATATATATATATATATATATATATATATATATATATATATATATATATATAAAAGAAGAGAGAGAGAGAGAGAAAGAAAAAAAAATGTCGAAAAAACTGACTATTTCCAAAAAAATGCCCAGGGAACGTGGTAAACGATTTTTACGAAAGTTTTCATGTATGAGAGAGTTGTTTCTAACATGATTTTCTATCATTTGAGAACTGAGCACATTGAATTCCTCGACTTCGTGTTTTTTTGGGACACGCAAATATATATAATTTCTATCTGGCTGAAACTTTTTTAGCATTTTCTCTATGACCAAAGGGAGCAATAAGAATCTTGGCAAAGTTGAACATTTTGATAGTTATAATTCAAGACAAAAACTTACTTTCTTATTTAAAATTAAAAAAATAAAAAGCGTGTTTATAAGCGTACACATACAGTTTGAGAAAAAATCTTGAAATTGATTATATGGCAACCCTGTTTTATGTAATGAGTATGCAAGTGAAATTTACATAAAGTTTCCTTTCTGTGAATCATTGGAAAGTTTGATGAGTATTAAAGCTTGATGATACGGCAACACTGCCTTAAACAATTCAACTCGAATTAATTTAAAACTATCAAAAATGGATGTTGATGGTTTCGTCAAATTCAAATAATACTGTTTGTGATTTCTGCCTTGAGATATTTAAGATTGTTTATCAGCTGATGCTGAATTGAAAATGACAAACAATTTGTTTTGTTCTAAAACAAGTTTAATTACATAACTTAAGGGAAAAGTTTTTTACTTCCTCAAAACATGTTTCCAAACACACACAAAAAAAGACTCACTCACTCATTCTTTTTTCTCTCAACCAACTTTTCGCTTGTCATCGCACAGAAATTACTGGTTTTACGTGCTGTCTCGCCACTTAAGTAGGTACTTGGTCAGCCCTCCCATCGTGTGGCAGAGGGCAGAACTACCTACTTCCATTAATATCCCATGCCATTGATGTCCTCGCTGGCTAGCAATAAGAAGTTCTGGTCGGCTTCCTTACAAAAACAACGGACAATAAAAGCGGAAAAGAAACTGAACCAATCCCTCAAAATCCTGCGTGCGTTAGTTTGCACTGATGGGAGCACTGTAAAAAATAGCTTTATTTTTTTCTATTTTTATTCTGAGTCTTTTCAAAATAACATAAATTAAATAAACTTGAAGTTATAATATTGCTTTGAAAATTTTTTCATGAAAAAAAAATGTTAGAAGAAAACGTGTCATTCCAGCACTACACTACACAATTAAAAGGGTCGCTTCTGTTTCTTACGTGCGTGCTTGCGTGTACTTTTCCCCTCAAGAAGCACCCGAAAGGACCGAAAAAGGTGGTGGGGCTAATGTTTCAAGAATGATGCGATTTTTTCCTTCGCTGGCGCAAATTACTTGCTCTCTCTCTCTCTCCATGCTCCTACACTGCAAGGTGCCATGAACCGTGGCGAAGAACATCCACGTGGCCATGCGATGAGGCCAACGAGCACCACCAGTCACCCCCGGGAAGTAGTGTTTGGTCAGCAAAGTGTGAGGGAGGCGAAAAAAAGTGAACACCGTCGTCCTCTATAAATAAAAGAAGAAGCCAATGTCGTAGCCGAGATGGACTCGGCGAGGAAAACATTTTTCGGGGTGCAATTTTTCGCAAATCATCGCAGGGTGAAAGAACTTTTGCTGGCTAGCTTACTTTTCAGCCGTTTTCTTTTTGCTTTGTTGGGGAATGAGGAGGAGAATCAGTTTTGATAAAGGTTGCCTCAAGTTACACAATTTTGCAAGTTTGAGTACACTGAAAAATTACAGTTCTGGAAAAGGTTTCTTGTTTCTTGTTTCTTGTTTCTTGTTTCTTGTTTCTTGTTTCTTGTTTCTTGTTTCTTGTTTCTTGTTTCTTGTTTCTTGTTTCTTGTTTCTTGTTTCTTGTTTCTTGTTTCTTGTTTCTTGTTTCTTGTTTTCCGTGCAGTTTAATTTTTTCCTCAAAATTGAACCTTGGTGACGTGCAACCGGGGGAGTGGGACGAAACGTGCGAACATTTTCCTGCTCAAACTTCCTTCGGCCAAACCTCTGCTCTGGTGATGGAAGGGATCAACGTGTGATATATTTACTTACTTTACGGGCTGTCAGAAAGTTTATGGTCATAAATAACCGAGCGAGGATTTAACTCCCCTTGGGCACCGGTTCCATCATCGTAGGAAGGTCAACCCGGGGTGAGGGTGATTTCGAGATATTCACAAAAGGACGCGTTGATAAATCGCTTTTCGGTGGCCAATGACGAGCAGATTTTTCAAACCGAAGAGAGGCGTGTTGTCCCCCTGGAGAGAGTGGTTTGGATAGTTGTCCGGTGGTCACCATGTGTCTCCATTTGTCACAAGCTAGAGGGTTCACGGGTTCTAACAAAGTGCCTTGTCATTTTCTGGAAGCACGAATAAATGAGAGGTCGAAAGGACAGTTTTTGGATGCACCTGGGCCCGCAATCTGGACATTTTTGGTTTGAATTAAATTTTTAAAACTTGCCTCAAAACTTTGAAAACCGGAAATCAAGTTAAACTCTACAAAATTGATTTAAAACTCCTCCCAAAGGAAGTTCTCGCACGTACCGACTCTGACCAAGAATGGGTCACTTGGCCAAGAACGAATTCGTCCACATTTTGCTGCATCAGGTAGAGAGATAGGATAGGTATCTGAAGAAAGCACGTCCTGGGACGTGCACTCCAACAATATGCTGGACCTTGTTCTCTTCAAGGCTCTTTGTTTACCAGAAGTGAGATCTCTTTCCCGAGAGACATAAACGAGACAAGAATTGGGACAACTTGAAGGAGATTAAAGGAAAATGGAAAAGTTCTCCAGACTTGAGGAAAACTTTGCAAATCGATTCGTTTTCTTGTTGATTTATTTTGAAGCTCCAAAGCTATTATATTCGAAACGAATCGAACAAAAAGCTCCCAAACTCAAACCTTGTAACTTGCGATCATAAATCATTCCAGCTCCAGACTGCAATAAATTGCTGTAATCTAGCCGAAAACCACATACACACATTTTATTGCCCAGTCACCACCAACCTGTACAAGTGCTGCTCGAGACCACCTCGACAAAAACCACAATAAATTTGTCCAGATTGGCCGGCATTTTCCCGAGTTGCACAAATTTGCTGCTGAAAAGTGCCAATTCTTAGCAAAACACTAATAATCCACCAAACATTAAACAGCTTATCCAAACCAGACGACATCGTCGTTTGAACCACAGACACACGGACATTATGCGTCACGGACACACATACACCAGGAGTGCAGTTGTTCCAAACAAGCTCGAAATTATTGCAATCAACATTCCAATTGAAAGTGGGCTCTAAAGGTAATTTCAGTATTTTTGAAGAAAAGTAATTTTTTCTTACAAAAACAAATTAAGATTCAGATCACATTTTTTTTGTTTCAAGCTTTCCAAAAACATCAAATTTTAACCCCAGTTGCCCCCGTCCGAATGTGAGGTTATGTGCTGCATTCGTATTCATTGCTGCCTCGCTAGTTGGGTTGGCTGGCCGGTGTTTGACATCGTACTGCAGCATAAATTTCCACCCACACACATCTATATGAATATGGTGTATTGTACAGTAGTTTTGTACCACCACCACCTACGCCTCGGAAAACATACCGGCAGGGAGCACTTTGAAAATAATAAGTGACATTTATTGAGTACTGATTTAGTCTTCAATAATAATTTTAAAAAAACTGAAAAATTTGCAAAAAAATTACAGTTATTTCTTAGCCAAAGTGTTTTTACAAAAAATACCTAGTTGTCTGTTGTAAAATAATCAAAATAAATCAACTTAATTTTTGATCCAATTTAAAAATTGCTTCAAAGTTAAGTAAAAGGGCAAAGTAAAAAAAAATCAAAAGAGTTAATTAAGCCAAAGAGCAAACAGTTTTAGGTTGCAATGAGTAAAGCTTTCTTGGTGAGATAAATAAGAAAAAAATATTGAAGTAAAGTATAAAAAGAAAGTCATGGAGCAAACGAAAAAAGAGTTAAAAAAAAGATTAAAGAAGTTAAACAAAAAAAAAACAAGAAGATAAAGAGTAAGGAGAAAAAAGAATTAAATAGCAACGGGAATAAGAAGAGAAAAGTAACATTAAAAAGCAGCAAACAATTTTGAAACAATCAGAGCTAAAGAAAAAAAACAGGAGAGAGAATGAGTAAAAAGAGTAAAACCGCAAATGAGTTAAAAAAGAAATAAAAGAAAATGGCAATGGAGCAAAGGATCAAAGAGCAAAGAAGTAAAGAAGCAAAAAGGAAAAAAGGTAAAAGTAGTAAAGAAACAAAAGAGGGAGTAAAAGAGTAAAGGAGCAGAAGAGTAAAATAAGTAAAAAGAAACTAAAAGAGTAAACGATGCAATAAGAGAAGAAATAACAAAAGATGTTCAAAAGGAACAAAGAAGTCAAGAAAAAGAATTTAATAAATAAAAAACGTTGCTTAATCCACCTTTAGGTGGGTGGTGCCTTCCTTACATTCATAAAGTTAATACACTACAGAGCCTTAAAAAGAGTATAAATAAGACTTATTTTTATCCAAATATCTGAGATCCGGCCTAAAAAAAAGTGTACAAATTACACTTAAGTGCTTATAACTTTCGATAGGGTTGTCAGATCTTCAACGTTTTGGACTCATTGGAAAAGTCTTTTGATTACCTATACAAAAACAGGTCGCATGATAGAACCGGACAACGTTTTCATAAAAATATTTGAGATCCGGCCTCCAAAAAGTGCATAAATAACACTTAAGTGCTTATAACTTTTGATAGGGCTTTCAGATCTTCAACGTTTTGGGCTCGTTGGAAAGGTCTTCTAAATACCTTTCTAAAAATGTATAGCATGACGGGTTTTCTTACAAAAACCACCCTTTTTACAATCTTCCGGACTTTATTCGAAATCGTTTTTTTAGCATAACTTTTGAAGTACTTTACAAAACTTCATAATATTAACTAGGGTCTTGTGGGACCCCAAGACGGATCGAATGAGACCAAATCGGTCAAAATCGGTTCAGCCAATCCGGAGATAATCGTGTGCATATTTTTCGGTGCACGGACTCACATCCAGACACACGCACAGACATTTTTTCAGAATTTGATTCTGAGTCGATAGGTATACGTGAAGGTGGGTCTACGAGGTCTAATAAAGAAGTGCATATTTCGAGTGATTTTATAGCCTTTCCTCATTGAGGTGAGGAAGGCAAAAATAAATAAAATAGTAAAGGAGTAAGGAATAAAGCAAAAACGTAGAAAATGACTAATCTAATCTAATCTAATCTAATCAAACCCTAGCGCAGCCAATCTTTCGAAGGGATCCTGGAGAGTGCCTTAGGTTAGATGACGCCTAGCCTCTTTTTGTCATTTATTAACATTTGTAGTGCACCATTGCATTAGAATGCATTGAAACATCACAAAACGTTAAACCGGCCAGGCCTACTGCGTAAAGTTTACCGCAGAGATGATTCGTTGAATTGGATTGAGTTTGAGCACAGGGTGTGTGTTCAAACCACAATACAGTTCTGAATCTACAGGGGAGGAAGAAGCGTGGGGACACACCACCATACGCTCCGAGTTTTGGTTTTGGGTTATTATTCGTTGGGAGCACCATGCTAAGAAGTTTTGGTGCTCCGGGACCCTCAAGGAAGGGACATTGTATTTCCACAAATGCCCAGGACACTATTTGCCGTGGTTATAGCGCCACAACTCGCTCACTGTTGATGAGATAATAGAAGTTATTAGTATATGATTTTCAATTTACAATACAGTTTTTTTAAAAACGTTAATCCTTTGTGGAAAAGTGTCCGTGTTCCATGTGCTGTTTTGGGACTCACTGGGATGGGACATCGTATTTCCACAGATGCCCAGGCCATTACATGCCGTGGTTATAGCGCCACAACTCGCTCACAAAAACGTAGAAAATGACTAAAGTAAGAAAGTGTAAATGAAGTAAAAGTATAAAAGGTCAACTCTTAAACTAAAAAATGAAACAGTAAAAGATAAAAAACGCAAAAGACCAAAGAAGTAAGATTAATGAGACAAATAAAACAAACCAACAAAGGAAGAAAGTATGAAATTGAAAAAAATAGCAAAAAAAATGGGTACAGAAAAAATCGTTCAGGAAGAAAATAATTGAAAAAGTTAGAGAAGGAAAAGATTACACGAGTTCTAAGAAGAAAAGGAGTAAGAAGAGAAGGAGTAGAAAGGAATAAACAAGTATATGAATAAAAAAATGTATTTAAGCAGCAAATGAAAAAACAAGAGAAAACGAAAATAAAAATGACAAAGAAAAATATAAAGTAAGAAACAATGCAGTATAAGAGAAATAGAAACATAATAGGAAATGTCAGAATAAAATCAAAACAACTAAGAAAAAAGAAGACCAAAGCAGTAGAAAATGTGAAAAATTGGATTTTTTAATGCAACTTAGGCCGTTGTATATTTGGCAAAGTTTATGTCACTCCACGGCCTCCCCCCTCCAAAATCGGCCCGAAAAATCACGGGGCAAAAAAAAAATTAAAAATTTTAATGTAAATAGACGTCATATCAACTAAAAACAATTTAAAATGCATTTTCTCGCATTAAAATTTATATTTAGCATGTTTGTGCTCGATTTATTGATTTGTTTTTGTGAAATTCCAATGTATTTTGAAAACAACTGAACTGGTGTAAAATAAATTTTAATCACTTTGTTCATCCAAATTTTGTTACCTTGACTTGTTGTTTTATTTTTTATTTTTATTTTTTGCCCAGAGTTTTTTTTTGGTCAGAGTCGAGGGACATAAACTTTAAAAAATAATAAAAAGGTAAGGTTTTTTTGGCTCACGATGCTTGTTCCATGTTTTTAATAAATTGAAAAAGAGTAAAGATACCTTTTTAATTATTTTTTTTTGTTGTTTTAAAAGAAAGTAATTGACAACATAATAAAAACTATTTTTTTAAAGTTGAATTCTCGGGTTAGTTTTCAAAAGGTCGTAAGCGCCAGTTGTCCAAAATTGAGTTTTTGGCACGGTTGCACTCTTCTAACGCACTACTAATTATCTACTCGAGCAGAATTTTCAAAAAAATAAATTTAAGCGAAAATATCGCCCGCATATAAAAGGTCGAATGTGCTTTTCATACGGAGAAGTCACATACGTCTTTGGTGATGCAAGGTCGTAAGTACTGATAATTTCAAAATTGTACTTACGCTCATAGAAAAAGGACGTAAGTTCAGTTTTAATTGCTTTATGATTATGCGCACATGAGTTTTTACGAAAAAAGATGAATATTTGTTATCCCGTTAAAAACATTGCGCTGATTATATGACTTAAAGGATGCGCGAAGAATATTTTCCAATTTGCCAGCCAGCAAAACCCAGTTTCAGTCATTTATTCCGGAAGATACGGCTAGCTTCCCCCAAAATCATCATTTTGTGTGGCAGCCTAAACCAACGCAAAATCAAGTTGCATAATCTGTTCAGGAACAAGCGATAATGACCGCATCCATCTTATCACGCATAAACGCCCTCTCAAAACTCCAGGAACCCCGAGTTCTTCAAGGTCCTATAGACCACTGAAGAAAAGATAAACAAATCAGTGGTAATTCGTCATTTTGTTCGTGCTCTCAGCTAGCGTATGAGCCAACGCGAGAGAGGGAGAATAAAATCTGTCAGTTGGACCTTTCTCCCCTGCGATGTTTTCTCCCAATCTCCTCCAAAAACACAAAACATCGACTGCCCTCTTTGCGGGGGGTGTTGAAACGATGTCCAAAATAATAATGTTTGATTTAAATGTGGTTTAGTCATAAAATAAATAAATTTTGCCAATGGTCGTATTGTCATTCTTACTCAAAAATAGTCCCAAGTACAGGGACGTATGAAACAATTTGCTCATGTAAAAGGTCGAATCAACCTGGTGTGGTAAAACAAGACTAAAACACACATTAATTGTTAATAAATTTAATTCACTTGATATGGCAACCATAGCTTATAGTCAAAGCAATGATTTTGACTAAAAATATGCCCTTGAAACCCACTTACATATAAATAAGAATTAAAATAATGGCCGAAAACTTGTTCATCGGTTTTCCCCACATGAAGGGTTTGGCTTTTACGACGTTTTGAAAACTAACCCGAGAATTGCTGATAAAAATTTCAATGTTGTTTGTTTCTTAAAAAAAAAGTGAGGTTAAGTTATTTTGTAGTATTTGAAGATTGATCTGATTGGACCAGGTTGAATTAATTGTTTTTAAGTTTCTCAAACTTTGACTAAATGCTCGCAAATTTCGAATTGCAAATAATAGTAATCCAATTTATTCTTTAGGTGCTGCAACATTTACTGAATCCTGCTGAGGGCACCAACTATTATTATTATGGGGTTTCAGAGGTGGGGGTGCTCCAATACTATATGGAGCGTCGATCGAAGCTATAAACTCTGATGGCATGTTTGCACTCTCGAGACACACAGTCAACACACACGGTCATTGGAGGTATACGGACGAACCGAACCGGAACAGAACGGAAGCCGGATTCATTGACACTTGGTAGCAACAGCAAAAGTATTTCCAGCCCGCTTGTAGGGCTGCACAAGCGAAAACTGGGACTTGGGGATGTCAAATGAAGTTTTTGAAAACAAATATTTTTCGTTCATTTGTGTTGAAATTTGATAATAAATCCAGGAATACAATTCGGACCACCCCTAACCTCACTTCCGGACTTTGGAACCGGAAATGGCCAGAAGTACTGGGAAGCAGTGGTGGGAAAACAAAACAGCAAATCGTGGATTGCAGGAAAAACAATCCTGCGAAAGCAATCGGAATGTTAAATGAAAATCTGTTTCATTGCGAATTTGGATGTCACACTGCAGTTCGTTTGCTGTTTGCTGCTGCTACTGCTGTTATTATGGACATTGGGTCCGGTTTCGGTTGGTTGAATGGTCTCTAGCTGTTGTTGTTTCGGTTTAATGTTACATTATTGCTGTGCTGTTCGATGGAACGAGCAGATGATGTTATTAAGAGGAGCTTCGGGTTTGGGACTGTTTGGAGAACATTCTCAACTGAGGGATAGTTGATTTAAATTATGCTGTAGAAGTTCTTGTTGATAAAATGTTATGAATTTGTAAACATTTACTTGAAACTTAACTTGATTTTTTTTTTAAATTCCATTATTTTAAGTGTATTTTGGCGTGTCTTACAAGTGCCCTTACCCTTAACAGCTATAACATATTAAAGTATAGAATTTATTAGAGAATAAAAGATAAGAACAAGATCTTTTAGAGGAAAAAAAAAACATCGAAACGGTTATTCTATTCTACTAATATAATGAAATTTATTAGATTTTTCACTTTTACAACTATATTTGAAGATTTTTATTAAACCTAAACCTCCAATAAAAGTAACAAAAATTGACATCAAAAGCCTCTTCTTTCCCAGCAAAGTCACTCATTTGAAGTCACATCACACTCGCAGTGCGCCTTAATACGTTTAAGAACCATTAAGCGGATTAAACAACAGAAAACACAAGGAAGTGCGACACCGTCAAGGGGCGCTCAAGAGGGTAATTTTCTCCGGAGGTTCAACCTAGTTTCTTGCAGTCCTCGAATAGAGTCTCCCGTGGCGGTTTACTGTCCACCTCGCAGAGGACGGTGGAAAACACTAGTGCCAGTGGGTCGAGGAGCAACCACTCTGAAATATAATTGAGGCAAACGAAGAAAATGCAGAAATCCTATTTACTATAGCCGAGGAAACAGCGCACTTCTTCCGGTGGACACTCACACACACATCGCAGGTTGGTCCGGGAGGGTCGAGGGCGCCGGGTATTTGCTAAAATGGAATTAAAACCCTGCTTATTGCGGTTCTCCGCATTTCCTTCCTCTTTAGCTTCCAAGGCTTAAACCCCTCCTCGTCGCCAGCAGTACAGGCCAGTAGAACTGCTCAAAGAAGGAGGCAAAAAATGTTTATAATTTGTGTCAAACGTCTCACTGTGGCTTGTGTAACAGTTATTTTTCTTCTTTAGGGCAGTTCTCTGCAAAAAAAAAATCACAGATTTGCTTATTTAACTTTTTTGATTATACAGTTCATACTTCGGTGCCCAGAATATGGGACTTTTTTCAAAACCTGGCTCCATAAGATGAATGTTGTTCTTTGCGCTATTTTAGGAGTTGGGGCCAAATATGAGCACAAATGTTCACCTATTGATACTCAAAGGTGAAGTTGTAAGGGGAAAAGAACAAATCCTGTCAATTTGGCAGTTGTCTAAAGTTGAGGTACGTTTTAAACCAAAAATTACCTCTCGAAAAATAAACTTTATAATATTTTTGTTGGAATTGCTCAAAAAGTACACAAATGTTTGAAACTCTCAACTTCATACATTGTAGCATGTCAATACGATTCCCACAAACAAGAAACGCTGTTAGATGGCTTGTTTTTACCATATCTTTGTATTTGAGCATCATTTTAGTTTCATTTGACCCAATGTCACCCCCTCTAAGGTACGAGATTGAGTCAATTTTCAAACGATTGGCATTTAAGGTAGAGTTCATCAAATTCCACCATATTTTAGGAAAATGTTAGGAAAACTCGGGATTTCCCATGAATAAATATTTCCCTGTTTCCCAAAAATTTGCTGATTTCCTGGGAATTCCCGAAATTCAGTGCCTTTTATACATTTCTCTTCTTTTTGGCCTTGTTTCAATTCAATTTACTGTGAATATTGAACTAACCAGCTCTTCTGAAAATTTCATCTCAAGTTTTACTAGATAATCTCAAAGTCAGTCTGAAGCATTTAAATCTAGGAAGAGCTTTTGCTCATTGTAGGGCTACATAAATTAGGATATAAAACAAAACTTTGGGTAGCTTTTTGAATAATAATTGGTGTCTGAACATAAAAAAAAATCCGTTAAGCCAAGAGCAAATTTCAGCTTGATTTAACATTATGGAAGACTGGTAACCCATGTTACATTAGGGTCATTCCATCTGAAGCGGAACAGCATTTGAAAATTACCCTCTCCGATCCTGCTCAAATTTGGCAGAGCTGTTGATACTATCAAAACATGCAAGAATCCCGAATTTCATCCAAATCGGACCACCCCCTCCTTTTTTGTACCTCCCCAAAAAATCGACTTTTTGGCGATTTTTGACCAAACCTCCTAGTTGCAAACGGCGATAGCTCAGGAACCACAAATCTTAGAAGGTCGGTCTTAGACTCATTTTTGAAGGAAATTGGACGTAGAATCCATTTCCGTGATCAAAATGTTGATTAATTTATTTTTTCTACCTGTATTGCGCAACTGAAAACATTAAACGGCCGTATCTCAAAACACCCCAACTTATTTTTTTTATTTGACCTCACCATCGTGTTCCCCGGCCAATTTTACATAAGAATCACTTATCGACAGAAATGAATATGTTTCGTTCCAGAGATATCGAATTTTAAAGTTTTGTGTTTTCGAGATTACCTACATCAGCTTCATTCGCCGCATCTGCTAGAAGCACACAGGCGGGCTGATCAATAACTGCTACCTGGTCATTTATTGAAATAATATTTCGTCATAAATAATCTTTATCAAATTGGTCAAAAATTAACTGTATAACACTGTAGGAAACTGGAGTTTAATCGCGAATGTTTATTTGCTCAAAAAAATTAATTAAGTGAATTTCTGTGCTAACCCACAGGACAGAGCAATAACGACACACAGTAAATGGCAGAATTGGATTCCGACGGAGCGAGCAGGAAAATGCAATTAATCTTGTTAGTAGCACTGAACAATAAGTGCACGATACATTATTGAGTAAAAAATATGAATTAAAATGAATAAAATTTGTTGATACGTTGTACTCTAGTGAAGAACGATCACAAGGAGTAGGAAAAGGATTTCTGGAAAGTATAAAACTGAAAAATGTAAGAAAATCACAAAGTTTGATCTGCTGCAAAGCGACTAATTCCCCAAATTTAGTTGCGATGATTTCGACACCGCCCGAACAACAGTGTTTTTTTCTTCTTCTATCATTCTTGAATTCTTGGAACACAATACGGCTGCTGTCCTCACGTATAAGGATTTTTTAAATTAAATGTACCTTTACCTAAATCATCTTTTAATCAAATGTAGCTGGCTCACAATATAAAAATTGATTTAATATGATCAATCATTTAAACCATAAATTAGATTTACCAAATTATGGTAAAGTGTCAATAATAAACTATAATGATAATAATAAAGCAGGTTTTGGGGTTTTTGCTGAATTTGCTATTTTGCTACCGCCCATGATAAAGACCCTAGTCATGGCCTCGGAGGTACTCTGAAACGGTTAGCAACACGTAAAAAACGGTGTATTCAAAATAACCCAATAAATATTCCTTTCACAAAAATAGATTGATCAAGGTAGGGGAACAGCATCTAATTTCAGCGTTCCTCTAATGTTGCCATATCAGCCATGCCATTTCAACTGAAATCGAGTGATAAATAGCTCAATAAGAAGTGAACAAGCAAATTTCTATCAAAAGTTTTGCAAAATTTGTTGTTTAAATAGTGAAAATTAGCAAATTGTACGAAACTAGGAGCGAGGACTTAACCTGCCAAACATAAGAGAATTTCCCCTATTAGCCATTTGAATAAATATTTGCGTAAAATTATAAAAATATAAATTAAATTAAACATCTCCCAGAACACCAGGTAGCAGTTATTGATAAGCCCGCCTGTGTGCTACTAGCAGATGCGGCGAATGAAGCTGATGTAGGTAATCTCGAAAACACAAAACTTTAAAATTCGATATCTCTGGAACGAAACATATTCATTTCTGTCAATAAGTGATTCTTATGTAAAATTGGCCGGGGAACACGATGGTGAGGTCAAATAAAAAAAATAAGTTGGGGTGTTTTGAGATACGGCCGTTTAATATTTTCAATTGCGCAATACAGGTAGAAAAAATAAATTAATCAACATTTTGATCACGGAAATGGATTCTACGTCCAATTTCCTTCAAAATTGAGTCTAAGACCGACCTTCTAAGATTTGTGGTTCCTGAGCTATCGCCGTTTGCAACTAGGAGGTTTGGTCAAAAATCGCCAAAAAGTCGATTTTTTGGGGAGGTACAAAAAAGGAGGGGGTGGTCCGATTTGGATGAAATTCGGGATTCTTGTATGTTTTGATAGTATCAACAGCTCTGCCAAATTTGAGCAGGATCGGAGAGGGTAATTTTCAAATTTGCACTTTTTCGTGCACAGTTGAGATGGAATGACCCATTAGAAAGCCTGATTGTGTAATTGTCACTGTAATACAGTATTATAAAATAATATTAATCATCAAAAACATCATTTTTGCATGACTTGTTTTTCCCATTTTAAAATACTCTATTTCTTACATATGATTTATCCTCGTCCATATAATTCCAACAACACAGAATCTTATAAGCAACTCCAGCCCATAACTGGACTTTTTCGATTTCAATGAAACTTTTTAGACATGTTATCTTACGCTTGTATACTGCCCACCATTGAAAAAACGGCTAATATTCACTTTTGGCAAAAACTAGATATTAGCACCAGGTGGTAGAGTATGTTCCAACACATCTTCTGGAACCTGAATTTTACTAAAATAGTGTATACACACTAAATCAGGGACGCAATACTCGGTAAAAAATTTACCGAAATTACCCTGTAAAAATCAAATTATACTGAACTTTCAGTTAAATTTAGGATATATACTGAGCTACGGTAAAAAAATCGCTGAAAGTACCGTACTTCAGTACTTATTTCACTGAGCTTCTCAGTAAACCCTAGTTTTCGGTAAATTATTGGTACTCGGTAAATTAATTACCGAGTACTCAGCTAAAAACCTTGTTTTTTACTGAAAGCTCAGTAAATTTTTACCGAGTCTCTCAGTTGAAACTTATGTCATTTTGTTGCTGTCATTTTTTTTATTTGGTCGCTGTTGTCGGACATTTCTCTGAGTACCTTCAGAAAAAAGTAATTTAAAACTATAAATTGTAACAAAATAACAGGTATGTGTCTTTTGCCTTTCTTACAAAAGAAAGGTTTAAGGTTTGCTTTTGGAAAAACGCTTTTTTCAGAAATCTAAAAAAAAATCGTTTTATTTTTCGATTCACAATTTTCGACCAGTAAATGTGGTCAAAGCCATTTTTGGAGGTATATTTTGGACTATTTTACAGATAACACTATCAAATTTAAAGAATTCAGTTTCAAACAAAAAGCCATTCGAAAACATGCGCCATAAACTGTTTGGGCCCAAAATTTGAAGCTTTTCCAAAATGTATTTCCAGAGATATAGCGATTTTAGTGTTTTTCGTCTTATTTTTACCCTATTTTTTCCTATTAAAGTTTTGGATTTATACAAAATCATATACTGAACATCAACTTCGAAGTCCCGGCTCGTCGTCAAGTCGAAGCTTCAACGCCAGCGCTTTTACGCTTGCGCGTTTTACGCTGCGCGTGAATGTGTTTTTTCTGGCTTCTCATAATTGATCGACAAAGTGCAATAGCGATACATATTTTTTTAAGTTAATCATAGACTAACATTATAGACTGAGTACCCTTTATTTTTTTCTAATAATGTCAATCCAATATGTTTTTCTTAATTAAATTTAAATGTCTTGCGACAAATAATGTACTTCTGAAATTAAAAAAAAAATGGCATTTGAGGTTTAGCCTTAAAAGATTCGAAGCTTTTGGTAAAATTCTCACTGGATGGTATCATTATGTTTTTGAAAAAAATAATTGCACCAATATATTTCTCGGAGTTTCATCATTTTGTAAGAAAGGCTCTATTTCACCTCTGGTGATATTAAATCGGGGTTTTTTTTAAAGAAATTAAATTATTTACTATTTAGAATAATCATTTTACTTTCAGCTCACATCGAAGCTTCATCTTTCGAGCCGTTTTAGAAGGAGCTGGTTTATGTCGTCATTTTTGCTTTTGTTTAATAATCAAGAAAACATAAGTTGTGATGTTACTGTGAAAGTACGTAGGTATTGTTTGTAAATAAATTGTGTCGTCTTTTTGAATAAATAAAAAGAAAATAAATTCAATTCATAAAAAAAGCATTACCGTAAGCACGGTAAAAATTCAGAATATGTACCGAGCAAACGGTAATTTTTTACCGAGGTCTTCTGTAAAAGTTCAAACCATCTGTCAGATTCGCGTTTACTGAGCTCTCGGTAGTTGAAACTTTTACCGAGCTAACTACCGAGAACTCGGCTGTTGAGATTTCGGTAAAAATTTTACCGAGTACGGTAAAAAAAGTGTTTAGACTTGGCTGCCGATGCGAAAAACCAAACGGCTAATATGCCACTCTTATGGGAAATTGGCTTAACAGAGATTTTGTGACAAACACTAAAACGCGTTTTTCTCGGAATACTTGATTTGGCATAATAGCCGAATTTTTAATTATGGGCAGTATAAGCTATTTTTGTTTATATGGAGCCAGTTACACTCGACATTTGAGAAGGGCGCAAGTGTTTTAAATATTTTTGTAATTTAAAAATTACTGTACCTCGAAGCCGTTGCACCGTCTCAAAAAGTGGTCAAAGACAAGCTTGTTGGAAATTACACGAGCTATCTGAAAAAAATACACTGAAAGAAAAAAAAAACACGCCATTTATGTGAGATTATTTGATTTTTATGTTTAAAAGTCAAATATGAAGGTGAGCCCACGATTTTTCTCGCTCAATTTTTTTTATGAAATAACCTAAGATATTACAAAAAGACTCACAAAAAATTTTGGCTGGAGCGCCTCTCCTGAATAAATACAAAATTCATTTACTAAAACTATTTTATAAGTAGTCACAAACGCGGGAATCGATTCTCCAGACAATTTTACATAAAAGTCTCTACATTGACCATTGTCCTTAGTCCAATCCTTGTGAAGTTACAGCGGTTAAAAAAAATATAAATGTTGAAAAACAACTTGATTTTTCAGTCTCGAAAATATTTGCACCGGAGAGTCCGCTCAGTTTCCCATAAGTTTGTCTTTGACAGCATTTCAATTGGAAGTACGGGATCACAGATATAAGCTTTTTCATATTGCTCGTAACTTAAAACAGAATACTTTTTTCAGTGTAGTTCAGTGGATGATAGTAACCTGGATAGTAAATTAGCTTACATCAACAATAAAACGAGTTCTAAGAACGGAACCCACATTTCAAAGAATCATTAAGGCAAGAAGACGAAGACGAGGACATACCGTACCAATCGCTTCGAGTTATTTGTAGATTATAATGATGTGTGGTGTGTAGGGGAATAGTTGGGGAATATTGAGTGTGCAACCCCTTGCAACCCGTGTGCCCCCACTTTAGTGCGCCGCCAGTGCACGCGCTAGCTGTCAAACGCTGTTTGGAGGGAAGCTTAACTTCGCCTCACTTCGAGTAAAGTTTCTAAACTAAATACACGCGCTTTAACTTAAGACTAACTAAACCGCGTTTTATTGACCGCGTCGGTCGTCCTTCCGCCGTAACACTTTAGGTTATGGGCCCAGCAACGCGCAGCGAGTGAGTGAAAGTTAAATTATGGCGGAAGAGGACAAGGGCGAGCGGTTCTTTATGCCGCTGTTCGACGGGACCGAGTTTCCCGCCTGGAAGTACCGGCTCCTGGTGATGCTGGAGGACGCTGAACTTCTGCATTGTGTGGAAGTGGAGGCGGTGGACGATCCGGCGCTGACGGAAGCAGCGGGAGATTCCGAGGAGCAGAAGGCGGCGAAAAAGGCGTTGCTGGCGAAGCGTCTGAAGCAGGATCGGAGGTGCAAGATGCTGATGGTGTCGAGGATTCACAACTCCCAGCTGGAGCATGTGCAGGATTCCAAGACGCCGAAGGGTATTCTGGACGCCTTGATCGGAATCTTCGAGCGCAAAAGCGTCGCTGGTCGCATGGCCGCGCAGCGGAAACTGATGGCCCACCGCTATGTTTCCGGTCCGCTGAGGGATTTCTTCCTCGAGCACGATCGGCTGGTGCGACAGCTCCGGGGAACGGGAGCGGTGATCGCCGAGATTGATGTCGTCTGCAACCTGCTGCTCAATATGGGGTCGACCTATGCGACAGTGGTCACGACGTTGGAGTCGATGGAGGAGAAGAATCTAACCCTGCAAACGGTGAAGTGCCGTCTTCTCGATGAGGAGGTCAAGCGATCAACGATAGGTGTCGAGCTGGTCACCCCAAATGCTGAGTCGGCGGCTCTTGCCGGTGCCAAGGAGTCGCGACTGACGAAGAAGATTAAGTGCTTTGGGTGTCAACAAGAGGGGCACAAGATCGCTGATTGCCCGAAGAAGATGCAGGAACAGAAGGAGCCGAAGCCATCGTCCGGAAGAACATCGAAGGCGAACGCTGCTGAAAGCAGTGGTGGCGAGATTTGTTTTGCCGCTGAGAAGGGTGCAGGATACCCACCGGAGAAGTCGAAGGTGCGGTGGATTGTGGACTCCGGTTGCTCGGATCACCTCGTGAATGACGAGACCCTTTTCGATGAGTTGACGCTGCTGGCCAAGCCGGTGGAGATTGCCGTGGCCAAAGATGGAGAGTCCATCATGGCGCACTACTCGGGGACGGTGCGGCTGCACACCATCGTCGGCGGTGAGCGTCGGCGCTGTTCGGTGTCGAACGTGCTGTATGTTCCGGAGCTGCGGATGAACCTGTTTTCAGTGCTGCAAGTGGAGAAGAAAGGCATGAAAGTGGTGTTTGACAAAGGAAGTGTGAAGATCTTCAGCAACTCCGAACTGGTTGCCAACGGTGCGCGTCGCGGTCTTTTTTACGAGCTCGATCTGTACAGAATCGAAAGTGTTGAAAGTGAGTCGTTGTTGGCCTGTGGACGCATTACGAAGAGCCTACAGTTGTGGCACCGCAGGTTCGGGCACCTGAACATGAATCAGCTAAACCAGCTGATTGCGAAAGGCTTTGTCGACGGTTTGAAGCCGCAGTCCGGTGATAACAGCGTCGTCGTGTGTGAACCGTGTGTCGTCGGGAAACAAACACGAAAGCCTTTCTCCGTGCGCGATGGCAAGAGGTCGTCGCGAGTGCTTGAAATTGTTCACTCGGATGTTTGCGGACCAATCTCACCGGAAGGTGCAAACGGTGAACGGTACTTCGTCACATTCATAGACGATTGGAGTCATTTCTTGATGGTGTTCCCGATGGTGACGAAAGATGAGGTGCTCGAACGGTTCATGAAGTACGAAGCGTACGTGACGGCGAAGTTCGGAGTGCAGATCTCCCGGCTGCGGTGCGATAACGGAGGCGAGTACAAGAACAAGGCCTTCGAGGATTTCTGCGACCGCAAGGGGATCCGGATGGAGTGTACAGTGCCTTACACCCCCGAACAGAACGGCACCAGTGAGAGGATGAACCGCACAGTCGTCGAGGAAGGACGTGCCATGCTGGAAGATGCTGCGATTGATAAGAGTTTCTGGGTCCAAGCTATTCAGGCTGCAGCCTACTTAACGAATCGCAGTCCCACGAACGCCAACGAAGGAAACAAAACACCGTTCGAAGTGTGGGAAGGACGGCGGCCGGACGTTTCGAACCTTCGTGTGTTCGGCTCCAAGGTGTACGTGCACGTTCCCAAAGAGCGCCGCAAGAAGCTGGACGCAAAGGCCTGGAAGGGGATCTTCATCGGCTATTCCAACAACGGATATCGGGTGTGGAATCCGGAAACGAAGCAGGAGAGCGTCGCAAGAGATGTCGACTTCGTGGAGAATCCGGATGCAGTGGAATTTGCCGAGGGTGTAATCCAGTCAACGGAAGAAAGTGATGTGCCAATGATTCTGATTCGTCGAGACGAAGAAGAAAGTGTTGTGGAACACGACGAAGTCGTTGAAGAAGACGAAGACTTTGAAAGCTGCACCGAGCCGGACGAAGATGTTCCTGCTACTGAGCCAGCACCTGTGCCGATCGACGGCGCTCCTGCTCCAGCCGCCAGACCGGACCGGAATCGAAATCCTCCAGCGTGGCACAAAGACTACGAGGTGGGGTACGGTCATTCTGCTTCGAGTGCTCTGTCCTACGTTGACTATTCGCTTGAATTGCTGGACGAGCTACGGGAGCGACTGGACCGTGAGAAACGGAGGATTCTGACCAGTGTTGATGTACCGGATTGCTGTGTTTGAGCGGGCGTATTGAGTGTGCAACCCCTTGCAACCCGTGTGCCCCCACTTTAGTGCGCCGCCAGTGCACGCGCTAGCTGTCAAACGCTGTTTGGAGGGAAGCTTAACTTCGCCTCACTTCGAGTAAAGTTTCTAAACTAAATACACGCGCTTTAACTTAAGACTAACTAAACCGCGTTTTATTGACCGCGTCGGTCGTCCTTCCGCCGTAACACTTTAGGGAAGGAATTGTTGTATTACATAGTAAATGACCTTGTGACATTATTTCACCACAACGGATTAATTCATTCTAGGAGTACAAACTACCAATCCAAAGGTGTGAGTTCGAATCCCATCTGATTTCATGCGTTTTTTTTGTTCATATTCAAAGTTCAATTATAGTCGAAAAATTTCAATCCGGTCAAAATTTAGATTATTAATTGAATTTTCAACGAAAATAAATTTCATAAACTGAATAATGACTTTATCAAGAAACAATTATTTATCCTCATTTTCTGTAGAAAATCACTATTTTCCCTCATATTTTGCTTCAATGTACCTCTCTCGGCAAAAGCTCTCCTTCCCGAAAGGCTCGGGTAATGAAATATAATAATTATGCTGGATTACAGCTTCTGCCAGACCTAGAGAGAGAGAGAGAGGTTATGTGAACTATGTGCCCTGAGGCCCCGAAGTTTGTTGTCGGTGGTGTACTGTTTTATGCTGTCAAGACATGAAATAAAGTCGTTAGAGCGCCAAAGTCGACTTCCATGCGGCCCAAGATAGATTGAGCTTTTCTTTTCTTTTTGCTGTTGTTGGTGGGGGTGAAAAAAAGTCAGCAGCAGTGCAAATCATTTTTCCCACCCAAAAGGGAGGCAAATTATGGAAAGCAAAATCGGTGCTGATTGAAAGAAAAATGACTTTGGGCCTGCCCACCCTCTCTCTCTGCACTCCCTCAAGCTTACAGGAATTTAATCTACGTGGCCTGGCGGTATTCATGAGTTTGTGTGGAGATTTATGCTTTTTAATGTTTGTTGGCCCTGTTGGCACGATGGATGTAATTCCTATGGTAAACAATGACTCTGACGACATAATTATTGTTTTCCTGACGCGTCGATTGGGACGATAAGCAGATTTATGTTCGACATTGGGTCGTGATTAATTGGGCCGTTGCAGTCGAGATGGCGAGATTTCGATAAAGTTTTGATGAAGGTAGACCGATTGTTGATTTCAATTGGCTCGAGTCAGGGTATTTGATGATTTGTTTATAACAGAGCAATGAAGTTCCTCAAGTTATTATTCTTTAGTTCTATAAAATTTGAAACAACAGTTAACTCCTAATTGGTTGAAGATTACTGCAAACGCCTGGATCCAGGACAAAACTCAACCTTCAATAGCTTTCCTAATGGCAATGTTTCCAAGTCTAGCCTTCTAAAACGCGTTGATCTGGAAAATCGATTACCCTAGTCTGACTGGTTTGGTTCGGCGTGCGTACTCAGTGCAACACTGCAACACCCAGTGTCAGTTCCGCACTTTTGCTAGCCAGCATCTCGTTTGGCACCTTGGATCAATACTCTCGGTCCAGTCCTAGAACCGTAACGGACACGTCCTAGGAACACAAAAAAAAACCCCAAGCTGTACGTTCCAGAACAATGCATCAACCGGCCGGCGTGAGCCTCTGATGTGTTGAATCTCGATAGTTCTCACACACACACTGCCTCGATATCAGCAGAACCTCGACTGATAGCAAATGCTTTCAATGCTTGTCATTCTCATACCTGCCGGTGGGGAAGAGAGAAAAGTGGTTCTTTCTCCCGAAGCGGCAAACCATGTCCGTCCGAGGTCTGGCTTCAGGACGAGTGTCGAGACTTCCTGGAGAGTCCTCTACCGGTCTACCGAGCCTATCGACGCACGTACTCGGGCACGGCATTCAAACTGTTTTACAGATGAATGACTACACTGCTGAGCAACAGAGAGGATCCTTCGGAAAGTGTCGTCGACAACGGTGTTCTAGGCCTAGGAGAGTCAAAGCCAGGGGAGGGAATAATTATAGCTATGTTCATATTTATGAGTCTAGACCGTTATAAAGAGGCCCGATAATAGATCCTCCCAAAAGAGGCCCCTCTGCAGATGCAGAATCACTTTCATCGTCAGGTACGAGATGCGTTTCTGATATCGAGCCTTAAGAGCGGTGCGGTTCTAGGATTGAGCACTGGACTGGAGTTGCTTTGCTGATTCCAATTATGCAGAAAACAATATTAGCTTCATTAAAAGACTGACGCTATGAGAGTTTCCAGTCAAATGTCTTTATCAGAAGTTCATTGAAAGTGGGGAAGCTTTCGTCATTCGTCGAACTAATAGAGAGGGAATGCACAAATGGGTATTCGAAACGATTGAGTTATAAAGAGATACGGAGGTGAACTGCTGCTTTAACATGAATTGTGACTAATTGCTCTGGAATACGAATGGTTTGACAGTGAATAATTATTCGGCAATAGATCAAGGCTACCAACTGTACGGAATTTTTCCTTATCGTACGAATTTTCGACTCTCTCCGCGGATTTTAAACAGGCCGGAATTTGTGTACGAAATTTTTCGCATAATACGGATTTCTACGGAATTTTGACAACTTTTTAAAATTGATTTGCTTTTCTGATCGGGCCAAAGCTTTCTCTTATTAGACAATTTTATTTATCTGTCAATTTGTTTTAAAGAGATAATTCGGATAGTTTTTATCAGTTCACAATTGATAATCAATTATTGTTCTTTTCAAATTCCTTACAAAACATATTTATCCGTTAAAAGATCCAAAGGTTTTCTATAGCTTGTTTAATTACAAATCTACAGTTTTTTTGACAAAGAACTTTGTCCTAAGGTTTCTATACGGGGTGTCAATCCAGAATTTTCGTGAAGCGAAAACGTTACGTAACGAATTCCCCTCTCGGCAAATTTCCCCTCTTTTTGGTGCACGCTGGTTGGTTGAACAAACGTTTCCCAATCAGTCAATATAGAGACGTGAGATTGATGTATCTAAAATCACCCCCACTCTACCTCATAATTTTCGGATCGTCGACGCGGCAAAAAGCGAATAAGGAGATGTAGGAGAATGGGTGCAAAAAGGCGGGGCATACGTCCCCGATCTAAATTAACAAAACTCGGCTCGGTCGGTCCCGAAAATTCAGTCTGTTGCTGGCCGTCGACGAGAACACATCAGGAGCAGATGGCCTGGTGGTCCGTTTGCAGACGGCCTGGAGGCATGGACACGCCAAGACATGCCAGCCGGCATGAGCGGGAATTGGAATTGGCCACCACTTGGAGTGGCCGGAGACCCCGGCGGGTGTTCCGATAGGGGGACTTTTCCCGAACCATAAGAGTTGGGGCAATATGGGTATCAAACTTTAGGGTTTTTGATACTGGACATGAAATTTGACATTTCGGCAGTAGTGGCCACAATCCGGAGTGGCCGGAGGCCCCGCGGATGTTCCGATGGGGGGACATTTTCCGAACCATAAGAGTTGGGGCAATATGGGTATCAAACTTTAGGGTTTTTGATACTGGACATGAAATTTGACATTTCGGCAGTAGTGGCCACAATCCGGAGTGGCCGGAGGCCCCGCGGATGTTCCGATGGGGGGACATTTGCCGAACCATAAGAGTTGGGGCAATATGGGTATCAAACTGTAGGGTTTTTGATACTGGACATGAAATTTGACATTTTGGCAGTAGTGGCCACCACCTGGAGTGGCCGGAGGCCCCGGGAATGTTCCGATGGGGGGACATTTGCCAAACCATAAGAGTTGGGGCAATATGGGTATCAAACTTTAGGGTTTTTGATACTGGATATGAAATTTGACATTTCGGCAGTAGTGGCCACAATCCGGAGTGGCCGGAGGCCCCGCGGATGTTCCGATGGGGGGACATTTGCCGAACCATAAGAGTTGGGGCAATATGGGTATCAAACTTTAGGGTTTTTGATACTGGACATGAAATTTGACATTTCGGCAGTAGTGGCCACAATGCGGAGTGGCCGGAGGCCCCGCGGATGTTCCGATGGGGGGACATTTTCCGAACCATAAGAGTTGGGGCAATATGGGTATCAAACTTTAGGGTTTTTGATACTGGACATGAAATTTGACATTTCGGCAGTAGTGGCCACAATCCGGAGTGGCCGGAGGCCCCACGGATGTTCCGATGGGGGGACATTTGCCGAACCATAATAGTTGGGGCAATATGGGTATCAAACTTTATGGTTTTTGATACTGGACATGGAATTTGACATTTCGGCAGTAGTGGCCACCACCTGGAGTGGCCGGAGGCCCCGCGGATGTTCCGATGGGGGGACATTTGCGGAACCATAAGAGTTGGGGCAATATGGGTATCAAACTTTAGGGTTTTTGATACTGGATATGAAATTTGACATTTCGGCAGTGGTGGCCACCACCTGGAGTGGCCGGAGGCCCCGCGGATGTTCCGATGGGGGGACATTTGCCGAACCATAATAGTTGGGGCAATATGGGTATCAAACTTTAGGGTTTTTGATACTGGATATGAAATTTGACATTTCGGCAGTGGTGGCCACCACCTGGAGTGGCCGGAGGCCCCGCGGATGTTCCGATGGGGGGACATTTGCCGAACCATAATAGTTGGGGCAATATGGGTATCAAACTTTAGGGTTTTTGATACTGGATATGAAATTTGACATTTCGGCAGTAGTGGCCACAATGCGGAGTGGCCGGAGGCCCCGCGGATGTTCCGATGGGGGGACATTTGCCGAACCATAAGAGTTGGGGCAATATGGGTATCAAACTTTAGGGTTTTTGATACTGGACATGAAATTTGACATTTCGGCAGTAGTGGCCACAATGCGGAGTGGCCGGAGGCCCCGCGGATGTTCCGATGGGGGGACATTTGCCGAACCATAAGAGTTGGGGCAATATGGGTATCAAACTGTAGGGTTTTTGATACTGGACATGAAATTTGACATTTTGGCAGTAGTGGCCACAATCCGGAGTGGCCGGAGGCCCCGCGGATGTTCCGATGGGGGGACATTTTCCGAACCATAAGAGTTGGGGCAATATGGGTATCAAACTTTAGGGTTTTTGATACTGGACATGAAATTTGACATTTCGGCAGTAGTGGCCACAATCCGGAGTGGCCGGAGGCCCCACGGATGTTCCGATGGGGGGACATTTGCCGAACCATAATAGTTGGGGCAATATGGGTATCAAACTTTATGGTTTTTGATACTGGACATGGAATTTGACATTTCGGCAGTAGTGGCCACCACCTGGAGTGGCCGGAGGCCCCGCGGATGTTCCGATGGGGGGACATTTGCGGAACCATAAGAGTTGGGGCAATATGGGTATCAAACTTTAGGGTTTTTGATACTGGATATGAAATTTGACATTTCGGCAGTGGTGGCCACCACCTGGAGTGGCCGGAGGCCCCGCGGATGTTCCGATGGGGGGACATTTGCCGAACCATAATAGTTGGGGCAATATGGGTATCAAACTTTAGGGTTTTTGATACTGGATATGAAATTTGACATTTCGGCAGTGGTGGCCACCACCTGGAGTGGCCGGAGGCCCCGCGGATGTTCCGATGGGGGGACATTTGCCGAACCATAATAGTTGGGGCAATATGGGTATCAAACTTTAGGGTTTTTGATACTGGATATGAAATTTGACATTTCGGCAGTAGTGGCCACAATGCGGAGTGGCCGGAGGCCCCGCGGATGTTCCGATGGGGGGACATTTGCCGAACCATAAGAGTTGGGGCAATATGGGTATCAAACTTTAGGGTTTTTGATACTGGACATGAAATTTGACATTTCGGCAGTAGTGGCCACAATGCGGAGTGGCCGGAGGCCCCGCGGATGTTCCGATGGGGGGACATTTGCCGAACCATAAGAGTTGGGGCAATATGGGTATCAAACTGTAGGGTTTTTGATACTGGACATGAAATTTGACATTTTGGCAGTAGTGGCCACAATCCGGAGTGGCCGGAGGCCCCGCGGATGTTCCGATGGGGGGACATTTGCCGAACCATAAGAGTTGGGGCAATATGGGTATCAAACTTTAGGGTTTTTGATACTGGACATTAAATTTGACATTTCGGCAGTAGTGGCCACCACCTGGAGTGGCCGGAGGCCCCGCGGATGTTCCGATGGGGGGACATTTGCGGAACCATAAGAGTTGGGGCAATATGGGTATCAAACTTTAGGGTTTTTGATACTGGATATGAAATTTGACATTTCGGCAGTGGTGGCCACCACCTGGAGTGGCCGGAGGCCCCGCGGATGTTCCGATGGGGGGACATTTGCCGAACCATAATAGTTGGGGCAATATGGGTATCAAACTGTAGGGTTTTTGATACTGGACATGAAATTTGACATTTTGGCAGTAGTGGCCACAATCCGGAGTGGCCGGAGGCCCCGCGGATGTTCCGATGGGGGGACATTTGCCGAACCATAAGAGTTGGGGCAATATGGGTATCAAACTTTAGGGTTTTTGATACTGGACATTAAATTTGACATTTCGGCAGTAGTGGCCACCACCTGGAGTGGCCGGAGGCCCCGCGGATGTTCCGATGGGGGGACATTTGCGGAACCATAAGAGTTGGGGCAATATGGGTATCAAACTTTAGGGTTTTTGATACTGGATATGAAATTTGACATTTCGGCAGTAGTGGCCACAATGCGGAGTGGCCGGAGGCCCCGCGGATGTTCCGATGGGGGGACATTTGCCGAACCATAAGAGTTGGGGCAATATGGGTATCAAACTTTAGGGTTTTTGATACTGGACATGAAATTTGACATTTCGGCAGTAGTGGCCACAATGCGGAGTGGCCGGAGGCCCCGCGGATGTTCCGATGGGGGGACATTTGCCGAACCATAAGAGTTGGGGCAATATGGGTATCAAACTGTAGGGTTTTTGATACTGGACATGAAATTTGACATTTTGGCAGTAGTGGCCACAATCCGGAGTGGCCGGAGGCCCCGCGGATGTTCCGATGGGGGGACATTTTCCGAACCATAAGAGTTGGGGCAATATGGGTATCAAACTTTAGGGTTTTTGATACTGGACATGAAATTTGACATTTCGGCAGTAGTGGCCACAATCCGGAGTGGCCGGAGGCCCCGCGGATGTTCCGATGGGGGGACATTTGCCGAACCATAAGAGTTGGGGCAATATGGGTATCAAACTTTAGGGTTTTTGATACTGGACATTAAATTTGACATTTCGGCAGTAGTGGCCACCACCTGGAGTGGCCGGAGGCCCCGCGGATGTTCCGATGGGGGGACATTTGCGGAACCATAAGAGTTGGGGCAATATGGGTATCAAACTTTAGGGTTTTTGATACTGGATATGAAATTTGACATTTCGGCAGTGGTGGCCACCACCTGGAGTGGCCGGAGGCCCCGCGGATGTTCCGATGGGGGGACATTTGCCGAACCATAATAGTTGGGGCAATATGGGTATCAAACTTTAGGGTTTTTGATACTGAACATGAAATTTGACATTTCGGCAGTAGTGGCCACAATACGGAGTGGCCGAAGGCCCCGCGGATGTTCCAATGGAGGGACATTTGCGGAACCATTAGAGTTGGGGCAATATGGGTATCAAACTTTAGGGTTTTTGATACTGGACATGAAATTTGACATTTTGGCAGTAGTGGCCACCACCTGGAGTGGCCGGAGGCCCCGGGGATATTCCGATGGAGGGACATTTGCCGAACCATAAGAGTTGGTACAATATGGGTATCAAACTTTATGGATTTTGATACTGGACATGAAATTTGATATTTCAGCAGTAGTGGCCGGAGGCCCCGGGGATGTTCCGATGGGGGGACATTTGCCGAACCATAAGAGTTGGGGAAAAATGACTGTTAAACTTCTGAAATCTGTTTCTGGAAATTTAGAATAACTATTTCGTAATCAATTAGAGCCCTGAATAGGGCAGTTCAGCTCCACTTGCAATTTTCATCCCCTTAGTTCGATAGGACGTTGATATTATGTCTTAAAACTTTACAAATCAAACAGCCTGTTTCAGAGCCACGAAATAGACCACAAAAGAGTTGTCTTGTGTAATTATAAGGGAATCATGGGGAAATTTGGATCGGACGTTCTAATAAAAAATTTCAACAATCATCTAGCAAAGTTCTTTGTCATACTGGTCATGTGTAACATAACCACCTGCACCTTTTTTTAAAGGTCCTAAAAGCTTTTGTGTTTCACATGTTTATAGTACCTTTAAAAAAACTGTCGAAATGTTTTCATGAGAACGATATTACGTTTAACAGAAAAATGGAAGAACATGAAGATTTGATTCAGCAAATCGCGGTTTATTTTGTGAATATTTTTAAATGTGCAGGTCCTAAGCAAAGTTAAGTTTGTAAAATATAATATCAAGAAAGCTTTATATTTTTAATTTCAAATTTATATAAATTATTCCTTCACAGTTTTTGTTTTACCATGGTGTCATATCGGCAAAGTTTACGGAATTTTGCTCAGCAAGAGTTGGTAGCCTTAAGCATACTCATGGAACTTAGTTGATTTGTTTACGATTTGTTAAGAACATTTTTAATCGTAACTGAGCAAATTTAGGATGATTTTCTATAAGCTAAAGTGTTATACATTGCATGACATTTATCCTAATTTTGAATATTTTGTTCTTAACCAACGTCATTCATTTTAGACTTATTCAGAAAAAATAGTTTAAATTGAATACTGGTACACAATTTTTTAAAGTTTTTGTCCATAAACTCTGGAAAAATAAAAAAATAACTTGCAAATTTAAAACTCAACTTTATTACAGTTATGCTACTACAAAAAACAAAATTAATGAGTTTATAGAAATACACTTTTTTCTAATGTTTTATGCCTTTTTCCAATGATCTAATAATTTAAAATTTGCAAATAGTCTAACAGTGCCCTACAAACAAACAAACGTTATAAAATGTATTTAATAATTTACAATCAATTGTTCAATTTTTTAAGATGACAATTTTTAAGAGGGAGGGGAGAGAGCAGAGGCTGGCGGTGTGCGGTCTGCGGAATTTTAATTGTTTAGTCGGTAGTTTTTATAGTAAATCGCGTGAAAAGTAGTGAAAAGATTGTACAATGTGTAGATTTCATGTGGAAAGTGAAGATTTCCTGCAATTTTGAGATTTTTTACAGTTTTTTCGCGATTTGTGTTTTCTACGCCGCTTGGTCAAGGGTTTGACAGTTCATCGCGGCGGCTTCGCTCTTGCAGTAGTAACTTAGTAGTATTAGTGTGATGTGGGCTAGCTCGTTCTAAGGGTGGTATTCAACTAGTTAAAAAATCAAATAGTGCGAAAGAAGAGCAATTCTCTACGAAATCGGTCTTTTTTCTTCAATTTTAATATTTGTATTTTTTAATCCGACTGAAACTTTTTTGGTGCCTTCGGTATGCCCAAAGAAGCCATTTTGCATCATTAGTTTGTCCATATAATTTTCCATACAAATTTGGCAGCTGTCCATACAAAAATGATGTATGAAAATTCAAAAATCTGTATCTTTTGAAGGAATTTTTTGATCGATTTGGTGTCTTCGGCAAAGTTGTAGGTATGGATACGGACTACACTGGAAAAAAATAATACACGGTAAAAAAAATTTGGTGATTTTTTTATTTAACTTTTTAACACTAAAATTTGATTTGCAAAAAAACACTATTTTTAATTTTTTTTATTTTTTGATATGTTTTATAGGACATAAAATGCCAACTTCTCAGAAATTTCCAGGTTGTGCAAAAAATCATTGACCGAGTTATGAATTTTTGAATCAATACTGATTTTTTCAAAAAATCGAAATTTTGGTCGCATTTTAGATGTAAAATTGAATTTGCAATCAAAAAGTACTTTAGTGATTTTTTGATAAAGTGCACCGTTTTCAAGTTATAGCCATTTTTATGTAACTTTTTTCGAAATAGTCGCAGTTTTTCATTTTTTTAAATTAGTGCACATGTTTGTCCACTTTTGAAAAAAATATTTTTGAAAAGCTGAGAAAATTCTCTATATTTTGCTTCTTCGGACTTTGTTGATACGACCTTTAGTTGCTGAGATATTGCAATGCAAAGGTTTAAAAACAGGAAAATTTATGTTTTCTAAGTCTCACCCAAACAGCCCACCATTTTTCAATGTCGATATCTCAGCAACTAAAGGTCCGATATTCAATGTTAAAATATGAAACATTTGTGAAATATTCCGATCTTTTCAAAAAAAATATTTTCGAAGTTTTCAAATCAAGACTAACATTTTAGGAGGGCGTTATATTGAATGTTTGGCCTTTTTGAAATGTTAGTCTTGATTTGAAAATTTTGAAAGTATTGTTTTCGAAAAGATCGGAAAATTTCACAAATGTTTCATATTTTAACATTGAAAATCGGACCATTAGCTGCTGAGATATCGACATTGAAAAATGGTGGGCTGTTTGGGTGAGACTTAGAAAACATCAATTTTCCTGTTTTTAAACCTTTGCATGGCAATATCTCAGCAACTAAAGGTCGTATCAACAAAATCCGATGAAGCAAAATATAGAGAATTTTCTCAGCTTTTCAAAAATATTTTTTTCAAAAGTGGGCAAACATGTGCACTAATTTAAAAAAATGAAAAACTGCGACTATTTTGAAAAAAGATACATAAAAATGGCTATAACTTGAAAACGGTGCACTTTATCAAAATTTCACTGAAGTACTTTTTGATTGCAAATTCAATTTTACATCTAAAAATGAAGTTGAAAAATTTTTGCGACCAAAATTTCGATTTTTGAAAAATCAGTATTGATTAAAAAAATCATAACTCGGTCAATGATTTTTTGCACAACCTGGAAATTTCTGAAAAGTTGACATTTTATGTCCTCTAAAACATATCAAAAAATAAAAAAAATTAAAAATAGTGTTTTTTTGCAAATCAAGTTTTAGTGACAAAAAGTTAAATAAAAAAATCACCAAATTTTTATTACCGTGTATCATTTTTTTTCAGTGTAGTCCATATCCATACCTACAACTTTGCCGAAGACACCAAATCGATCAAAAAAATCCTTCAAAAGATACAGATTTTTGAATTTTCATACATCATTTTTGTATGGACAGCTGCCAAATTTGTATGGAAAATTATATGGACAAACTAATGATGCAAAATGGCTTCTTTGGGCATACCGAAGGCACCAAAAAAGTTTCAGCCGGATTAAAAAATACAAAAAAAAAACGAATGACCGAAATCCTAGAGAACTGCTCAGAAATAAAAGCAGTTTGCCAAGGAATATTTTCGGAAGTGTCATCAAGCAGCGCTCAAGCGGCCTAAATATGGGACAACTCCCGGGTGCTTAGGACTACCAGAAATCAGAAACTTGGTGAGATCTATCCAAACTGAATTTTTTTTTGCCTTATGGGATTGGAAGTTTAAAGATAGGTAGAGAACCCGTCTGGTTCTTGTACTATGTTTAGGCGGGGCCAGACAATGCCCAATGACCTCGGAATTGGGCCGCTAGGATCTCTGCCATTCAGAAATGGGTCATTGGAAGCAGCGCGATTGCTGTCACTACCTAATACCCGGGACAGAGATAAACTGTATCAGATCAACCCAAGTCTGATACAAACTATACTTTCCCATAATTTCGCTGCCGGCCAGCGGGTATTGGATTGGACACACACACACACACACACACACACACACACACACACACACACAATTTTTAAGAGGGAGGGGAAGGTGAGACAAAAATTTGAAATAAAATTTGCAATGGCCTTATCTAAGATGTTTGTCTTCTTCACCGGGTAAGGACTGCGAAATTACCAGGAAAATAGATTTCAAGATTTTTTTTAACCAAAATGGCAAATTTTTAAAGCATTTCGGTAATTCTATTGATCGAGCAAATATGATACAAAACCTCTTGACCCTCCTTGACCTACAAAGTGTTATACTAACAGGATCTCGCTTCCAAAAAAATAAAAATATAATTGAGTCATTCTCTACCAACTCGCACGAAATCGGGAAAAGTTGCCCCGACCCCTCTTCGATTTGCGTGAAACTTTGTCTTACGGGGTAACTTTTGTCCCTGATCACGAATCTGAGGTCCGTTTTTTGATACCTCGTGACGGAGGGGCGGTACGACCCCTTCAATTTTTGAACATGCAAAAAAGTAGTGTTTTCAATAATTTTCAGCCTGAAACGGTGATGAGATAGAAATTTGGTGTCAAAGGTACTTTTATGTAAAATTAGACGCTTAATTTTATGGCGTACTCAGAATTCCGAAAAAACGTATTTTTCGTCGAAAAAACGCTACTTTTTTTTAAACTTTGCCATTTTCTGTTACTCGACTGTAACAAATTTTGGAACATGTCATTTTATGGGAAATTTAATATACTTTTCGAATCAACATTGACCCAGAAGGGTATTTTTTTCATTTAGAACAACAGTTTTCATTTTAAAATTTCGTGTTTTTTTCTAACTTTGCAGGGTTATTTTTTAGAGTGTAACAATGTTGTACAAAGTTATAGAGCAGACAATTACAAAAATTTTATATATAAACATAAGGGGTTTGCTTATAAACATCACGAGTTATCGGGATTTTGTTTTTTTAAATTGGTCATGGCCGTTCATGGTTCATGGAAAAAAGTAACTTTTTAAAAACTTTTTTTTCGTAAAATCGCGATAATTCGTAATGTTTATAAGCAAACCCATTATGTTATATCTAATCTAATCTAATCTAATCAGACCCTAGCGCAGCCAATCTTTCGAAGGGATCCTGGAGAGTGCCTTAGGTTAGATGACGCCTAGCACTCTTCTTGTCATTTATTAACATTTGTAGTGCGCCATTGCATTTAGAATGCATTGAAACATCACAAGCGTTAAAGCGGCCAGGCCTACTGCGTAAAGCCGTATCGCAGAGATGATTCGTAATTGGGTTGAGTTTGAGCACTGAGTGTTCGAACAACAACACAATTCTGAATCGACAGGGGAGGAAGAAGCGTGGGGACACACCACCATACGCTCCGAGATTTTGGTTGTATTCGTTGGGAGCACCATGCTAAGAAGGTTTGGTACTCCGGGACCCTCTGGGATGGGACATTGTATTTCCACGAATGCCCTGGACACTATTTGCCGTGGTTATAGCGCCACAACCCGCTCTCTGTAACAGTATTCCTAATTCCAGTCTACGCTCACCAAGTCGTCGTGGCCTAGTGGTTAGCATTTTTGCTTACCAATCCAAAGGACGGAGGATCGAACCCCGCCTCGAGTGACTTTGATTTTTCGTTCATATTCATCATTTCAAATTTATATGTTCTTAACTTTCTCGTTGGGAGCAGATGGGAATCGAACCCAGAACCATTCGCTTACAAAGCGAACACCGTAACCAGTCAGCCACGGCCGCTCCATAAGCAAACCCATTATGTTATATATCAAAATTTTGTAATTGTCTGCTCTATAACTTTGTACAACATTGTTACACTCTAAAAAATAACCCTGCAAAGTTAGAAAAACACAAAATTTTAAAATGAAATATTTTGCTCTTAATGAAAAAATTACCCTTCTGTGTCAATGTAGATTCGAAAAGTTTATTAAAAATTTTTTAAATTGAAAAGTACATTAAGAGTTTTTAAAATTTGTTTAGTATTTTTTTTTGATGAAAATTAGAGTTTTTCGGATTTCTGAGTACGCCATCAAATCGGGCGTCTAATTTTACATAAAAGTACCTTTGACACCAAATTTCTATCTCATCACCGTTTCAGGCTGAAAATTATTGAAAAACACCTCTTTTTTCGCATGTTCAAAAATGGATGGGGTCGTACCGCCCTGGACCTCAGATTCGTTATCAGGGACAATAGTTACCCCTTAAGACAAAGTTTCACGCAAATCGAAGAGGGGTCGAGGCAACTACTGTGTGAGTTGGCGGAGAATTACCCCAATATAAATAATTACTGGTCCACAGGTCTTATTGTATAAGTTTTAAATTAATAATCGATTCGTTATTATTTTTTCATAGCTTACATATTATTTGGTTGAAATAACTTTAGAAGAGGCTGATTTAACAAACAAGTTAGCTGGCCTTTTAAAGATTTGCTATTGAACAATGATTTAAAAAAATCAGTCTGGACAAAATAAAATCATCGGCTGATGATCAGTTCCAGCCTATTTGTGACTGAAGGTGATTTTCTTTAAATTTCTGTGCTTCGTGATCCTTGTTGTCTCATATTTTTACCAATAGCTCCAGTTTATACAGTTACAGTTATTCTTCTCTTATCTCCCATTACAGACATAACCCCACAGCAACAAAATGGCCGACCAGCAAAAGCAACATCAACCCCCGATCACAACCGCGCCCCGGCGCTGCAACGAACATCCCGCCCTAGCTGCCGCGGCCCTGCTCGGCCACCACGGTGGCTCAGAATCGTGCAAAAACTCCCCAAACGTGCCGCGCCGAATGGAGGGCGTCCATCACAGTCTGCTCGAGAGCCACAGTGCGGCCAACTCACCGCTCCCGAACCGGCGGCTGGACAAGCTACAGGGCGTGATTCGGGACAACAAGACGCCGCTGTGCGGTCGCCGGGGCTTCGACGAGGTCGACTATGCCGATTCTCCTATTGTTTCGCGGAAGTTTCAGCAACAGGATTGCGCCTGCGGCGCTGGTGGTCAAAAGTTGTTCCGGGCGGCGACCCACGAGGGTCCGGCGCCGGCGGGGAGTCCGTTGATGGCCATGCGGAAGAGGGGCGAATCGGACTGCAGCGGGTGCATGCGGAAGAACATCATCCGAAATCAGTTTAGTGCAAGTGTCATGAAGAGTAGTGCTATTGAGTGTGGTGGCAGCAGTGTTGCCAGTTCGTGTGAAAACACGCCGTTGCTGCGGCGGAGGGATCCGTTTCCGCAGGGGTCTCCGGCCAAGAGTGTACTCGGTGAACCGGGGGTGTTCAGTTCGCCGGTTCACACCGGGAAGATTCCGCTGGACCATCACCATGGCGGATTTGGGTTTCCGGGTAGTCCAGCGAAGAGTGTTCTGGGAGAACCGGGAGTGTTTAGTTCACCGGCGAGAAGTGTGTGCAGTCCTACCGGTGGCGAAGAACTGGGTGATCCCAGCGGTGGGGACGCAGTGCTGCCGAACGATCAGACTATCGTATCCGGATGGCTCAAGTTCCGGGACAATAAGAAGGTGAGTCATAATCAGAATCAAATTTTCATCTAATCTGCCTTTCCTACTCAATATGAACTTCGAAACTTGATTATACCTCCCCTCAACCCAAAACTTTAGTAATAATAGGCACGAAAAGCCCATGCAACCCAATCTGCTGCTGCTGCAGTCATTCCATGCTGCACCAGCTGAGTCTGACATTCTTCGCGCTAGACTTGGTCGGGAAGTTCCTCGCCCGGCAGCAGTCCAAGTCCAAGTCAAAACTCAAACATCGTCTTCATAGTTTCCCGCTGCAGATGTGCATTCTTCGTCGTTGAAGACGTGCCGGAAAGTTTCACAGCTGGGCACCCTCTACCTTTTAGGGCAGGTTAGGGGTTGGTGAACGGGGGTGAAACTACCCACTGGGGTGTTGTAAAAATTGTTCCGGAAAAGCAGGGGGAAAACACTGGTCTTACTTAGCTTAAAGAAATCCCGTGGAAAATGCACTGCATCCTCGAGCATTTTAAGACAATTGTGCAGTTCTCTGTGAACAATTGAGTTGTCAAATTTAAAAAAAAAACTTTCTCCAAGATTTACAAAGAGATCAAGCCAAATTACATACAAAATTGTGAAAAATTCCACGCCATATTGTGAAATCTCCAAGAATATTTTAACAGTGATGAAGAAAACTAAAAAATGGGGTTGGAAAAAGGGTTGAACTTGTTTTCTCCGGAGTAGCACTAACGTGTGTGTGCACTCACATCTCGAGCTCATACGAGGAAAATAAGGAAAAGCAAGGAGTGGATGTTCTGTACGAGTACCGAAAACACATCCTCCTTTGGTTTTACCGCCTCACCACGAGAGAAGAGCTCATCGCCGAGATCTTCTTCTTGTTCGCTGCGAGGCAAGCGTGGCTGCATTTATTTATTCATTTCATAAAAATGTTATAACCATAATGCTGAAAGGATCTGCACTCCTCCTCGGTTCCGAATCACTCCTTTCTCTGCTCACCTCTTGCTCCCGAGTGAGTATCCTTTTTTGCACACTTTCAATCCTTCATCCCGGCGAAAAACATCATCATCGCATATGAGAATAACCGGAGAAAGAGCCCTGTTGTATACTGGGGCATATATTTTTATTGATTTCTTTATAATGTTCTATGCTCGAAAATATAATCATGTATGCAAACGTACCCGTTTCTTCGCGCATGTGAGTGTGTGAGTGAATAACATCAAACGGGAAAAGCGGGCTTGTTTTATACCGCAGGACGTCGTCCTAGTCGTCGTTATTGGCGATGTTGTTGAGGTGGAGATCCGAACTGCTGCTGCTGTCGATGTGGCTGGTTGGCCACCGTGATCCCGGCGGTTGGATCTTTGGAGGAACTAGAGTTGAAATAACATCGGTGGGAATTTGTGCAGGACTAGGGGAGAGACGGCTTGGATTAGATGTTTCCGGTCTATTAACTAATCTACTTTAATAAACATTTAGAATGGTCTTACGAAGAAATTATGGTTGAAGCAATACTAAAACGAGCATGCATGAAGCACCCATTTGCTTTTAATTGCAAAATATCAAAACAAAAAACAAAAATATGTACACTATGATTATCACTCAAACGCTCAGGTAGTCATTTGACCCCTATTTTTCTCTTAAAAATCTCATAACTTTTGGTAGAATTGACCAATTTGAATGCTTCCGGTTGCAAAAGATCCAGATTTGTCTTTATTTTTAACTGTCAGATGGGGGACAAATATGGTCCACTTTTGCCGGAGATATTCCGGATTCCGTTGGGGTACCTCGGCCCTCCTAAACAATGACGGAAATGATGCAAAACTTCAAGGCATCATTATAATACATCATTCTGCATAGATACATGACATGGTCAAGACCTTCGGGCACCGGATCAGGTTCCAACCGGAAACGGTTCACAGGACTTAACCTTGTCAATTATTTTTGTTGGATGATGTATTAGAATGATGCCTTGAAGTTTTGCATCATTTCCGTCATTGTTCTGTGAAATGGTTTTTGTTCTATTGACCAAAACCCCAAATAGGAGGGCCGAGGTACCCCAACGGAATCCGAAATTTTCCCGGCAAAAGTGGACCATATTTCGTGCTTTCCATTTCATTAGGGCACAACACTTTTGTAAACAAGAGTGTATCCCCCCCATCACACCTTATGCAAACTGTCATTTGAGTGAAAGGGATACACTATTGTTTACAAAAGTTTTGTGCCCTTTTGAAATGTTTGGCTCCATTTGTCTCCCATCTGACGGTTAAAAATATAGACAAATCTGGATCTTTTGTAACCGGAAGCATCCAAATTTGTCAGTTCTACCAAAAGTTATGAGATTTTTAAGAAAACAAATAAGGGTCAAATGACTACCGGAGCGTATAAGTGTTATTAATTCGACGTCGTCGTGCTATCTTGACGTACCCGCCATTTCGACGTTCTGAGAAAAACGCAATTAAATGTTTGACCTTTAATAAACAAAAACGAAAGCAAGCAATGTAAATAATAACAAACACGTTTTGTTTGGCTGACCATTCTGTGCATTGTCCCGAAGTTCAATTGAAGTTGGTTGCTGGAGTCCCGAGTTATAATTACAAATGCTTACGGTAGTCTAACTTGTACGTGCGACAAACGCGTTCTGACCTGACATACCTTTGGTCAATTGTCGCACTTACATAAATTTTCAGGGAGTGACAAGATAGCACGATAAGATTGAAACTACTTTCATATGAAAAGTGACAAACATTTTTGGAGCTTTTTTGGTTTTCATTGAATATCTAAGGAGTGAAATCGAATTTTGAGGATCTGTGAAGGTCAAAAGAGGAGGCATTGTGAGCTGCACAAAATGACGTTCTTAACTCAATTTGGCCTAAAATGCACGTAAGACAAGTTAGCACGACGGCGACGAATTGAAAAATAGCACTTGATTAAGCTGCATCGCTTTTGAAAAAAATATTTTTGAAAAGCTGGAAAAAATCTCTATATTTTGCTCTTTTGGACTTTGTTGATACGACCCTTAGTTGCTGAGATATTGCTATGGGTTTAGGTAGGTTTTTTTTCATTTCATTTATTGGATTGTTTTGGCAAAAACATCAGTGCAGTAATTATCCTAAGCTGAGATATGGGGTACCTTTCAACAGCTGACTAATTCAAACGGTGTTAGAGTTTACTGGTACACGGCAGAAAAAATGAGCAGGGGAAGGAAAAAAGTTACAAAATAACCTTCGAAATTGCTAACAGATAGGGGATATGTAGGTAGAGGAAAGGAGGTATTTCTTATTCTAATCTATGCAAAGGTTTAAAAACAGGAAAATTGATGTTTTCTAAGTCTTACCCAAGCAACCCACAATTCTCTAATGTCGATATCTCAGCAAATAATGGTCCGATTTACAATGTTAAAATATGGAACATTCGTAAAAATTTCCGAAAACAATATTTTCAAAAAAAAATCAAGACTAACATTACAAAAGGGCCAAATATTCAATATTACACCCTTTTGAAATGTTAGTTTAGATTTAAAAAATGTTTTCGAAAAGATCAGAAAATTTCACGTGAGACTTAAAAACATAAATTATCCTGTTTTTAAACCTTTGCATGGCAATTTCTCAGCAACGAAGGGTCGTATCAACAAAGTTAAAAAAAAAGCAAAATAAAGAGAATTTTTTCAGCTTTTCAATTTTTTTTTCGAATTGGGCAAACATGGGTACTATTATGAAAAAATGGATAACTGCGAATATTTTCAAAAAAAAAAATCCTTTAAATTGCAATAACTTGAATTTGCGATTGACAGCTTTAAAATAACCGAGCATCCTTGGCTCCTTTTAACCATTTTCAGGATATTTTTTTTTAATTTCCCAAGTCAGTTTTACAAGTCGCAATAGTCGCAATAGCAATAACAATAATTTAGTGCAAAGTCTAAGTTATGGCCTATCTTCAAGTTTTCTAAGTTCATTGTAGATAACCGCACTATGTTACGTACTTTTTCTATGCAACTTAACTATTCTGAGCTAAGTGATTGTAGATAGGCCATTAGTGGGATTTGCTTAACATGTAGCAGAATATGTTTGGATGGATCCAGACTTAATGGAAGATCGGGAATATTTGTTAGGAAATACAAATAAACAATCAATTACAAACATTATACTTCTTTATCTTATACATTATAATTCTAAAGAAAATTTGATAAAACTTGTAAAATGTATAAAACTGTTAGTTAGATTTTTCGTCGCATAAATTGCTTTTGAAGGAACTTGGTTTTCCCTAGGATTTTAAGATTTATTTTGTAATCTGAAGATATGATTTTTAATCAATATTGAACTTATGATCAATATATTTTGCTAAGTTACTTGAACAACAAGAACTTCAATTTGTGTTATGTACTCAAATATTTTATTGCTAAAAAAAAAGTTTGTCTTAAAAAATAAAATAATATCTTTATTTATACTTAAAATCCATTATTCGTTATATTTCTCTATAATTTTTTCATGTAAACTGCATACTAACCCGGCGACTGCAAGTGAGTTGTCCTCCACCAAGCGGAGATCCCAGGGCGTTTGTGTCTTTATTATCGCTCCTGGACCACCACCACCATCACCAGAAACAGGATGTAGGACAAGAAAACATGGCCCTGGCCTCGCATCCAGCTTGTCCCGGCGGAAGTTACCATAGGATGCAAGCGCCCGTAATAGAGTCAGGTCCCATCAGCATAATATGATAGATGGGTTTATTTATGGCCTTTGAATAGTAATAGTGTAAAGGTTATTTCTTTTTTATTCAACTTTGCCATACGCAAACAAGCAAGAAGCAAGAGGCAAGAGGAAACAAGTTTATTTATATTGGAGTTATGGGAATTACAATTTTCCCTCGCAGCACGCGATCATGGCTTAACTGTGTGACATTATGCTGAGAATTAATATAATGTGCCCTTTCGCCCCGAACCCTGGTGGCAGTGCGGTGCAATCTCACACCTCGCCCTTGCTTTGAAATGCATCCCGACGTCGTCCATTACGCAGCATCCACTGCTGAACTGCACCTTATTGCAATGAGGTCCTTTCAGCATCGATGAAGTAAGACGATTCTTTGCGAACTATTTATTTGAATAATTTTTTAACATTTTTGTGAAGTTTAAAAACTTTTTTACGATTTTTGTTCAATTAACTTTTCATCATTCGATTTGTTAAACTTTTTGAACGAGATTTTTCAGAGAATTCTTCAACATGCAGTCCTGGCCGGTGCAACTCCGTGCGGCACAAATGACGCTCGTCAGTTCCAATCATCACTCCGGGCTGTGATGGTGATTATCTGCGATGGAAAATTATTAACTTTTGCCCTCGGCACGGTTGCCTTACCTGCTCGCTAGACCATGCTCTAATGTATTTCTGATTACTGTGCTCTACTGCATTAGTGTTGCCCTGGAGCAATTCCGCCCACTGACAGTAATCCGAAGTCAATATGACCACTTGATCCGACCTGGATCATCCAGGAATTTGGCACTAATTCTTGACCGAGATGCCCCAGATTCTCCGAGCTCGAAGAATTATGCTCAAGGTGTACTCTCATTTTAATTCACAGAACCACCCCCTCAACAGGTGAATATTTCAAATGAAAGCTGGTGTAAATCATTCCTGGAAGGTACGTTTTTCACTCAACTCAAACCCCACCCACAATTATCCCCCTCTCTCCTTGAATGAGGTGGCTTGGGGAAGATGGAAAATTTTAAATTGATATTAATGAACTCCTTTCGCGAGGTTTTGCTGTTCCAAGATGGCACAAGTGGGAATCGGGACATCGAATTGAATGAGGGGCGTCTCCCAGTAATGGTCTCGATGTCTCGTCTCCGAGCGTGGAAAACAAATGCTTAATGAGTGGAGTGAAAGTGATAAAAATGATTTCCTTCCTTGCTTAATTTGCTTTAAATGTGAATTCATGGTAGAGCTTTCAATTTTCCATCCTGAGAATAACCGTCGAAAATATTTTCTGAACAACGGAATGATCTATAAATTTCCAGGAATTCCCATTTAAAAACAAAAAGAATATTTATTTTTTCAAAATTTTTAGCACCAAAGTGATCCAATTTTATGTGTAGCTCAAATAAACTAGCTGAATTTGCAATAATTTTCCACTATTTGTGTTTTACATGAAATCTGGTTTCATGGAAATACCACGGAAATGTCTGAGAAGTGAAAAAAATCTAAAGGAAACACATAACGTAGAATGTTGCAATTGTATCAATTAAAAAAAAACTTGACTTTTTGTGTTAAAACATTTTTCAAACAGTTTAAAATGTTTGCAAGGCTATATAATAGAGTGTAACAAAAATGACTTTTTGGCGGGCATTCAGGGGTTTGTTCCGGTGGGCATACTGAGCCCAAATCCCAAATATGAGCTTGATTGGACGTAACAGGAGCTGGCGCTCCGTCCTTCAATTTTAAATGGGATTTAACCCGTAAAAAAAGATTTTTTCAAAAATGTCAATTTTTGAGGTATTTTGGCCACCAATGCGTTTATCAAAAACATCACTGGCGTGTAGGCCAGATCCTTGCGCATCTTTTGGTATATATAACATTGAAGTTTGGAGCATCCTGAAGCTCGGTACAGACCTTCAAAGTTTGGAATTTTTTCGAAAAATCGACCCCAGCAAAATCAAATGGCGTCTCGGGCGTCGCGAGGTGCGACGCATATCTTTTTTGCCGGGGCCGATTTTTTGAAAAAATGCCAAACTTTGGAGGTTTGTACCAAGCTCCAGGATGCTCCAAACTTCAATGTTATATATACCAAAAGATGCGCAAGGATCTGGCCTACACGCCAGTGATGTTTTTGGTAAACGCATTGGTGGTCAAAACGCCTAAAAAATTGACATTTTTGAAAAAATCTTTTTTTACGGGTTAAATCCCATTTAAAATTGAAGGACGGAGCGCCAGCTCCTGTTACGTCCAATCAAGCTCATATTTGGGATTTGGGCTCAGTATGCCCACCGGAACAAACCCCTGAATGCCCGCCAAAAAGTCATTTTTGTTACATCCTACTATATAATCTCAGGAACCAAAGGTCAGATCAATGAATTATTCACCAATATAACCAAATTGAAATTGGAATAGAATATTCTTACTTTTTCAAAAATATTTTGTTCTGACAAAGATGATCATCAAAACTTTTTTTAATCATTAAAAGGCATTTATTTAAAAAAAAATTAGCCAAAAATTTCTTTAATACGACAATGCACATCAAAATTATACAAAACATAATTTCGAAATTTTCCAAAGGTTCGTCATTGTTCAGCTCATAATCGTTTTTTCTTTATTGTCGAAGACATATTTATTTAGAATTACTCGAGTTACAGATTTTCTTAAATAATTTCTATATATTCCAGCAAAGTTGTAGAATTTGATGTTTATATTTCTGGATTTTTTTTTTACTTTTTAACATACTGATTTTTTTCCACTTATTTTCATTCAAAGATGAATTTCGGAAACATTTTTTTTTCTAAAGTTGTGTTTTCTGTTCCAAAATATAATGAACTCGATTTTTTATAAATTAAGATGCATAATCTAGTCACACAAGCAAAAATGTTCAAATTCTGAGAAAATTTATCGTGTATCAATTAAAAGCATAAAATGCCTTTTTTGTATTTTGAAAATAATTCATTAAAGAAGAAAAAATCGTGAAAAAACATTTTTAAGTAGGTTGTTTGCTGAGATTTGACATTTGAAGAAAACATTCTGAGCCTTCAGTTTTAAAATGACAGTTCTTGGAGATCCTTGATTCTTTTTGATAAAACAAATTATTAGGAATTTGAAATTCAAGGCTTCAAAGATTGCCAAAATAAGTGTTTCAGATTTGATAAGATTTTATAAAATTATATAAGATTTTATTAGATTTGATTTGATTTGATTAGATTTGATTAGATTTGATTAGATTTGATTAGATTTGATTTGATTTGATTTGATTAGATTTGATTAGATTTGATTTGATTTCATTAGATTTGATTAGATTTGATTAAATTTGATTTGATTAGATTTGATTAGATTTGATTAGATTTGATTAGATTTGATTAGATTTGATTAGATTTGATTAGATTTGATTAGATTTGATTAGATTTGATTAGATTTGATTAGATTTGATTAGATTTGATTAGATTTGATTAGATTTGATTAGATTTGATTAGATTTGATTAGATTTGATTAGATTTGATTAGATTTGATTAGATTTGATTAGATTTGATTAGATTTGATTAGATTTGATTAGATTTGATTAGATTTGATTAGATTTGATTAGATTTGATTAGATTTGATTAGATTTGATTAGATTTGATTAGATTTGATTAGATTTGATTAGATTTGATTAGATTTGATTAGATTTGATTAGATTTGATTAGATTTGATTAGATTTGATTAGATTTGATTAGATTTGATTAGATTTGATTAGATTTGATTAGATTTGATTAGATTTGATTAGATTTGATTAGATTTGATTAGATTTGATTAGATTTGATTAGATTTAATTAGATTTGATTAGATTTGTATAGATTTCCTTTCATTAGATTTGATTGGATTTTAATAGATTTTAAAATATTATTTTAATTAGATTTGATTGCATTCGATTAAATTTAATTAGATTTTATAATATTTGATTAGATTTGGTTAGAATATATGGGATATGTTCAGATTAAATTTAATTTTAAACGATTTAATTAGATTTGATCAAATTAGATTGATGAGATTTAATTATATTTGATAAGATTTGGTAAAATTTGATTAGATTTGGATAGATTTTGATAGATTTTTATTCCTTTTCGTTGATCTGATTAGATTTATGATATAGATCCTAAACTTTTACTGTTTCATTCTCAGGAAATTAATAAACTTTTTTATAATAAATGTTATGTATATTTTGGGGGATATCATTACAAACAAATAACCTCCCTCCTGTCAACCACTAACTGATGGCAGGAACGTGGAACTGGAAAATCCCGCGTCAGTGGCGCTTAATGAGCTCATTTTTTCCGCTCCAATTTTTCCATTTGAGTACCATCACAATTATTCTGTTCCACTCAGTCATCACTGGCTGGCACCCCCCACTTCCTCAAAAAGATGACGACTGTGACGAAATCGTACGAAGCGGGACATTTTCTGCAAGAAAAACGCTTTTCTTTTCTCCTCTCAAACAAGACGGCATCGGGATTCCTTTGTGAGACGGGGGAAAAAACGAACTGCAAAACAAAAGTCGAAGAATTGCAAAATTTTCCACTTTTGACTTTCTGAAGTGGAAAAGCGCGCGGGGTGGAGGGAAAAATTAATCCAATCAAAATGATATTTCCACGAGAGCAGGAAGGAAATTTGAGGCTGGGAGTGATTAATTATTTCACTTGACTTTTGCATTTTTGTGCCGCGCGCGTCACCGGAAGCCGCACGTCAAGAAGTTATTTGAGGCGGCATCTGACGGATGGAATGTCGAGTAATGAAAATTTCAGGACTGACAATGGCGCTAAAAAGAGGGTGCTTTTGATTGAAAAGTTGAAATTTAAAAATTTTGTTGGAAGAAATGCCTTAAATCTTTAAAACTGGTGTTTTTAAGGGACATAATTGCACTCATCACAAACCCCCTCAATTAAAGTCCTCAACAGTAATTCTGTCCCCCACTCCAAATGCGCTCAAAATGTGGCCCCTCAAATTGAAAGGTGTCAATTAAACTGGTTAATGGCAATTTATTTCCCATTTTCCACCAAACATGTAACCACACTTTCAGGCCAAATTGTGCACAAAATCGTATCGTGTATCTGTCACTTGCTACACGCAATTTACCTGTCCCTTTCCGGCCGAAATCCACCAGTGCCCTTCCTCACTGTCAATCCACACCCGGGATTTGTCACCTGAATCTGATCCTGCTGGCTGGCTGGCTGTATCGTCGTCATCATCGTCCCCTCACAGAATCAGGATCTGGTGCAGCTCAACAAGGACTCTCGTCTACAACAATCTATCCCCCCCCCTCCTCTTACGACGACGATGTAGCAGGAACTGAATATCTGGATGATGCGGGTTGGTCGTCGGTATGAATTAGTGAGATTATAATTGTGGTGTTCTTTTAACTCGAGGGCCCTTTTGCGGCAGAATGTGTGTGAGTGCGGCTGTGCGGTTGTGTCCTTATTAGGTGAGTGCCATGATCCTGCTGGCAGGGCCCTTCCTTGGACAATGTATTCGAGTGGTCCAGCAGCAGCAGTAGCAGCAGCTGGGGGAATGTCTGCGGTTTACGGAAGTGTCAGAACGTCCATACCTGTCCAATCTGTCACCAAATTGATTTCAAATCGCTCGCTCTAAACTATGGCTGTGTTACAGGGTGACGACTTCTGGAAATATGAAGAAAAATGAAATTTATTGAATCATTGGACAGATTTTTGCATTGTGCGAAAAAAATTAAACAGTTTGTTGGAATGTTTAAGAAAGAATTTCACAAAAATTCGTTGACATAACTTGAATTTTTGAATTCAAAATGGTTCATTTAATGTTAAATGAGTACAATTTGGACTCGACATTCACAGATATGGACCAATCTATAAGGTAATTAATAGTAAACAGAAATCCTAGGTTTGTTTGAATTTATAAATATAAAAATTTGGTAAAATATTTTATATTTTTTTCTGTCTGAATGGTTCTCTACGATTTTGCAAATTGCAAGCTTTTCTGTGTATTTTTTTTATTAAGATGAAACTTTGTTCATGCATTCCCTGTGTTAAAAGAATTAATTTTGCATAATTAGTTTGCCATACTTGTCTTTACACAATTTTGGGGGCTGGTCGGTCATACAAAATAGTTATGTAAATTTATTAAATTCTGTATTTTGAGAAGGGATTTTCTGATCGATTTGGTGTCTTCGACAAAGTTGTAACTTATGATTAGGACTTTTCAGAAATATACACTGGAGGGCCTCTTGGCGCGGTGGTTAGCGGCTTCGGCTGCCGATCCCTAAGTTGCTATGGGGCGCGGGTTCGATTCCCGCGTTATCCTCCTGGCCTTCTATCGGATGGGGAAGTAAAACGTCAGTCCATTTGCGTAGAAGAGGTTTTGGGTGACTCACCACACATAACTTTCGGACGCCTAGAAATGAGCAGAAACTTGCAATAGAGACGACAAAAGACCCGGGGGTCGTTAAAGTGGATTGCTTTGCTTTTTTTTAAGCAGAAAAAAAATCGGATTTTTTAATATAACTTTTTATTGCTAAAATTAAATTCCCATGCTATGTGTTTTAAAACTTTCGTAATATCTTTAATATGTTTAAGGTGACTTAAAAATAAATCTTCTTAACTATAGTGCGTGACGGCGTTTTCTTGGAAAATATAGAAAACCTGGACAAAAAATTATAAAAAAATATATTTTTAAGGGGTTACATACATGTAGAAAATCACAAAATTTCATATTACAGAAAATTTATTAAATCCACTCGAAAGATGATTTTAAATCACTCCTGCAAGTTTCATGAAGATATTTCTTGATTTAACTGAGTTAGAGACGATTTAAGCTCAGAATTTTGCCATGCGTAAAGCAAACTGTCCAACTTTCTGAGCGTTTTTCTCTGAACACCAAGTTGATTTACGGGTGCCACGATATCTCGAGATGGGATGGACCAAATTGGCTGAAATTTTGGGTGAAGACTCCCAAGACATATCCCGTGAGCATGACGAAGCCCGATTTTGAAATTTTGAATTTTAAAAAAATACAAAAATCAAAAGCGGGCGATTTTTTATATGAAAAACAGAAAAATATTTTTATCTTTTTTTTAAATAAACTTTTTGAAAATTTTGGCCGATTTTTGCGTGACATACTTTATGGATGACGCCGTGGGTGTTAGTATCAACTGACCATACCTATTGCGTAAACATTTTTGATCTTTCCAACAGAAATAATTTCAAAATTTTTAATCAAGCTTCACTGTTGAAAAGGCCTACACAAAGATAATATTCCGAATTTCATAATTAGGACCAAATTATAATTTTTTTTTGAAATATTGTTTTCGAATAGATCAGCACATTAAGTCTTTTGATATATTTCTAATTATCATTGCAATGCCTTTTAAAACTAATCCTCACAAATTTCACTCTGGACAAAGAACATATTATTTTTTTTAAATCATCTCATTCAGGTTAAATAATGGGGAGGACAAATTTAATTCGATTGAAAAATTAAGTGAAATAAATAATTATTAAAATATTATTATTGCGAAAAAATATCTGAAATTTAATTGAATTCAGAATATTCTAATAGATCTTTTTATAAAAAAATGGAAAAAACTCATTAAAATATTTTTGAAACAAGAGAATTATACAACTAAGTTTGTCATTAAAAAAATCATCATGCTTTTAAAAGAATTAATTAATGTTTCAAAAAATTAAAATACCTGTACAAATATGTTTATCGTAGGTATTTTGGGAATAAGAACGAATTATTTTCAAACAAAATTTAATTTTATGTGCATTTCAAAAAATCTAATCATGATTTTAAAAAAAGCTCGAAAAAATATTTTTAGAATTGAAATCAATTATTTAGAAACAATTTAAATAGTCTTTGAATTTAAAAAATCATCAAGTATTGCTAGAAATATTATGTTTAAAAGAATTGAAAAACTCAAAAATGAAATTAATTATTTTAAACATTATTAAAACATCTTTTAATATCATAAAAAGAAATGCGTCAAAATCTTCGAAAAAAATATTTGAAGAAATCAAAATTCAAGCAAGTGTCAGTTAAATACAAACAACAAACGGTAATATGTTTTCTTATTTGCTTGATTTATTTTTTTGTTTCCATAGAAAAACTCAAATTTTTCAAAACTTTTTAAAAATGCTAATGTTTGAAAGAATGGAAAACCCCAATCAAAATGTATTGAAACAAGAAAAAAAATTTCGCAATTCTGAAACAATTGATAAAATTAAATAATTTGATTCGATTGAGAATTTTCTTACAGAACTTTAAAAAAACACGTTTTTAAGAATAGGTAAACTTACACAATATAACAATCGCACAGTTTTCCAAATCATAGCCGAGAAAAAATTGGAGGCTTTTTTCTCGGCTATAAATACATTTTAAATGAAAATGATCAACAAATAATTAAACCTGTTCACATTTATCCATAGCCTCGAGTGTCCAAGGCTCAAATTAATCGAATTTTAATTATCTGAAGGTTTGTATGGGATTTCGGATTATCGAATTAGTATTATTATTATTATTATACTTATAACAGATCCTTTTAGTGAAATAAAGGCTGGTTAGGCTCTTGACGGATTATCGAACACGGCGAGTCGAAGTCCTAATCCTGGTCGATAGAAGGTGGAGTCGGCATCAGAGTAACTGAAATGATATTCGGCTCCACAGTCTTACAAAATAGGTTCGTAGCTGTGGCATTTTTTGAAAATCCCTTAATTTTAAAATTGTTGAGCAATTTGCTTGACAACATTTTTGTTATAGAAAACTTGACTTTGTATTGATTATATTTTAAAATGTCCGTTTCAAACCGACACCATGCTTAAGCTTTGGCCCATTATCCCCAAACTGTCTAGGGGTCGTCAATTGGGGCAGCTCAGCAGCGCCCAGTCCTGCCCAAGTACTTCATCATCGTCATCATCAGATATTCACACACCAGGCATGTACCACTACCACGATCGAAATGTGGTTTTGATGAGTGGTCTCACCCGGAACATGCCACATTATCGATGTAAAATTTATATAGATTGGACACATCAACGCTGCAGGAGTCCAACGGATGAAGCCAAACCCGGGTTTAGTTTAGTCGATTGTTCTGGCGCCAGAGCGAGCTGCAATTGCTGAATTTCCATTTAATATGATATTACCGAACTGCACCACCACCCCAACCCAACAAGTTCGAAGAATGAGCCGGACATTGTCCGGCATCGACTGCGCTCGAGATGAGGTGAGGAAGCAAGCTGATTGGAAATTGAAATTCCCTGTCTTTCCGGCCACCCCTCCACAGTTTCGAACTTGCACAGCGGTGTTATAACGGACCACCCTCGCTGCCTCGGTACACATAATTATCTCCTGCAGCACTGTGCGCAGCCAACAGATCCCTAACTCGTAGATTGGCCTCTCGCAATTGCGTGCCGTGCATGGCTTTTGCACTGTTTGTTTCTCATTTGTGAGGTTTGCATTGAGTAAATTAGATGATCAATAAATAAGACTTGCTTCTCCGCATTCGGCATCGACCTATTCCGGTTATCCCTGGGAATTGATGGATGAGAATGCAGAATGACTCACGGGGGCCTCATGAGAATTGTTTCCAGCCGTCCTTTGCGACGGATCATGCTAATTGAGTTGTTAATGCGATGTTATGGGTAATTTGGTTCGGACGGAAGCTGGGAATAAATTTTCCGTTGGATTTGCAAGATGCAGTATTGCAATAATCGGAATTTTAATCTCATATTGGAGGTCAGGCTATGTCAAATTGTTGAAGGCTAGTGGTGATGATCTTCTTTTGATAACATGGCTTCGAGATAGTGTTGCTCAACGTAAATTTTAGACAGTGCTTAACTATGCAGAAGCATTTAAAAAAATAAAAAATTACTGTAAAGAAAGTTAAAAGCATTACGTCATCTGAATTATTTAAAATTCCACAATTCTTGTCCTCCAACCCCTTCCAGCGACTTTAAATTGCTCAGGTCATTAAGTTCAACCTAATTGTAGCAGGTGCAAACCACACACCTGACTTCCGCTGCGGCACTATTTTTCCTCCAGGTTTCCAAAAGACCTGATTCCCGCATTTATTATGGCGTTTTTAATGCAGCAAAAAACCAGCGGCATTTAGCATTCGCCTTAACCTTCTGGTTTTGGGCAAAGGATTACCATTTCCCACCACTTCTTTTTTTATTTCCCCGCAAGAATACGCCAAATATGAAGCAATTACATTTTCTCATTTTCCACCCATTTGCAGTCCGCTGTGTTAATTTCCTCATTTTACATGAATTAATTAGTTGGTCGTTAGGTTTCGCGTACTTTATCATCCTCGCTTTTTTCGTGGGTTGAGCAAAGCCAGGTAAAATCGTGGCAATGAGAGGAAGAGCAGAGCCTAAATTTATGCAACAGAAATTTTCGTAAAGCCACAGATTGCGAGAGGGGGTCGGCACTTAATTTTCTTGGCGGGTGATAATATTCCGGCGTGCTTTTCACCTGTTCAACTCTCTGGGAAAATTCGCTCCTACCAGGTTGAAAATGGGATAAAGGCTCACGCTAAATCCCAACTACATCCGGAGCAAAATTTTTATCGGCGCTCATCTGGTGTCTTCCACTTTGTACAGTAAATCTGTGCCCTCGCCTCAAACTCCTTAGAAGGCACTCCCGGAAAAAGTTCGAAGGAAATCCGTTTGAGAAAAAGGAGGCAAAAAAAACCAACTCAAACAAGAAGAAAAGAAGCGCAAGGTTGTAGTTTTGTTAACTCTTTCCAGCAAAAGAGGAAGATTTTTTGTTCGTTTGTTCGCTACTTTGCCCATATAATTTTATATTTATTTTCACAAATGAGTAAAGTTCGTTTGCCGGAATCAGCGCGGATCTGACTGTAGGACGAGAGACGAAGATTCGTTGATCCTTTGAACAAAGTTGCACTAAATGGGGGGAAAACCTTGCCGAGAAAAGAGTTCTCACAGATAGAGGGGAAAAAACGAGGAAGTGAACTTTTTCCAGTGAGCAAATACTGGTACTGATGTCTTTCCACTTTATGCTAGAAGTCGTTGGTCTGGGATTGAGTCGCGAGCCTAGAATTTGACTTAAAAACCTCAAGATCCTTACATTTTGAAAATATTTTTCAAATTTAATTCATTTTTTTATTGTGTAAATTTAAATCTTCAAAAAACACTGATTTTTCAATACCTTTTCCCATCACAATCTTGAAAGATGAATGGAATTGGGTGAATCAAATTTTAATTAGACTGCTTCATTCGAGTAGCGGTGGAAAGTTTTTTGCGCTCGCGATTTTTTTTCAGCCTCTCCAGAAGAAACTTTGCTTATAAAGTACGAAAGTTAATGGAGAGCGCGCACAACTTGCTGTTTGGATTAGTTAATTTTGGAAGGGTTGCACTTTTCGCGAGTTGGGGTGGGTGTATTTGCTTGCAATTTTCCTTATTCAAATGAAGTCTTGGCAAAAAAGGCAAGATGTCATGAACTTTGCAGAACTACTCAGCACTATTGACTCTAGAAAAGTGCTTGTAAACTTTGGTGTTTTAGTTTTTCTTCTTAAATTGAATTAGTAAATATATCTTTTAAATTAGAAGTTTGTGAGCAATACTTTAAAAATATGCCTTACTGCCCATGATCGCAGAAATGTTCCGTATGCTAAAACCCACAAGTTGAGAAAAACGCAAGTTAAGCTTGTCCCTCACATATGGCTACGAGTTAAGTTTCCGCTAGATTTCCTCCAGATTTTTTAAATAATGTACTGGATATATTTTTTTTTTCAATAACTCAAAAGTGATGAAAATGCATATGAGACATTTATGCGAACAGGGGCAGCTTATGAGTCCGAAAACATCTTTTTTCAGGGCATAACAACATACAATTTCTTCAATTAACAAGCAAATTTGGAAACGTTTGGTTGTATCATTGCCGAGATTGGGCTATTTGAAGTTTGCAGTTTCAAAAAACGGGTGCCACGATATCTCAACACTGCTTTGACCAAATCGGCTCAAAATTCTTGTGAAGAAATATATTTAATTGCTTTTCCTATAAAAAATAGCCAGTTTTAAATATTTGTATTTTTTTAAAAGCAAAATTTAGTAATTGGACTTCGTCATGCACCCGGGTTATGTTTTGAGAGTTTTCACCCTTAATCTCAGCCAATTTGGTCCATCCCATCTCGAGATATCGTGGCACCCGTAAAGCAACTAGGTGTTTTGAGAAAATCGCTCACAAAGGTTGACAGTTCTTGTACTCAGTTTAATAATCAAATATCTTCATAAAACTTTCAGGAGTGATTGAAAATCATTTTTTCCAAAATTTTCCAAAAAAGAGTGTCCACATAGTTTATGGATGGTCCCTATTATACAAAAAAAAACCGCGAAAACGGTCGAAAATCGTTTGAAAATTTAATTATGTTTTGTCGTCGAAAATCTTCGCTGCACAAGACAGCTTATTCGTTGTAGATGTACTACATCATCAGCTCACTAAGATCTATACAGAAGAATACACTTCCCTTCCGCAACGTCCTTTTCTTCGCCCCTCTCCACCCCTTCTCAACAATGCCGGTGATGATGGGAAAACCCATTAAACCTGTCATTGAATGATTCAGCACCGCCCAAATTACCATTATGTGGAATGAACATGATGAAAACACACGTCCACAATTGCACAAAATCCTAATCAATTTACCACACGCGAAAGATCTCTCCTCAGAGCTTGTCGTTGAGCACAGCAAAAAGGGATTCTCCCCAATCCATCGCTGCTGACTGCTGTCCATAATACCTCCCTCCCCGCCAGGAGACTCCATTGTCCCGTGGATCTCGAAGACAATCCCACAAGTTCTTTATCTCAATTTTCTTCCTTTTCCCACTTTCTGGATGAGCAAAAAAGAAGTCCTTCTCGGATTTCTCGTTTCGCGAAGCGCTCCATTCTTCCACAATTAAGCGGCAAGAAAATTGTCCTCTCAATTGCTCGGCGTCATCTTCCTCCCCGCGAACTTCCGGTCAGAGCGCGCGATTCCACCGCCCGGACAACTGCTCGACGGGGGCTGACACTTGCGCCCGTTTAGCTTTTTTCCATCTGCTTCTTCGTTTTAGCTCAAGTGGCCTGTCGTTTTCAGTGACCACCACCATCAAGAGGGAATGACGATGGCGAAATGAGAAGTCACCGAAAGGACTCTGCCTGTGGACCACGTGGTGTGATGATCCTGTCCGAGCTGGGAAAAAAAGCTGGACAATAACTTTTCTGCACCGAGCGTCGTTTATGATTTTTTGTGCGCCGGGTTTTCCAAATGAAATATGACACTTAATTGGCAACAACTTTGCAGCAGACCACGCTGCGTTTAAGTTTTCGGGCAGATGTTTTATTTTCCGGCGCTGATGGCTGCATTTTCCGGATTGTGCTTGTCATTTTTTTATAAAAGGAGCAATCGACGTTCTAGATTGTCTGTTGATTGCGGTAAGATTACATTGTTTTGTCGTTTTAATTGGTTTTAACTATAAATTGAAATTCGCATTCCTGTTTGTTCTTCTGTTCTTCTGTTCTTCTGTTCTTCTGTTCTTCTGTTCTTCTGTTCTTCTGTTCTTCTGTTCTTCTGTTCTTCTGTTCTTCTGTTCTTCTGTTCTTCTGTTCTTCTGTTCTACTGTTCTTCTATTCTTCTGTTCTTCTGTTCTTCTGTTCTTCTGTTCTTCTGTTCTTCTGTTCTTCTGTTCTTCTGTTCCTCTGTTCTTTTGTTGATTGTTTATTTGTTAATTTGTTAATTTGTTAATTTGTTAATTTGTTAATTTGTTAATTTGTTAATTTGTTAATTTGTTAATTTGTTAATTTGTTAATTTGTTAATTTGTTAATTTGTTAATTTGTTAATTTGTTAATTTGTTAATTTGTTAATTTGTTAATTTGTTAATTTGTTAATTTGTTAATTTGTTAATTTGTTAATTTGTTAATTTGTTAATTTGTTAATTTGTTAATTTGTTAATTTGTTAATTTGTTAATTTGTTAATTTGTTAATTTGTTAATTTGTTAATTTGTTAATTTGTTAATTTGTTAATTTGTTAATTTGTTAATTTGTTAATTTGTTAATTTGTTAATTTGTTAATTTGTTAATTTGTTAATTTGTTAATTTGTTAATTTGTTAATTTGTTAATTTGTTAATTTGTTAATTTGTTAATTTGTTAATTTGTTAATTTGTTAATTTGTTAATTTGTTAATTTGTTAATTTGTTAATTTGTTAATTTGTTAATTTGTTAATTTGTTAATTTGTTAATTTGTTAATTTGTTAATTTGTTAATTTGTTAATTTGTTAATTTGTTAATTTGTTAATTTGTTAATTTGTTAATTTGTTAATTTGTTAATTTGTTAATTTGTTAATTTGTTAATTTGTTAATTTGTTAATTTGTTAATTTGTTAATTTGTTCATTTGTTAATTTGTTAATTTGTTAATTTGTTAATTTGTTAATTTGTTAATTTGTTAATTTGTTAATTTGTTAATTTGTTAATTTGTTAATTTGTTAATTTGTTAATTTGTTAATTTGTTAATTTGTTAATTTGTTAATTTGTTAATTTGTTAATTTGTTAATTTGTTAATTTGTTAATTTGTTAATTTGTTAATTTGTTAATTTGTTAATTTGTTAATTTGTTAATTTGTTAATTTGTTAATTTGTTAATTTGTTAATTTGTTAATTTGTTAATTTGTTAATTTGTTAATTTGTTAATTTGTTAATTTGTTAATTTGTTAATTTGTTAATTTGTTAATTTGTTAATTTGTTAATTTGTTAATTTGTTAATTTGTTAATTTGTTAATTTGTTAATTTGTTAATTTGTTAATTTGTTAATTTGTTAATTTGTTAATTTGTTAATTTGTTAATTTGTTAATTTGTTAATTTGTTAATTTGTTAATTTGTTAATTTGTTAATTTGTTAATTTGTTAATTTGTTAATTTGTTAATTTGTTAATTGATTAATTTGTTAATTTGTTAATTTGTTAATTTGTTAATTTGTTAATTTGTTAATTTGTTAATTTGTTAATTTGTTAATTTGTTAATTTGTTAATTTGTTAATTTGTTAATTTGTTAATTTGTTAATTTGTTAATTTGTTAATTTGTTAATTTGTTAATTTGTTAATTTGTTAATTTGTTAATTTGTTAATTTGTTAATTTGTTAATTTGTTAATTTGTTAATTTGTTAATTTGTTAATTTGTTAATTTGTTAATTTGTTAATTTGTTAATTTGTTAATTTGTTAATTTGTTAATTTGTTAATTTGTTAATTTGTTAATTTGTTAATTTGTTAATTTGTTAATTTGTTAATTTGTTAATTTGTTAATTTGTTAATTTGTTAATTTGTTAAATTGGTAATTTGTTAATTTGTTAATTTGTTAATTTGTTAATTTGTTAATTTGTTAATTTGTTAATTTGTTAATTTGTTAATTTGTTAATTTGTTAATTTGTTAATTTGTTAATTTGTTAATTTGTTAATTTGTTAATTTGTTAATTTGTTAATTTGTTAATTTGTTAATTTGTTAATTTGTTAATTTGTTAATTTGTTAATTTGTTAATTTGTTAATTTGTTAATTTGTTAATTTGTTAATTTGTTAATTTGTTAATTTGTTAATTTGTTAATTTGTTAATTTGTTAATTTGTTAATTTGTTAATTTGTTAATTTGTTAATTTGTTAATTTGTTAATTTGTTAATTTGTTAATTTGTTAATTTGTTAATTTGTTAATTTGTTAATTTGTTAATTTGTTAATTTGTTAATTTGTTTATTTGTTAATTTGTTAATTTGTTAATTTGTTAATTTGTTAATTTGTTAATTTGTTAATTTGTTAATTTGTTAATTTGTTAATTTGTTAATTTGTTAATTTGTTAATTTGTTAATTTGTTAATTTGTTAATTTGTTAATTTGTTAATTTGTTAATTTGTTAATTTGTTAATTTGTTAATTTGTTAATTTGTTAATTTGTTAATTTGTTAATTTGTTAATTTGTTAATTTGTTAATTTGTTAATTTGTTAATTTGTTAATTTGTTAATTTGTTAATTTGTTAATTTGTTAATTTGTTAATTTGTTAATTTGTTAATTTGTTAATTTGTTAATTTGTTAATTTGTTAATTTGTTAATTTGTTAATTTGTTAATTTGTTAATTTGTTAATTTGTTAATTTGTTAATTTGTTAATTTGTTAATTTGGTAATTTGTTAATTTGTTAATTTGTTAATTTGTTAATTTGTTAATTTGTTAATTTGTTAATTTGTTAATTTGTTAATTTGTTAATTTGTTAATTTGTTAATTTGTTAATTTGTTAATTTGTTAATTTGTTAATTTGTTAATTTGTTAATTTGTTAATTTGTTAATTTGTTAATTTGTTAATTTGTTAATTTGTTAATTTGTTAATTTGTTAATTTGTTAATTTGTTAATTTGTTAATTTGTTAATTTGTTAATTTGTTAATTTGTTAATTTGTTAATTTGTTAATTTGTTAATTTGTTAATTTGTTAATTTGTTAATTTGTTAATTTGTTAATTTGTTAATTTGTTAATTTGTTAATTTGTTAATTTGTTAATTTGTTAATTTGTTAATTTGTTAATTTGTTAATTTGTTAATTTGTTAATTTGTTAATTTGTTAATTTGTTAATTTGTTAATTTGTTAATTTGTTAATTTGTTAATTTGTTAATTTGTTAATTTGTTAATTTGTTAATTTGTTAATTTGTTAATTTGTTAATTTGTTAATTTGTTAATTTGTTAATTTGTTAATTTGTTAATTTGTTAATTTGTTAATTTGTTAATTTGTTAATTTGTTAATTTGTTAATTTGTTAATTTGTTAATTTGTTAATTTGTTAATTTGTTAATTTGTTAATTTGTTAATTTGTTAATTTGTTAATTTGTTAATTTGTTAATTTGTTAATTTGTTAATTTGTTAATTTGTTAATTTGTTAATTTGTTAATTTGTTAATTTGTTAATTTGTTAATTTGTTAATTTGTTAATTTGTTAATTTGTTAATTTGTTAATTTGTTAATTTGTTAATTTGTTAATTTGTTAATTTGTTAATTTGTTAATTTGTTAATTTGTTAATTTGTTAATTTGTTAATTTGTTAATTTGTTAATTTGTTAATTTGTTAATTTGTTAATTTGTTAATTTGTTAATTTGTTAATTTGTTAATTTGTTAATTTGTTAATTTGTTAATTTGTTAATTTGTTAATTTGTTAATTTGTTAATTTGTTAATTTGTTAATTTGTTAATTTGTTAATTTGTTAATTTGTTAATTTGTTAATTTGTTAATTTGTTAATTTGTTAATTTGTTAATTTGTTAATTTGTTAATTTGTTAATTTGTTAATTTGTTAATTTGTTAATTTGTTAATTTGTTAATTTGTTAATTTGTTAATTTGTTAATTTGTTAATTTGTTAATTTGTTAATTTGTTAATTTGTTAATTTGTTAATTTGTTAATTTGTTAATTTGTTAATTTGTTAATTTGTTAATTTGTTAATTTGTTAATTTGTTAATTTGTTAATTTGTTAATTTGTTAATTTGTTAATTTGTTAATTTGTTAATTTGTTAATTTGTTAATTTGTTAATTTGTTAATTTGTTAATTTGTTAATTTGTTAATTTGTTAATTTGTTAATTTGTTAATTTGTTAATTTGTTAATTTGTTAATTTGTTAATTTGTTAATTTGTTAATTTGTTAATTTGTTAATTTGTTAATTTGTTAATTTGTTAATTTGTTAATTTGTTAATTTGTTAATTTGTTAATTTGTTAATTTGTTAATTTGTTAATTTGTTAATTTGTTAATTTGTTAATTTGTTAATTTGTTAATTTGTTAATTTGTTAATTTGTTAATTTGTTAATTTGTTAATTTGTTAATTTGTTAATTTGTTAATTTGTTAATTTGTTAATTTGTTAATTTGTTAATTTGTTAATTTGTTAATTTGTTAATTTGTTAATTTGTTAATTTGTTAATTTGTTAATTTGTTAATTTGTTAATTTGTTAATTTGTTAATTTGTTAATTTGTTAATTTGTTAATTTGTTAATTTGTTAATTTGTTAATTTGTTAATTTGTTAATTTGTTAATTTGTTAATTTGTTAATTTGTTAATTTGTTAATTTGTTAATTTGTTAATTTGTTAATTTGTTAATTTGTTAATTTGTTAATTTGTTAATTTGTTAATTTGTTAATTTGTTAATTTGTTAATTTGTTAATTTGTTAATTTGTTAATTTGTTAATTTGTTAATTTGTTAATTTGTTAATTTGTTAATTTGTTAATTTGTTAATTTGTTAATTTGTTAATTTGTTAATTTGTTAATTTGTTAATTTGTTAATTTGTTAATTTGTTAATTTGTTAATTTGTTAATTTGTTAATTTGTTAATTTGTTAATTTGTTAATTTGTTAATTTGTTAATTTGTTAATTTGTTAATTTGTTAATTTGTTAAATTGTTAATTTGTTAATTTGTTAATTTGTTAATTTGTTAATTTGTTAATTTGTTAATTTGTTAATTTGTTAATTTGTTAATTTGTTAATTTGTTAATTTGTTAATTTGTTAATTTGTTAATTTGTTAATTTGTTAATTTGTTAATTTGTTAATTTGTTAATTTGTTAATTTGTTAATTTGTTAATTTGTTAATTTGTTAATTTGTTAATTTGTTAATTTGTTAATTTGTTAATTTGTTAATTTGTTAATTTGTTAATTTGTTAATTTGTTAATTTGTTAATTTGTTAATTTGTTAATTTGTTAATTTGTTAATTTGTTAATTTGTTAATTTGTTAATTTGTTAATTTGTTAATTTGTTAATTTGTTAATTTGTTAATTTGTTAATTTGTTAATTTGTTAATTTGTTAATTTGTTAATTTGTTAATTTGTTAATTTGTTAATTTGTTAATTTGTTAATTTGTTAATTTGTTAATTTGTTAATTTGTTAATTTGTTAATTTGTTAATTTGTTAATTTGTTAATTTGTTAATTTGTTAATTTGTTAATTTGTTAATTTGTTAATTTGTTAATTTGTTAATTTGTTAATTTGTTAATTTGTTAATTTGTTAATTTGTTAATTTGTTAATTTGTTAATTTGTTAATTTGTTAATTTGTTAATTTGTTAATTTGTTAATTTGTTAATTTGTTAATTTGTTAATTTGTTAATTTGTTAATTTGTTAATTTGTTAATTTGTTAATTTGTTAATTTGTTAATTTGTTAATTTGTTAATTTGTTAATTTGTTAATTTGTTAATTTGTTAATTTGTTAATTTGTTAATTTGTTAATTTGTTAATTTGTTAATTTGTTAATTTGTTAATTTGTTAATTTATTAATTTGTTAATTTGTTAATTTGTTAATTTGTTAATTTGTTAATTTGTTAATTTGGTAATTTGTTAATTTGTTAAATTGGTAATTTGTTAATTTGTTAATTTGTTAATTTGTTAATTTGTTAATTTGTTAATTTGTTAATTTGTTAATTTGTTAATTTGTTAATTTGTTAATTTGTTAATTTGTTAATTTGTTAATTTGTTAATTTGTTAATTTGTTAATTTGTTAATTTGTTAATTTGTTAATTTGTTAATTTGTTAATTTGTTAATTTGTTAATTTGTTAATTTGTTAATTTGTTAATTTGTTAATTTGTTAATTTGTTAATTTGTTAATTTGTTAATTTGTTAATTTGTTAATTTGTTAATTTGTTAATTTGTTAATTTGTTAATTTGTTAATTTGTTAATTTGTTAATTTGTTAATTTGTTAATTTGTTAATTTGTTAATTTGTTAATTTGTTAATTTGTTAATTTGTTAATTTGTTAATTTGTTAATTTGTTAATTTGTTAATTTGTTAATTTGTTAATTTGTTAATTTGTTAATTTGTTAATTTGTTAATTTGTAAATTTGTTAATTTGTTAATTTGTTAATTTGTTAATTTGTTAATTTGTTAATTTGTTAATTTGTTAATTTGTTAATTTGTTAATTTGTTAATTTGTTAATTTGTTAATTTGTTAATTTGTTAATTTGTTAATTTGTTAATTTGTTAATTTGTTAATTTGTTAATTTGTTAATTTGTTAATTTGTTAATTTGTTAATTTGTTAATTTGTTAATTTGTTAATTTGTTAATTTGTTAATTTGTTAATTTGTTAATTTGTTAATTTGTTAATTTGTTAATTTGTAAATTTGTAAATTTGTTAATTTGTTAATTTGTTAATTTGTTAATTTGTTAATTTGTTAATTTGTTAATTTGTTAATTTGTTAATTTGTTAATTTGTTAATTTGTTAATTTGTTAATTTGTTAATTTGTTAATTTGTTAATTTGTTAATTTGTTAATTTGTTAATTTGTTAATTTGTTAATTTGTTAATTTGTTAATTTGTTAATTTGTTAATTTGTTAATTTGTTAATTTGTTAATTTGTTAATTTGTTAATTTGTTAATTTGTAAATTTGTAAATTTGTAAATTTGTTAATTTGTAAATTTGTTAATTTGTTAATTTGTTAATTTGTTAATTTGTTAATTTGTTAATTTGTTAATTTGTTAATTTGTTAATTTGTTAATTTGTTAATTTGTTAATTTGTTAATTTGTTAATTTGTTAATTTGTTAATTTGTTAATTTGTTAATTTGTTAATTTGTTAATTTGTTAATTTGTTAATTTGTTAATTTGTTAATTTGTTAATTTGTTAATTTGTTAATTTGTTAATTTGTTAATTTGTTAATTTGTAAATTTGTAAATTTGTTAATTTGTTAATTTGTTAATTTGTTAATTTGTTAATTTGTTAATTTGTTAATTTGTTAATTTGTTAATTTGTTAATTTGTTAATTTGTTAATTTGTTAATTTGTTAATTTGTTAATTTGTTAATTTGTTAATTTGTTAATTTGTTAATTTGTTAATTTGTTAATTTGTTAATTTGTTAATTTGTTAATTTGTTAATTTGTTAATTTGTTAATTTGTAAATTTGTAAATTTGTTAATTTGTTAATTTGTTAATTTGTTAATTTGTTAATTTGTTAATTTGTTAATTTGTTAATTTGTTAATTTGTTAATTTGTTAATTTGTAAATTTGTAAATTTGTTAATTTGTTAATTTGTTAATTTGTTAATTTGTTAATTTGTTAATTTGTTAATTTGTTAATTTGTTAATTTGTTAATTTGTTAATTTGTTAATTTGTTAATTTGTTAATTTGTTAATTTGTTAATTTGTTAATTTGTTAATTTGTTAATTTGTTAATTTGTTAATTTGTTAATTTGTTAATTTGTTAATTTGTTAATTTGTTAATTTGTTAATTTGTTAATTTGTTAATTTGTTAATTTGTTAATTTGTAAATTTGTAAATTTGTAAATTTGTTAATTTGTTAATTTGTTAATTTGTTAATTTGTTAATTTGTTAATTTGTTAATTTGTTAATTTGTTAATTTGTTAATTTGTTAATTTGTTAATTTGTTAATTTGTTAATTTGTTAATTTGTTAATTTGTTAATTTGTTAATTTGTTAATTTGTTAATTTGTTAATTTGTTAATTTGTTAATTTGTTAATTTGTTAATTTGTTAATTTGTTAATTTGTTAATTTGTAAATTTGTAAATTTGTTAATTTGTTAATTTGTTAATTTGTTAATTTGTTAATTTGTTAATTTGTTAATTTGTTAATTTGTTAATTTGTTAATTTGTTAATTTGTTAATTTGTTAATTTGTTAATTTGTTAATTTGTTAATTTGTTAATTTGTTAATTTGTTAATTTGTTAATTTGTTAATTTGTTAATTTGTTAATTTGTTAATTTGTTAATTTGTTAATTTGTTAATTTGTTAATTTGTAAATTTGTAAATTTGTTAATTTGTTAATTTGTTAATTTGTTAATTTGTTAATTTGTTAATTTGTTAATTTGTTAATTTGTTAATTTGTTAATTTGTTAATTTGTTAATTTGTTAATTTGTTAATTTGTTAATTTGTTAATTTGTTAATTTGTTAATTTGTTAATTTGTTAATTTGTTAATTTGTTAATTTGTTAATTTGTTAATTTGTTAATTTGTTAATTTGTTAATTTGTTAATTTGTTAATTTGTTAATTTGTAAATTTGTAAATTTGTTAATTTGTTAATTTGTTAATTTGTTAATTTGTTAATTTGTTAATTTGTTAATTTGTTAATTTGTTAATTTGTTAATTTGTTAATTTGTTAATTTGTTAATTTGTTAATTTGTTAATTTGTTAATTTGGTAATTTGTTAATTTGTTAAATTGGTAATTTGTTAATTTGTTAATTTGTTAATTTGTTAATTTGTTAATTTGTTAATTTGTTAATTTGTTAATTTGTTAATTTGTTAATTTGTTAATTTGTTAATTTGTTAATTTGTTAATTTGTTAATTTGTTAATTTGTTAATTTGTTAATTTGTTAATTTGTTAATTTGTTAATTTGTTAATTTGTTAATTTGTTAATTTGTTAATTTGTTAATTTGTTAATTTGTTAATTTGTTAATTTGTTAATTTGTTAATTTGTTAATTTGTTAATTTGTTAATTTGTTAATTTGTTAATTTGTTAATTTGTAAATTTGTAAATTTGTTAATTTGTTAATTTGTTAATTTGTTAATTTGTTAATTTGTTAATTTGTTAATTTGTTAATTTGTTAATTTGTTAATTTGTTAATTTGTTAATTTGTTAATTTGTTAATTTGTTAATTTGTTAATTTGTTAATTTGTTAATTTGTTAATTTGTTAATTTGTTAATTTGTTAATTTGTTAATTTGTTAATTTGTTAATTTGTTAATTTGTTAATTTGTTAATTTGTTAATTTGTTAATTTGTTAATTTGTTAATTTGTTAATTTGTTAATTTGTTAATTTGTTAATTTGTTAATTTGTTAATTTGTTAATTTGTTAATTTGTTAATTTGTTAATTTGTTAATTTGTTAATTTGTTAATTTGTTAATTTGTTAATTTGTTAATTTGGTAATTTGTTAATTTGTTAAATTGGTAATTTGTTAATTTGTTAATTAGTTAATTTGTTAATTTGTTAATTTGTTAATTTGTTAATTTGTTAATTTGTTAATTTGTTAATTTGTTAATTTGTTAATTTGTTAATTTGTTAATTTGTTAATTTGTTAATTTGTTAATTTGTTAATTTGTTAATTTGTTAATTTGTTAATTTGTTAATTTGTTAATTTGTTAATTTGTTAATTTGTTAATTTGTTAATTTGTAAATTTGTAAATTTGTTAATTTGTTAATTTGTTAATTTGTTAATTTGTTAATTTGTTAATTTGTTAATTTGTTAATTTGTTAATTTGTTAATTTGTTAATTTGTTAATTTGTTAATTTGTTAATTTGTTAATTTGTTAATTTGTTAATTTGTTAATTTGTTAATTTGTTAATTTGTTATTTTCTTTCTCTAATTGATGAATTTTACAGTTCGATCCTATTCAGACAGCAATTAACCGTTTAGCTAATCGTTTTGAGCCAGTCAAAACGACCCGTCCCAAATAGTCAATATCAGAACGCAATAAACGTAAATTAATTAAACGGTAATCAACGTTTTACGACCGGAGAGTTGAAGCTCTGTATCCATCGGATAAGCCCACTCACTGAACCGTGTTTATCGTTCCTGAGGGGGCCCAGCACCAGGTCAATTTCCACTTTTACTTTTCCTTTTGTGTCAATTTGTTCCCTTACAAAAATTTACCCAGCCAAACCACCCACTCTCGATTCATCCAGTTCCCATTGACGGGCGCGTTCAGCATACATTCAGGCGCCGACATGAACTTTTCGGGGTCGAACCCGAACGCAGAAAAAGTAATCTGAAAGTGATGGCTAAGCTCGGATTTCATCATGTTAATCCGATGATGGCTCACGGGGTTGGGTGGAGCAGAGCTTCATGTGTTCGGGGAAGAAAAAATCTGCCTCCTCTTTTTAGGTATTTCGATGGTATTTTGGGGCTATCTACCGTGATTGTGTGAACCATTTTTTGCTGGAAGTTACGTACATCATAATCATGTGTTTGCGTTGCATGTTTTGGAGCATAGGAGGCTCTTTTTAGTTCAACCAAAATTAAATTTAGAAAAAAATCACGGCATCTATGGATAACCCCCCTATCGGGAAAACCTCGTAACTACGCAACTGTCAGAGCGTGAGTAAAAAAGTAAACAAAAAAGGGGTGAAAGTGCCGATGGGTGGTGGATTTTGTTTTCTCTGCATGTGTGTATGAATGGAAATGGGAGTAAATTTGGAGCAATTTGGGTGATTAAACTTTTTTACGCCGGAGCCTCGACGACTACAAATGTAGGCCACACATTTCCTGGGGTGTAGCTAGAGTTTGTGGATTGAAATTTTCCGATTTGGCCGCAGTGCGGAAAGTGTGCCTTTTAATGGGTTTGTTGAATGGAATACAAAAAAAAACAATTTGTGTTATTTGATTGGACGCGGATTGCATTGCTTAGTTTTGGTTGAAATTGTGATTGGAGATTATTTCAAACCAATTGGACGAGATTATATGTAAACGACAAGCTGACATTCAAAACAGTTTGTCAAATAGATGGCAATGAGACTTCTTTGCAAAATTTTAAATCGAAAATAATTAAATTTTCATAGAAGTAGAAACAGCTTAAAAATTTCTTATCGAGGATTTTAACCAAATGTTTAAGGTCAAACGATTACGAATTTTACTTGCCAAATTCCATAATTCTGATATTCCACCTAAGAAGTTTGACAAAACTCACAAATTCAAGAAGCACGCCCCGATTTGCTGCCGAAGAATTCACCTGCACGTACATATTAAAATACCTTTTCCCGAAAACATTTTTGAGGCATTCCTCCTTTGATTCTTCCATTCCTTATCCCTCTGCGTGAAAAACAACCCTGGAGGAAGGTGTTTTCTGGTCGGGGGTTTTCTTCCCACAAGCCACTTTTCCCCTTGCTTGACTTTGTACCTTGCAAAGTGGGCGCCCGGAGCGTCATCCTAGACAAACGACTTTCCACTGGGGTGGCATTGTTGGGAGGGAACTCGAATTGCATACGGGAGGAAAACTTCAAGTCCCTCGTGCGTTTTTGGCTTTAAGGCGACTACCGCCGCTTGCGAAAGAATGTTTTCGTTTTGCTTTCCTTTAATCCGACCGGCGACGGGCGAAAGATCTCTTTTCCGTTTCGGCAGCTTCTGAAAATGTGTACGAGCATGTGTATGTGTGTGTGTGAGAAGAAAAAAAAAGAAAAGCGTCTACAAAGGTATTTTTATCGGTGCCCGGAAGTGGTGGAAAAATGGAGAACGTCCTGAGAAAGAATGAAGAGAAAAAAACGTCTTGGGGATTTCGAATCTCGGCACCTTTTCTTTTCTGCTTCATCGCGGCTTACTATTTCTTCGGAATTCTTTCTACGAAAAAGGTACCGTAGTTTAGTTTAAACATGAAATGAAATGGCTTCAACTCGGAAAAAAATAAGATTTAAATATTTATGATTCATTAGATTGCTGTATTAATCCCAGGATTAAATAAAAATTTAATATTTTTGATAAATCACTTCAGTATATTTTTTATTTAATATCTTGATGGATACGTATTTCTGAAAACATTTCTCATTCTAAAAATATACTTATTTTTGTGTACTGTAGATTAAATTGGAACAAAAACAGTCCAGACTCGATTATCCGAAGTTGGTATGGGTCTTTGAATAATCAAATCATGAAAAAATAATAATTATTTCGGGTTATTTCCTATCTTTCTAAAGAAATGTAAGGGTTTTATTTATGACTCTTTATGACCACACTACATCGATTTTGACGCTTTCTCGATTCATAAAGACAAAACCCACCAATCTGCAACCGTCGAATTTTGAGAAAATTTGTCCTGTAGAGATCAAGTGATGTCCGTGTGTGACAAAATTTCGCAAAATGTTGTATCGCGAAGTCCACAGCTCCCCTATTTTCGATTTTGACCATTCCAGTTGCATTTGGAAGCTGGTGTGGTGAACCCAAACAGTTTTAAAGACCGAATTTTAAATTTTTTATTTAATTTTTTTTTTGTTAAGTGAAATGACTTTTCAACGAATTATACAATTTTTAAATGAAAATAATTTTCAAATTTGACAATTCCAAATCGTGTATTCACCATCTTGGATTAAAAAATCTAAATCACTTTAAAGTCTATATCTAAATCACTTCTAAGTTCGACAATTAAAAACAAGACAAAGAAAGTGTGATTCGATTATCCGAAGTGAAAACTTTCCAATACCTTCGGTGTCTGGACTGTATTTACCAGACATTTAAAAACATTTGGAAGGTTGGACGCTTTTTGTGTAGTTATAAATTTTTAAATATAAATCTATTACACTAAAGGATTAAAGGACGCATTTATAGTTGAAATTTGTATGAAAAATATTGAAAAAACGTATGGGAAAAAGAAAAAAATCACATAATTACGCCAAAAGGTGGCGTTAAATGTGTCGAATCATTGTCAAGTATAAGATTCTTATGTAATTTTTTATGACAAATAACTTTGTCGAAGACCGCAAAACGATCCGAGTTAACCCTGACGAGTTATTAGCGATTAAAAGCAGTCATTTTTGTATTAAAAGATTTTTTATCACCATCATAAAAAATCTATAGCGACTTAACCGATTTGGCTCCAAATTAGCACAGTTACTTATTTTTTGTCAAGGAAGTCAGAAGGTATCCCTGATTATTATTTTTTATTTGTCAGCCTAATGTAACATCCTGGAGCAGAACTGTTTAATTGTAATAAACACAATTTTTGAATTTTAAAAGTTAACAGTTTGAGACAATCATTGTTTGCCCAAGTAACATTTTTTTCCAGGAGTTCTACAAGAGCTCTTCAAGATAGCTACAGCATAGCAGTTTGGACCGCGGTAGGATAAAACTCTCTTCAAGTACTCTTCTAAACTCCTGAAGAAGTTTTGAAGAAAGTTTTATCCTACCGCGGTCCAAACTGCTATGCTGTAGCTATCTTGAAGAGCTCTTGTAGAACTCCTGGAAAAAAATGTTACTTGGGTGTTTTTTCAATTCTTAGAGAAATTACAGTTGTAACCACAAGATTTTGATACATTTTCTCATGAGTGACATTTCAAGTGAAAATGCTATTGGGTAATTCTCTAACAACTCACACAAAATCGGGAAAGGTTGCCCCGACCCCTCTTCGATTTGCGTGAAACTTTGTCCTAAGGGGTAACTTTTGTCCCTGATCACGAATCCGAGGTCCGTTTTTTGATATCTCGTGACGGAGGGGCGGTACGACCCCTTCCATTTTTGGACATGCGAAAAAAGAGGTGTTTTTCAATAATTTGCAGCCTGAAACGGTGATGAGATAGAAATTTGGTGTCAAAGGGACTTTTATGTAAAATTAGACGCCCGATTTGATGGCGTACTCGGAATTCCGAAAAAACGTATTTTTCATAGAAAAAACACAAAAAAAGTTATAAAAAATCTCCCATTTTCCGTTACTCGACTGTAAAAATTTTTAGAACATGTCATTTTATGGGAAATTTAATTTACTTTTCCAATCTACATTGACCCAGAAGGGTCATTTTTTCATTTAGAACAAAATTTTCCATTTTAAAAATTCGTGTTTTTTCTAACTTTGCAGGGTTATTTTTTAGAGTGTAATAATGTTCTACAAAGTTGTAGAGCAGACAAAAATTTTAATATATAGACATAAGGGGTTTGCTTATAAACATCATGAGTTATCGCGATTTTACGAAAAAAAGTTTTTAACATGTTGGTCGTCGTTGATCATGGCCGTTCATGGTCACCCGCCACAGGCATGGACGACGAAACAAAGAGAAACGCAAAAAGTAACTTTTTCAAAACATTTTTTCGTAAAATCGTGATAACTCGTGATGTTTATAAGCAAACCCCTTATGTCTATATATTAAAATTTTTGTCTGCTCTACAACTTTGTAGAACATTATTACACTCTAAAAAATAACCCTGCAAAGTTAGAAAAAACACGAAATTTTAAAATGAAAAGTTTTGTTGTAAATGAAAAAATGAGCCTTCTGGGTCAATGTAGATTCGAAAAGTACATTAAATTTCCCATAAAATAACATGTTCCAAATTTTTTTACAGTCAAGTAACGGATAATGGGAGAATTTTAAAAACTTTTTTAGTGTTTTTTTCGATGAAAAATACGTTTTTTCGGAATTCTGAGTACGCCATCAAATCGGGCGTCTAATTTTACATAAAAGTCCCTTTGACACCAAATTTCTATCTCATCACCGTTTCAGGCTGCAAATTATTGAAAAACACCTATTTTTTCGCATGTTCAAAAATGGAAGGGGTCGTACCGCCCCTCCGTCACGAAATATCAAAAAACGGACCTCGGATTCATGATCAGGGACAAAAGTTACCTCTTATGACAAAGTTTCACGCAAATCGAAGAGGGTTCGGGGCAACTGCTGTGTGATTTGGCGGAGAATTGCCCTATTGTTTAACAAATAACTAAAAATCTTAAGTCTAGAATTTAAGTCATATTAAGGTTCTCAGAACCATGATAAAACCTGTCTGTTTAAAAATGTTACAAGGGAAAAGCATTGGAAAATGCATCCGAACAGTTAGTATGCAATCATTAATTTAAAAAAATAAAGATCTGATGAAAACAAAACTTTGAGTGAAAAAAAAAACTTTTTGCATCGAAAATTCATTGAAATTCAAAATATATGACAAAACCCTTAATAAAATGTATACCAGCTTTAAAAAAAAGGGTGGTAATAAGTCATCAAATAAAATTCCATCATGCAGAGCTATAGCTTATTCTTTCATTGATTATTTAGTTTTCAGAATGAACTAGAACTTTGGAATTGTTTAAATAAAAATTGTTTCTTTGTGCCAAATCGTCGGAATATAAAAATATGTTCAGATGTTATTTTAGAAATAGATTTTATTCAATAGAGACAAATCATTAACTTATTACCTTCATTTTATTCTCTATTCATGTTTGTCTTTATTAATAGTTTAAATGTTCTGAGAAGTTATTCATGCAAATTATACATATCTATGCTTAAAAAAACGGTAAAAAAAAACAAAATAATCATATTTAGCTTTTTGGGCCTTCAGACAGGGGTTTTTTAAAACACACAGAAAGTAATAAATAAAAAATAAATTTATTTGACCTTTTTAAACAAACTTTATATATTTAGATTTCATAGTTTTTTTTATCTATATAAGTTCTTTTTTAAACATTGAACAATTGCTAATTCCAGACATTGAAACTTTATTATAATTTTATTTAAAAAAAAAATTTCAAGTTAAGTTGCTATTATCCCACATTAAAGCCACCCCATTTCACGACACAAATCCCTGGACCTCGCTCACCTGCACCCAGTGTCTCTATCTCTACCTCTACACTATTGCTGCTGTTCTTTTATCTGTCGACTCCGATATCCTTCTGTGTGTCCCCACCGAGCGAATGCTTCCGACTTCCGCCCGAATGCCTTTCAGTTTAGAACACACACATGACTTCCTTTCCCCACCCCTTTTTGTAGAATCCCCTCGGCGAAGACACTTGAATCCCATTGATTTGCATTTAGATTGTAAATGTATGGATTGATTCGGTATAGCGGAATGCAATCATTTTTCCCTCCCAAGTCGAGATGCCGTCGACGAGACGCCGTCACAGGAGTTTCCTCAACGTTGAGATGAGACGACAGGAAGCGACCGGGTCTTATCTGGGCCGGGAGATCCTTCGGCGAAGGCGAAGCGCATAATCCGGCCAGCAGCAGCAGTCCGTCCGGCTTTGAAGCAGAAAATCAACTTTGAAGTTGATATACTCTAACGAAAAGAAGCCACTGTGAAACTGGGTGGAAGTCCCTGAAGTGGGGGAGGGAGGGTGGTGCAATTTTGAGATTTTCCAGTCAGAGAACTGCTCGAAAAGCTGCTCCACCCACATTTCCTCGTCACCCTCGGGGGAGTGTATTAAATTATGTCAACTGTGAGGAGATTTGCGCTTCCGGAGAAAAGTTGAAACTAGGTCCGGCCGAGGAGAGTTGGGCATCTCATTACGCCTTTTGGATGACGACGACGAGCTGTTTGTCCTTCGCCGTTCGCCGCTGCACCAGATGGTGGTCCCACTGAACTGCAACCTAGTCAGGCTAACGAGACTAAATCAGAGAGCGGGAGATCAACATTGCTTAAATTAATGTTTGTCTTTTGCCTTTGCTTATGTTTGGCTACAGGTTTAAAGGTTTGGCCACCGGAACTGGGTACGGAACTAGTGTAAAGTTCGTCTTAGTTGAATTACATTGTGTATCAAAACATGTTGCACTGATTTGAACAAGATAAATTTGAAATTAATTGAAAATTGTTCTGATCCGGGTTCTGATTATTGTTTTGCAACAAAATTGTTTAGAACAACAACTTAAATGGTCAAAACAAGTGTGGGGCCAATTAATCCCTTGACTGTTTGTTAAAAACATACAACTTCAAGAAAATATATTAACCCTCTACTGCCCATTTTTTTTATTATTTTTATTTTTCCCGTGTTTAGGAGGTAATTTTGAGCAACTTTTTTTCTACGATAAACTTGACTTCTCTTGTTTGAATATTTTCTTGTTTTATTTTTTGTATTTTGATTTGCATTTATTTTTTTTAGCTTATGTTTTTTTGGTAGTATTTGGCCTATTCTATTACTTCCTATCATTACATTTTTCCTTTCTTTTTTTTCATGTTTTTACAGTCACTTTTAAAATTTTTTGCTCGTTCTTCACATTTTCTGCTATAAATTGGCACCATTATCATTCAAATTGTAGAAAAAATGCGAAGAGGCATAGTCTGGGACACTACAAAAATTACTGCATACTTCTTTTCACTTTTAAATATAAATAGGAAAGTTAGTAAAGTAAAAAAAAATAACAAAAAAGGAAGATTTAAGAAACACAGCCAAAAATTACATTTTTAAGACTTTTGCAAAGTCACATAAAACAAGTCTAACTTGCAACCTTAAAATTTTCAAAAAATTTAAGAGTTCTTCTTTCCAATGCTTTTTTAACATCAAAAATGATTAAAACATATTTTTGGCGTATTTTTAGAACGAATTATTTTAAATTTTTTTAAGCTGTGTTTCAGTTCGTTCATAATATTTTTTATGTTAAGACGTAGGTATTTTTTTTAATAACAGTGTAGAACACTGAGTAAAATGAATCCACGCTCCAAATCTAAAAAAAATAATAAAGCAAATATTTGTTCTAGAATAAGTCTTTCTGATTTGTGCTTGAAATAAATAGATAAACATTGAATTTACCCTAAAAATCTGCATTGTCACTTGAAATACCATTTTTATGCAATTACAACTTAAAGTTTTCAAATATTTGTTGCGAGTGTTTGAAATATGTTTGCAATTCTAGGGCACCTTTTATATAATACGAAGTAGTTTTTTAAGGATTTTTGAATGATTTTTGAAATATACCAAAAAAAGTAGTTTAGCAACTTCTTATTTAAACCTCTTAGGCCCTTGGTAGCTGTAGTGTTCTATAAGTTTTCAGCTTTGAACTGTATCTGGAGCAACATTAGAAAATGGCGCACTAGCATTTTGACAGCCAGAACTATTTTTCAAAAATAGTGAAAAAGTTACTCGTCGGCTCGGAATTTGCAAAATAGTTCTCGCTGCCAAAATGCTTATCCGCCCTTTTCTCGTGATGCTCCAGAAATTGTCCTAGTTTATCTTGCACAACCCTCTTTGAGATGATCATAATTTTATTTCAATCCAATTCGGTCATGGTGAAAAATATATTTTTTTTTAACTAATAGTTCATTTTTATATCATAATATCGTATTTTTGTTGCCCAACAAATAAACAAGATCTATAACCAGGTGTGAATTAATCAAAAATTAATTCAATCTGAAATAAACATTGACATTAAATTTCAAATGAACTGATAAGTTTAATAAGACCAGTAAATTTAATAAGTAAAATTGAGTTCTCTCATTTTTTTTGTATATTTAAAAAAGTAGCAAAAGTAAAAAAAAAAATTTACTTCCACTTGAATTTCGGAAATTCCTGGATTTTTTTCCTGGGACGGGAAATTGGACGCTTTACCAATGATGGATGAACAATTTTCAATAAATATTATTATCGAAACATCAGTTTTATCGTCAAATCTCAAAATAATTTTTATGATAAACAACGAGTGAATTGATGGAGACCTCCCCTACTCTTTCATTGAATTTGCTCTTTCCACAACACTAATGCCACTTCATTGTCCAGCAATCAACTTTATGAAATGGACTGTTAGTTTTTATTTTCCAACACTTGCTTCTTCTCGGTGCTCATAATCCTCTACTCAACGATGACAGTCTCGTTTACGAGGGAAAGAAGCGTTTGCAAAACGACATGTATGAGATAATAAAAGCAGAAAAAGTGAAAAAAAAGAAACTATTTGCTTCACCTTAACTGGATGCAATCTACTCATACAAGTCAACACATCGTTTTTCACCACCATAATCCAGTGTTTCCTCCCCCGCACCGGAGGACTGAGTGGTGGAGTGTCCATAATTGATTGTTTACTTGAGGCCCATTTTCAACAGACCGCATCGGCCACCATACGCCTAATAGAAAGAAAACAACATCCAGCCAACATCCCTTTAACTCTGACCCCCAGCAGCCTGCAGCCACAAACAGGCAGCAGGAGGACACTCCAGTCGACACCCTCCCGGGGGGTTGAAACGTGAAAAAATGTGCTCCGGCGATAATCACGTAACTCACATTTGTCTGTGAGGGCAGGAGCAAAAACAGGGAGGCGGCTGGCCGGCCGACAAAGTCAAAGGGCTTCGGGGCACTTGAGCCAACTCCCAACGCTAGCTGTGGAGAACCATCAGGACCGGCAGTCAGCCATAAGAAAAACGGATCTCGACCTCAAATGGCACGGGACTGCAGAGACAGACCGACCGCATCCCTCCCCCGGCATTGATCTCGTTGCAAATGAGGGGGCGTTGGGGATGTGGGAGGTGGCTCGGAACAACCCCCGGAGGCCACAGGGAATGTTTGTGGAGAATCCGGGACAAACAAACGAGCACCGGAATAGTAAAAATTACACCATGTCCAACCACCATCGGGCCACGTGGAAGGGCGAAAAAAAGAAGCTCCGTGGAAAGTCCCCGAGGAAAAGCTGGGACAAAATGGGACCCGGAAAAAACCAACCGCGTTGAACTGAATGGTTGGCTGGAAATCCGAGCTAGGACTAATAAGGCATAAAGATATCCTACCCAGGCTCGACATTCGCCTTCTCTTTATCATTCATATCACACGGACTGTTTGCTCTTTAGCAGCGCGCCGAGGAATGCAAATAGTGGGGGCGACGAAAACTGGCCACCGACGTGTGGACGGGCGATTTTGGACGAGAGTCAATGTCCGGGAATCGTGGGATAGAATGTCAAACACAGTTTTGTTTGATTTAAAGATATGATCCTGCTGGTGAAATAAAAAAGGCTGGATGATGATGACATCATAGGTCATCCAGTTTTACGAGGAAACTGCAAAAAATCATACAAAGATAACTACCCAAGTAACATTTTAGGCTTTATCATAGCTGTTACAACCGTTATAAAACCTATCAGACAAAACCAACATTAAAACCACTCAGTCGTAACAAGATCCCCAGAACCCCGTTGAACCTCTCTTAAAACCCAAAGGACCTCCACAAAAGTTTGTTACGGCCTGTTTATAAAACCTTAATTGGAGTTCAAGGCAACTGAATCCTAACAACCTCCTCAAAGCCCTCATAAAACCTTTGTTTAAACCTAGTAAGAAGTTATGGAAAAAATGACCTTCATACGTCTTCAAACGTCTTATGCCAAGCAGGTTTTATTCTGGCAAAAAATAAGTCTTCGTCTTGCCAAACGATAAAATGGAGATGGTTGACTGAATTTCTACCTTATCATTACAAAGACATCCTTGAACAAAATTTATCATAGATTCCCTGTTCAAATCCGTATCCGTCAAGTATTCATCAATATCAATGTCGATAGAAAAAATCAGTCCTGATGATGAAAAAGTACCCCCTGCCCTCTCCAATCACAAAGCCCTGACCTATCGCATCGCGTCCCAAACTTCCACCACGTCCCAACGACGGAGGTCCGACGGAAATGAACCAGTTGAACTTCTTCCCGCACGGCAAGAAATTGGAGAAGTTAACAGGCACTCTTCGTGCTTTCCGGCGCGTCCAAAAATTGCAGGCTGTGCAGGTCCTGCCGCCCCAGACGACCACGACCGAGACTCGTCTCATGTGGCCAACCACGGACGTTGGACGGAGGCTGCTGTCCAATGACCCTGACGTCTGTTCCGTTGCCCGGGTTGCCGCTGCGGAAGCTTAATAATTTAGTAGCAAGAATTTCCCCCCGACTGCCTGGGATGCTGGACCGCGTTGAGTGAGGCTTTCCTGTCTGCGGCGGGAAGAGTCGCGACTTGGAACTCGTCCGGGGAGGAAGGATGGAATAAATTTCCGACCCAGAAGATCAGTATTCTCTGTCGTGGCCGCCACCGTGTGTCTGTTGGACGGCATAAATTATGCAGACTAATGAGGGAATAGCTGCTGCTTGAGGGGTAACCTTGGGAAGGAACGAAAAATTTGCGGAATCACAAAAGTAATTTCAAACGCCGGAACGTAGGAGAGAGGCCACTGACTGATGAAAGGGCCAAGATGGCGTCGCGGAATCTGCCCTGGAGGAGTCGTTCCAGTATAATTGTAATATTTTATTATGTGACCACGCCGAAGGCGTTGGCGTGGTTGGAATTTCCAACTAGGAATGGATCTGGGTTTTCATTAGCTGTAAATCTTTGCTAACTGGATTTATCCGTGGGACGTGAAATGCACTCGGAATGTGTTTTAAAGTTTTAAGTACGACTTTGATAACTACACAAATTTTTGTGAAGTTTGCATTGTTTAGTTTATTTAGCTAATATACATACATATATTACACACACTTTAACATGCAATAAGGAAGAATTTTCATGGAAGATTCCAAATTCAAATAGTTTTTGCAAAACATCTCCATGAACTAAAAATCTTTAAAAAAAAACAAATTTTCGCTCTACAGCTTTGCGAGAGCTAACATTTTTTTATGAATTCTCAAAAAATTTATGACCAAGTGAAAAAAAATTAAAATATACAAAAATAGTACAAGTTTTTCTTCATAAAAATATTAATGCCATCGAAACTTATTTTGAAGCATAATTTAATTAATTTCCACTTTTACCGACTCCGTGGCTTAATTGTTGCGGCTTCTGCCTCGGAAGCAGAAGGTTCAGGGATCAAATCCCGGTCGGTTCCCTTGAAATTTGTAATCAGGAATTGAACTTTGAATATGAACAAAAAACCTTTATGAATCAGGTGGGATTCGAACTCACACCTTGGGATTGATGGTCTGGGACGCTAACCAGTCGGCCATCATGGAGTTAAAATAAATTTGACATTGCATTCCGTTTTCGGATTTATCATTATTTTCATTGAGAAAATCAGTATCAAAATAATCACATTTTTCAAAATAACTCATTTCTTTTCATTAAGCAAAATATGTTAAACACTTATTTATTAATCTCAGTATGATTTTATATTTTCACTTTTATTAGAGTTTTTTTTTGTAAAATAAATACTAAAATTTTCACAAAATACCGTGTTTTTTTTTCGAAAATACTTAAATCTCATAATTTTTAATGTGGGTATCAAACAAAGCGAAATTTGTATGCTTTTAGAGTTTTTTTGTAAAATACTCAGATTTTCATAATAAACTGTGTTTTTTTAATACTAAAATTGTCATAATTTGCAATATGGGTATCAAACGATGCAATTTTTTTTTGTGATTTTACACTTTTCATTGTTTTGAATTTTTGGAAATAAATTCTCAAATTTTTACAAAATACAGTATTTTTGAAAATTCTCATGCTGTCACAATTTGCAATATGGGTATCAAACGATGTGAAATTTTGGTAGATTGTTCACCGAAATAAGGAAAATGTCGATGAAAGTCGATTTGGTCCTAACCTGGTTCCTGCACCGAAAAGGATATTTAAAATAAGTTTTTTGAAAAAAATCCCTGTATCATTACTGTTATTTGTGAAGATTCGATGCATACCAGGTCCCCCGAAAAAATCCAATAATCAAAAACGCATTAAAAATGTCTTTCCCACTTTATGATACTCGTTCCTTCAATGTTTGGAATGTTGACTCGGTCCTGATTATGAAATTATGAAAATTTTAGTATTACAAAAAAATGTATTCTGTGAAAATTGGGGTATTTCACATAACTCTAATTAAAAGTAAAGAGCAAATTTCGCATCTTTTGATGATTATCATTAAAAATAGGAAAAATTTAGTATTTAAGAAAAACAACGATATTTTGTAAAAATCTTCAACATAATACATAATATTATGTACATTAATAGAGAGATAATTCAAAACTGTTAAGTAAATTTTACAAACTCATTATTTATCAAATCACTATCAAACAAAGCATGGCTCAGCAATAAATTTATTTCATAGTTTTAATTTGTAGTAAGACTTAAAAAAACACGTTGGGGTCATTTTCTTCTGGATTCTCTAAAAAAATATTTCCATAAATCTTTCTTTTTTGATTTATTTTGCGTCACTGAATTGGATTGTTTACACCACCGTTGTTTTCAAATATTAATCACATGCAAAAGGTGACAACAGCATACTATGCGACGTCAAAGTTCTAAAAAAATTGATATGAATAATTCGTTCTTTTCCAAATATCTCCCCAAGTGATTGATCAGTAATATTCTTTTGAAATAAATTCTGCCGCTGCTGATTTCCATGAATATGAAGAAAATTAAACTTCCTTATCCAGCATAACAATCATGCATATTCCGAGATCCATTTTGCGGAAAATGCTTATCCGACTTAGCATATCACACGTGGACACCCCATATCCCCCGTAGTCAATAATCACCGATGCCACTCACCCAAACAAACAGCCCAAAGACATTCATGCAAGAACTGCACTGTCAAACCTATTCTCTGTATTGACATTATTGTCACTCACTTCATGGAAAAAGAAAACAAGCCAATCTAGCGGTTTTGTCCTGCTCGACATGAAGATTGAAGATGAAAGAGTAAGGAAAAGGGCTTTTTCAGGGGAAAATTTGCAAGCAAAAACCACCAAAAGTCTATGTCCGCTTACGAGTAGGGGATGTTGGGGTGAAATTTTACACAAATACAATAGTTGAAGCTACAAAAACTGTTCAAAATCTTTGTATTAACTCAAGTAAGTGATTTGCGTGCATGATATCTCAGAGATGTACGAATTCATAGAAAACAACTTTCCCTTCAAATCCTAGGATAAATTTTGAAGTACGGCAAAAAAAATCGTAAAGGCAACCTCCAATTCCTTTTCCGAATGACGATGTTTTCCTATCATTTACATCGGACTGCCGCCGACTTTTCGCAAGTGGGCATGACGGTTTTCGTTTCGGGGAATGAAGCTGTGTGTGTGTCCCTGGACCAAGATCTCCATTCCCGATTCGATCCCATGGGCACGTCTAACGACCGAGACTTGCATATTAGTGGAGTGGAACTCTGGAGTAAAAAAAAGAAAGAATGGAATTCGAAACCATCATTTGTTTACCTTTTTCACTTTCTTCGCTTTCTGCAAACCTCAACCCACGGGGCAATATCGCACTTATCCTGCCGGAGAGGATCCTTGAGCCATGGATACCGAAAGCCGGTCGTCGGCGTGGCCGGATTTGGTCCGTTTTGTTTACTTTTGTTCGGAGTTTTCAGAAGAGGACTTGTGCAGTAGTGGTGGCCGGGTTGGCCTTTTCTTTGCGGGACGTGGACCGTACTTGGATTGTAGAGGTATGCAAATTTTCTAGAACCCGAAATCGAAGCGGAAAAGTTTTTCCTTTTTTTCCTCCCCGAAACGAGTCCTGCTTATTGAAATTAAAGAGGTCAGCGATGGGTGAAACCATTCGTTATCCGTAACCTGTGGGGGAGGCCATTTCTAGGTTCCGAAAGGGCACATCCCGGACGGATCCCGAAATGGACGTCTATATTTCCGATGGTTGGAGGTCGGACAGCATCCTTCTTGTTTGGTTTAGTTTCAGGAGTTGAGGAGGTGGGATTTTCTTCACAAAAGAGGCGAAAAGGTATAAGATACAAAATGGGATTGTTATGTACATAATTTGATAGGTGATGAATGGATTCCGAATAGGAATTGTGGGATTTTTTTAAGGGATAAAAAGAAGGGGCTATGCTCTGATGGACATGAACATGGACCGGGCTTTGGGAGGAAATATTACCTTGCCTGATTGGGATGTTTGGGCACATTTTGCTGGATTTGATGAAGGAAAGAAAATTGAATTACCTATCGTGCGTGATAGGTTTTGTTCCACGTCATTGAATGTAAAGTTTAATGGATCATTGGGGAACGTTTTGAACATTTGTGTGTATTTGACCATTTCACCCAGGAATGAGAAAAAAATATTGGAATTTTTTGTATTTTGAACGACCCGAGCGGTTTAGGCTTTCAGGATTTTTGTGATATTTACTTGTAGAGTCAAAACAGATCAGTAAACTTCACTTATTTGTATATTACACTTTTTAACGATTACATTTTTTGCGGTAACACTTTCAACTTTTACACGCACGATCACATCACTCAACTTTTTGTTGCTAATTTCATTAAGACCTTCGTCGAACCAATTCTCTACGTTGAAGCCAGACTTGGCCTCCAGACCTCTTCGCCGAGCCATGCCAGACCCGAACTCCTAAGTCCCGGGTGGACTCTTCACGGCGGCTAAGTCCCGGCGAACTCTTCACAGCGGCTAAGTCCCGGCGAACTCTTCACAGCGGCTAAGTCCCGGCGGACTCTTCACAGCGGCTAAGTCCCGGCGGACTGCGGCCTCCACCGCTAAGTCCGGCTGGACTGGGGCCTCTGCTACTGGTGGCTGCTGGCGGGTCCGGCTGGTCTGGGGCTTCTTCAGGATCTGGAACTGGACTGGGCTTGAACTGGCTGGAACTGACTGGAACTAACTGGAACTAACTGGAACTAATTGGAACTAATTGCCCTCCTCAAGAATTTTGGGGTTTTTATAGTCAGTCCCCGAAAACTCTACTAAATTTTGTTCTACTAAAAGTGGTCCGTTTCGATGAGAAGCATCGATGAACCTCATGAATTAAATTATGCAGACCTCTGCAATTCTTCATGACTTTCCGTATGGTGTAGTGAGTACACCTCAAAATCGGAAGTCATGGGTTCGAACCGTTGTCGTGAAACTTTAAATTATGTTATTGGAATATCAAAATTATGTTCCTCAAACATTCTCAAAATGTAAGTCAATAATGAGAAGGTCGAATTCTTCATTGAACAAACATGCCAATGAATTTGGTTAAGCCACACCCTCAATTTCTCCTGTGTAATAACATCGCACATTCATAATTGAAAGCTTAACCATTTTTTTGATTGCCTAACAATTGGCGAAATTAAATAAAGGGCTTTTCAGGTGAGGATGACTCATGATCCACACCTGTACATAAGCTTAATTATTTGTCGCGCAACGCGAGTCGACGGGTAAAATTATTTATGCTTGCGTAAGCGCGCATGGTCAGAACTGTGGTGAGGTTCGAAAATGGACAAATTTAATGATTTAAATTTGAGGTCGCTGCAATTTTATGATTTTGACATCTAATTTCATTGAAATTTTAATTTTTATGGATAAATATCTAAAAGTGTCAGAATTTTCTCTATGAACATGATTTCAAATCGGAAAACGGAATGCATTTTTGGATTCTTTGGACAATTTTCCAAATAAGTAAAAAGAAGTTAGTCAAAATAAGTAAAAAAGAATTTCCGGGAAATTGCAAAATTCAACTCTCGTTACCCGGGAAATTGAAAATCTCGAGAATGGTCACCCTTCACATACATGTCACTTTGAATATAAAAAAAATATCTCAATGTGGCATTCTGGAAAACTATGAACACCAAGAGATGTTCTCAGGGATATCAGTATATCGACGTAGTTTCAACACCAGCAACAAACTTGCCCTCATGTCCACCTTAAAGTCAGGTACGATTCCCACCACAGAGAGTGTAAAAAAAAAGAAACACATTCGATCTTTATCGCTTTGTTTATGCCCACTTTTGCCCGGCATCCAACCCCAAGCCCAACAACGATCACCGTCGTAAAAGCAAAGTAGATTTTCCTTATAATGTTGCACCTTTTTTTCTCCGATTGCAATGTTTCTCAAACACCACCCACGTCTTCACGGAGGACAAGGTGTTTCGCAAGACGGCAGGTACACGGGATCTTGCCGCCACCCCCCGGGAGGGACGAACGAATAAAAAAAAGTGAAGCGCACGTGAAATGAGGAAAAACAACTTCATAAAAGTTTAACCTGAAGCAGCAACAGCAGGGAAAACTACTTCCGAGAAGAGCACAACTTGTGGGTGGATGTTCCCGAGGCAAAAACATGGATATTTATGCCCGGGATCTTGTTATCATTCGCTCTTAGTGGGGGAGTGAAATTGGGACTACCTCCTGGAAAACAGAAAAACAATGTTGCCTCCAAGTTTGCTTGAGTTTGCTGCTCTCTGGAGGGGCGTAGAGAGCAGCACAATCTGCCTCGGCATATAGTTTGCTTTTTGTCCTCGGTTAATTGTTGTGACAGGGTAATTACGGTTTTATGTGTTTTCTCCTGTGTGTGCCACCGAAAAAAGGACGATTAATTTCAATTGATTTTCGGTATCTTGCTGGGCAGAAACATCATTAAGCTTTTTGTATTATTTAAAAAGGTTAGTTATAGACATTGTTATATAATTTAAATTCAAGGTTAAAAATCGTCTGTTTTGTGCACTTCTGTGACAATCCTCAAGCAAAAAAGCCTCAAATAAAAAAAAACCTAGTTCAGAGCTACACGTACATTTGTTGATACTGTTTGCCGAGCCAAAATTCCCCATCCAAAGCAGGGAAAAACTATTTCAAGCACTTTGGTCTGGCCAACCCGACCCCACAGCCCCAAAACTTCCGGAAGATCTTCAAGTTTCCCCGTAGTCTGGCGCAATCGGAGAGCTTTTCTTTTCATAAATCTTGCACTTTCTTGTGCTCTTTCGTGCACTCTTCCGCAGTCAGTCAGTGGCTGCCATCAGCTTGGCTTGGCCTGGTGGATTATTCAATTTCCATATTCATGGGAAATGAAAAGTGTCACAAGTTAGAAAACTTATTCGTGAGGGATTTTCTCCTTGCACCCGGACGTGCCCCGAACGAGGGTGGGTGTGGGGATAAAATTGCATTATACTATTTGATTGAGATGTTTTCAGGGGAAACAGTTTTGCTCTACGATCTTTGCCAGTATGATAACGGACGTCAACTCAAGGGGCGAGTTAAGTATAATAGATATTGGTCTTGAACGTTTGATGGCTGGCAGAATTAAATGAAAGCAATAACTAGTTTTAGTTTGGTCTGGCATAAATGATTAAACTAACACAAACTCACGATATAAACGTGATGTTGTCATAACCATGAATCTCATGAGTTAATTGTTGAAATTCTAAGCAAGACATCAAGTCAAAATTTTTCAAACAAATCATGCTTCCACCTTCGAAAAACAAACTTCCACGCAAGCTTCCACTGTCTTATTACTTCGCCTCTGACAAATTGCTCATTATTTTAAACGACACCCTCGCCGCCCCTCCTAAACCTCGCAATACGTGACAGCCTGCCGTGAAGGTTTCCCGACCTTAGCCGCCCTCCTAAATCATTCGCGCTCAAATGAAGCTCACAACCCCGCGAGTTTGATTAATCACCCCTCCCCCTTCCCTTACAAACGGGCCTGTGCTCGCTCATCAACCATATGACGTTGATTTGCTTTCTCATTTCCATGCGCGTTTCAGAATCTGATTTTTAATTGGATCAAATTTGTGGCTTTTACTCATTTTACAATTGCCGACACACTTTGCAACTTTTGCGGGGCAATTCTTCAGTTGCTCTGAGCTCGGAGAGGCAAGTCACGTCCTGGATTCTAGGTTCTAGGCTGATTTCTAACCCTCGGGACTTGCTACAGGAGTCGGGGTGTGGATCAACTGTGACTGGTGTTTGTTCTTTGGCTAGTGAGCGATTGTACCGTCAGTTCCAATAAACAGGTTCCAATTTTCCAAAAATCTACGCAATTTTGTCTAAAGTATTACTTTGATCAATTTTGAAACTTGAAAAAGTTTTATTCAACTGAGTGTACATGCTTCCCGGAGGCAAATTTATTTGATTACTTTCTTGTTATTAAATATTATTATCTAAAATACGCGTCGCGGTCGTCGTCTTTGCGCAGGGGTGCCAGTTGTACGGTTATTGTTGCCGTAGTTTTTCATTAAGAATTTCGTGGCGACGTGGCAAGTAGGTACGGCAAGTAGGCGATGGCACCCCGAAGCCCACTCTTGGAACAATTGGGAAACGTGACGGAGTAAGACGAGTGCGACGAGGAGGGGTGAAGGTACGTAAATTTTCCATCCCCCTACTTATGAGCGATAGTGGTGGCGATGGTGGAGGGTAGCGTCGGGGAAACTCGGGTGAGGGGTTGGCGTGATTCAGGAGCACGTTTCTTGGGTTAGGGTGAGGTCAATGAAGTTTGGAATAATTAATGGATGCTTATTTTTTTTTTTCAAGTAATTGTTTACTAATCTTAACTTGATTACAATTACTAAAACATATCATTTTTTATGTGTTGAACCTTTAAAAAAATGTATGAATCATACTTATGCTTAACAATCAAAAATAAGACAACGAAAAAATAAATTATTTTGCAATTCCGTCGTGGAACTACTTTTTTTTGTTTTTTTCTAGAACTATGAAACAGCCTACTTTTCTTTGAAAAAAAAACACATTTCAAAACAAATGCTGAAACGTTCTACTTTTCAGCACTTGTTTCGAAAAGGTATTCTTTGTAAAATCGTTTTGATTTGAACGGTGGAATGTATTGAATTCATTCGAAAAATACATGACTAAATAAATAATTAACTAACGCTGGACGCCCGATGTGCTTTTTTTCATTATTCAACTGAGAGTCTCTCTGCGTTGTCCATTATTCAAATGCCAAAATGCGTCCATATTAAAAGAATTCATTGCGGGTTTCTCATACAAATGAAAATGAAATAAGATTAGATTAGATTAGATTAGATTAGATTAGATTAGATTAGATTAGATTAGATTAGATTAGATTAGATTAGATTGGATTGGATTGGATTGGATTGGATTGGATTGGATTGGATTGGATTAGATTGGATTGGATTGGATTGGTTTGGATTGGATTGGATTGGATTGGATTGGATTGGATTGGATTGGATTGGATTGGATTGGATTGGATTGGATTGGATTGGATTGGATTGGATTGGATTGGATTGGATTGGATTGGATTGGATTGGATTGGATTGGATTGGATTGGATTGGATTGGATTGGATTGGATTGGATTGGATTGGATTGGATTGGATTGGATTGGATTGGATTGGATTGGATTGGATTGGATTGGATTGGATTGGATTGGATTGGATTGGATTGGATTGGATTGGATTGGATTGGATTGGATTGGATTGGATTGGATTGGATTGGATTGGATTGGATTGGATTGGATTGGATTGGATTGGATTGGATTGGATTAGATTAGATTAGATTACATTAGATCAGAAATTTCTTACTTTGATCGCAGAGACAAAATTTAGGCAGAATGTGTGTTTTCAATTCAATTCAATTCATGTTTATTTCTTGTACTTAGCATAATAAATTTTATTTTAACTTATAAACTAGTGTAGAGTTATGGAGATCCTTGCAGCTACAGCATTATCAGTAATCATTGGATTAAATTAATTTGTTATACTTGGTGAGATTTAACGAAAGCAGAAAAATTCAATTACAAAAAAACTGCTACGAATGTGTGTTTTAAAAATGTCCTAAGCGTCATTTGTAAAAAAAAAAGATTTTCGATCAGTTTTTCGTTTAATTTACGAACTAACAATTTCTAAATTGCTTTAAATTGTTCATCTACACGTTCTTTGATTGCTCTTTACTGCAAAACAATGAAAATTCTCTTTGTTTTTGAGGAAACATCGAATAAATGTCAGAGTTAGTCTAAATAGATTTTTTTTTGCTGCAATTACAATCAAATCAAATAAAATGGAAAAAGGGATTATTAAATTATCCAAAGGTTTGGGACTTCATTTTTTTGTATTTTTATATTTTCTAGCTTTTAACATTAATTCGAGTTTTGCGACCCAATTTTAACCAAATTTGAATGGTTAGCTGCCTATTAAATTGATAAATGCATTTTTTCAATAATTTATCACAGCCATTTTGGCCACCATCTTGGATTTTAACATTCTAAATCACTTCAATGTAGGTGTCATACTTAAACGCGACAATTGAGAAAAAGTCAAGGAAGCAAGCTTTTTTTGTAAATCGATTATCCGAAGTGAAATTTTGCCAAGGCCTTCGGATAATCGAGACTTGAGTGTATAGCGCGGTTGTTAACAATCTTACATATTAGCACATCAGCAGTTGATATTAAAGTGCTAGTTGTTAATTGTTCTACCTTCAAATCAATCATTATTCAATTACTTTAACTTTTTTTAAACAGTTACATAAAATTACCATAAACTATATTGATCCATTTTTCTCTTCTTCCACAGGTAATGCAAAGACTATGAAAACTAAGTTATAGGAGGTATTTATTAGAATATGAACAAAAAAATCAACTTATTTATATGGAATCAATAAATGTTCGAACGACCAATTGTAGTACTATTGTTCAACAATCTCCTTATTTACCATTGAAGACATGAAATAAGCTTGCATTCGACCATGCTGCTGCTGCACCACCAAACGCCTGATGTGGTGGCTTAGCACGTAGCCGCCTCGACATGAATTTATTTTAATTTCTTTCACTCGACTACGGAACCAGAAAAAAAATCCCAGAAGTGCTCAAGACTCTCGAGGGGAAGAGGAGAATCATCATCATGCAGCATATTCTCAATTTCATTCGCCGCACGGGGCCACCGCCACTTTTAATAGTGCAAGAAAGAGATAGACTCACACACATTTACCCACTTTCACAAAAAAGTAGAACATAATTGCATAGTGGGATTAATAAAAATTTAAAAAGAACCGACACAAAGAAATTTATGCAAATGCAGCAACCCCGCGAAGCTGATTCATTTCTGCCGACTGGTGCACAATGCACTGAGGTTGGAAAAAAGTGGTGAAGATTTTCCCCCTTTTCGATGGTGGAACGACGGGAACAATTGGATTTTGAAGGTATTATGACAGATGACAATACTGCTTGAATTGATGGAGGGATGTCGAATAGGAGTGTGCGCGGTTGATTAATTTGATTATGGTCATTTATTATTCAGCGTTAGAAAAGATTCACGCAACATCTTGTCTTGATTTTAAATGATTTCAGGGCAGGGTTTTTGCCTTCCTCATCTTACTGAGGAAAGGCTATAAAATCACTCGAAAACTGAACTTCTCAATTAGACCTCCTAGACCCACCTTCATGTATACCTATCGACTCAGAATCAAATTCTGAGCAAATGTCTGTGTGTGTGGTGGGATGTTGATCAAAAAATTGTCACTCGATTATCTCAACATTGGCTTAACCGATTTTGCCCGTTTTGGCGTCATTCGATCCGTCTTGGGGTCCCATAAGTCGCTATTAAAAATTATGCAGTTTAGTTAAGTACTTCAAAAGTTATGCTAAAAAAACGATTTTAACAAAAGTCCGGAAGATTGTAAAAAGGGTGGTTTTTGTAAGAAAGCCCGGCATGTTATACATTTTTAGAAAGGTATTTAAAAGTCCTTTCCAACGCATCCAAGACATTGAAGATCTGATAACCCTATCAAAAGTTATTAGCACTTAAGTGTTATTTATGTACTTTTTGGAAGCCGGATCTCAGATGTCATGATGAAAACGTTGTCCGGATCTATCATGCGACCTGTCGTTAAACAGGTAATCAAAAGACCTTTCCAACGCGTCCAAAACATTGAAAATCTAACAACCCTATCAACAGTTATAAGCACTTAAGTGTTATTTATGCACTTTTTGGAGGCCAGATCTCAGATATTTTGATGAAAACGTTGTCCAAATATATCATGCGACCTATCTTTGGATAGGTAATTAGAAAGCCTTTCCGACGGGCACAAATTGAACTGGAGATTTGACTACTCTTTCATAAGTTGTAAGCACATAAGTGCCCTGAAATATGAAGATCTGACTACCCAATCTGAATGAATGAATAATGAGTCAAATTGATAGAACACTTAAAGGTCCGCTTTATTTTGGATAGCATTACCTTTTAAATGTGAGGAAGGCACCAACCACCTAAGGGTGGATTAAGCAACGTTTTTTTTTTATTTACGTTGTATCAAATTGTAAAAAAAAGTCTAAAACACATTTTGAAAGGATCTTGCATAAAAATGTATTTCCGCATAGAATAAAAATCTGTAGCAATTTATCCCCTCATAAGTACACTTTTAATAACACTTTCATCGGTGTGCAACGGTGCGTGTTTCGGAAATTATAAGCACACAATAAGATATTTTATTATTAATGGGCTACGGTAGAAAGAGGCGAGGGGTGGCAGAAAAAAAAAATCTGCTGCCCCATAATTTCGCACTGATTTCATGCTCTAGGCCAACGCTGAAAGAGGGGGATAATCCAATTTGTATATAAAACCGCAAAACTATTGTGTGAGAGAGCCTTATGGCCTTATGCCGGGTGCCCCCAGCCATTGTGTCCCACGTGGCACAATGGCAACGCAATAAACATTGCATTGATTTTATTTTTCGCTGCAGGGCAGAAATAAAACGCGGAAGCAAAGCAAAAAAGAGCACCATTCAATTGCACCGGATTGAGAACATTTCCGCCCCCTCGGCAGCAACGCCGCGCCGTGGCCAATAAATATGCCAACCCCCTGGCCAGGGCCATGCAAAAGTCCCAGAATCCCCTAATTTCGTTGCCGAGATGTCGTTTGTGTCGGCCCAAATGCGATTATACGATGGCACTATTTCTGCGGCTCTCTCTTCTTGCGGACGTCGGATAATAAATGCAATAAAAAGAAGTAAATATAATAAATTGATTTCAATCAGCCACAATAAAAATCAAATACGGCTTCGGCTCATTGAGCTCGAGATCCCTGAAGAAGGAGGACCATTATTAGCAATAGGTGGGCCGGAAAGTGCCTTTTCCCGAATAGTTCACCATTGATTGTCTGTGAAATTGGAAAAGTCTGTGCCGTGTCTGTGGCGGAGTTTCCAGTCGTGAGACGTTACGGTTAATTTGAGGATAGCTCCATGACATTGAGCGTTTGCAATGGTTGACAAACTGTGGATGTCATTGGGACAAATGCCAATATTTTGAGGTTTTGGTATACCATGGCTCCTAGCTATGAATCAATCTCTAACCGCAGTATTTCATGGAGATGGCAGCTCTAAAAAAAGTTTTTGAAATTGTTTCGATGAAATTCTCATTTTTTTGTAACAAATAATTTTAAACTTGTCGAAAACTTTAAAAATCTGAAAAAAGGGTCACTGATGAATGTTAAAACCCGGGTTTCAATAAAAAAGTCAAAGTAGTTATGTCACAGACATAACCGGAATGGCGTAGACTTACGTAAAATTTAGATATGTGGACATGTGGGTTTTCCATATATTAATTTGAAGAATTAGCTATATATATTGGAAGGAACACCCATTCGAACGGCAAAGAGAGGAAAGAAAGAGACGAAGGAATTTTAGCGAGCCGAATGGGGGGAGAGGGGGCATAGGGGTTGGGGGCGAGAGCAGCCTCAGAAAGCTGTGCAATCTGTCGCCCCGAAGACCAAAATTTGTTCCTGAAATTTAAATTCAAATTAGCTCGCTGCCTCGTCCCGGGTGGGACGAGGGCAACTCTTTCAACACTAGAATTTGATGAGACGTAAATCTTTCAGAAGCGCTCGCCGCGAATGCGACGAGCTAGTTGGATGTCCCGATTGTTTAACAACCAAGGCTTGACCCACGAGAGGCTTTTCGGCGGAAGGCAGCAGGCGCGCGCCTCATCTTGTTGATGCCTCGTCCCGGGTGGGACGAGGGATGGGGATTGAAGCACCTCCGAACCACACCAACCACGAAAGATCCTAACGGTCCGGCCATCGAGAGGCAACTGGCTGACGGTGACGACGAGAAGGCGATGCGCACTTCTTTTCCAGTTCTGGTCCCTCTCTCCTGCTGCTGTTGCTCTGGGCTGAGCTTTCCTGCTGCTGCAGCTGCTGCTGCCGGTCCGACGTCTGAGACGTGAATGATGGAATGGGCTCTGGCGCACGTTCTTATGTATGATTACGGCCCGCTACTTCCCCTCCTTTTTCGCGACCGACACTCGGTTGCGTTGCTCGGATGATTTTCCCCTCAAAATAGGTACTTGACATTCCCGTCCGTGAGTGGGAAGCGCTCATTTTGCTTGCAAAATCTCTGCATTTTGAAAACATTTTAAAACATTCAATTGTTTCAATAGTTAAACTATTTTGCCAACAATGAAAGTTTTATAGCAAATTGCTGAATAATTTTCGAATCGAATGGCACATAAATCGTGTCGATTCGATTAGAGGGAAGGAAGATATAAGCGTTTGACGGATGACGCAGTAATCCAGGGCCTTCGGCCCGGGTTTTTTGGAATGACACCCCAGTACCTTCGACAAAGACGTAAGTCTACGTCAATATGAAGTACCTGATTAAATTGAACTAGTTTGACTCATACACGGATAGTAAGCTGTAAGCCTATAAGCTAATCCGGTAAAACTATGTTGTCGGATTTGTATACATTGAAATGTTTACAAAATCGTCAACATTTGTTTCTATTTCGCTGTAAATGTTTTCAAAATCGATCAGTATAGAGTTCTCAAGAGTTAAAAAATATCATACAATTGTTATGTATGATAATTTTTAACATGTAAACTTATGAAGTTTGAAAGTTTTCAATACTCATAGAATAGCCAGTTTGACGAACTGCACATTTTGAATTAAATGCAAAAGCCACAAAATAGTTGTTTTTGCAATTCCACTGTGAAACTGTCAACTTTTCCTGTCCTTCTGAAGAAACGAAACGGTCTATTTTCCCTCCCAAATAACAGAATTGAAAATTAATGCCTTTCAATACCAGTGCTGAAAAGTTCTACTAAAATATAAACTTTTCAACACTAGTATCCAAAAGTAACACTTTTCAATATTTTTTTGTTTTGAACGGTGAATTTACTAAACACATGACTGTTTGACATACAAAATCCATTCAAGAAGTGTTTTTCGGAATTGCAAAAAATGTAAACCTCGTTGGACTTGTGCTGAAAAAATCTGAACACCCAAAATTCACAGTCGAGATAATCGTTCTCTCAAAATTTATTGAGGGATCAGTGCCAAAATCGATAGAATAATTGTACCAACTCACACCATCATAACAAATGAGTTCATTCGTTAGTTGAATCAATAAATTTCCAACAAGTGTCATACATCGACTTCTGACCTCTCCTTGGTCTCCAAGCTGTGGTGGCCGAGGCAGTTAAGTCATTGGAATGGTATGTCAAAGGTCTCTGGTTCGATTCCCGTAGTCAACACTTTTAGTTTTTTGTTTGACGGATGAACTTTTTTTGCAAATGAACCTCGAGAGAATAGTTCTATCGCCCATCTCGAGCTGTGTTCTCTGTGTCCGTGAATGGTACCACTATTCTCTCGACTCGAGACCATCATTATCTCGGACTAGCGCTGCCAGTTTTGGGTGTACTATTATGCAACATGGATGGATGCTGAAAAGTTGAAAAGTTGGACTGTTAATATTGTTTTGGTTTGAACGGTGAATTGACTAAATATATAGACATTTGATTTACGCCCATTTGACATGTTAGTCTTGATCCCAATTTTTCAAAATATTTTTTTCGAAAAGATCATGAATTTCACAAATGTTTCATTTTCCAACATTGAAAATTGGAGCATTAGTTGCTGTGATATTGGCATTAGAAAATGTGGGAATGTTTGAATGAGAATCAAAAAAATTTTTTTTGTTTGTTTTTCTTTTATACGCTGCACAGTGGGCGAAATGTAACCCAAAATCGGACTTAATTGAACGCGGCTGGTTCCCTGGTATGAAAAATAGTGTTTCTTATGTATAAAAATCCGGGGAATCGATTGGTGATGGTTTCATCCACCGCACGAAACGGCAAAGGGTCCATTTTGCCCCAATTCCCCATTTTTTACATTTTTTCTTGAAAATCAGTCTGTATTTAAAGCGGAGGCTTTATGCGGCCATCCAAAATGCACTTATCTTATGTGAAAATGTCTCAGTAATCCAGTAAAAATAACCACTTGCACCGCAAAAATCATCTAGGCTCCATTTAACCCCAATTCCGCTGAAATAGCATTTTTGGCCATTTTCAAATGTTAGGTCAGATTTTAAAAATCTGAAAATATTTTTATCGTAAAGACAATTTTACATAAGAATGTCGATTTGCACTTGATTGTTTGACACATTTATGTTGATATAGAAATTAAACTAAATAAAAAGATTGAAGAATCAGTTTTGGGCCAATTATTCCAAACGCAGAATAAACTGCCGTTTACATAAATTTTATTTTTATCAACATAAATGTGTCAAACTATCAAGTGCAAATCGTCATTTTAATGTAAAATTGTCTGAACTTTACGATAAAAATATTTTCAGGTTTTTAAAATCTGACCTAACATTCGAAATCGGCCAAAAATGCTTTTATAGCGGAATTGGGGTTAAATGGACTCTAGATGATTTTTGCGGTGCAAGTGGTTATTTTTACTGGATTCCTGGGACATTTTCACATAATTTAAGTGCATTTTGGATGGCCGCATAAAGCCTCCGTTCTAAATACAGACCGATTTTCAAAAAAAATGTAAAAAAATGGGGAATTGGGGCAAAATGGACCCTTTGCCGTTTCGTGCGGTGGATGAAACCATCACCAATCGATTCCCCGGATTTTTTTACTTAAGAAACACTATTTTTCATATCACGGAACCAGCCGCGTTCATTTAAATCCGATTTTGGGTTCCAATTCGCCCACTGTGCGCTGTATTTCAGCAACCAGAGGTCCACAGCACCTAAAAGGACCTAATAAAAATAAGCTATGAATAAAAAAAAACCAGAGGTCCAATCTGCTATGTTCCTTAAGCAAATTTTTACATGGGAAAATGATTTTTTTGTAAAAATAAATTAAAATCTTAATTTTTTCCATGCATGTACCTATTTTTTCTTAATAGTACTCATAAATCGACGCTGTCGTGCTATCATGTCGCACCCACCATTTCGACGTTCCGAGAAAAACGCGTTTTAATGTTTGACCTTGAATAAACAAAAACGAGAGCACGCAATGAAAACAATGAAACACACGTTTTGTTTGGTTGACCATTCTGTGCATTGTCCCGAAGTATGGTTGTATTTGGTTGCCGGAGTCCCGAGCTATAATTACAAATCGTCAGCTGTGTGCTATCTTGTGACAACGACCATTTAGTACTTTTCGAGAAAATCGATTTTTAAAGTTTGTTGATAAATATTTTCAAAACTATGAATGGTAGAGCCAAACTTTTTGAAGCAATCGGTTCGTATACTATCACTTAACAAACGCTCCAAGTTTCAACTAATATGGTTACACCATTTTAAAGATACAGTAAATTATGTAAACAAAAATCTGAAAAGCACGTGTCACAAGTGTGTTTCGAAAGTAAAATTGTACTACGTGTCACAAGTGTGCACAGAATTTCCATACAAACTAAAATAGACTTAAATCAATAGTTTAACCGACTTAATCAATATATTTTCAAAAACAAAAGATTGCATTGCCTTAAGAAAATGTGTATCAACATAAATTTGTGAAAAACAAGAAAAATTTTCCACATTTTCCAACAACATGTATGACGTGTCACAAGTGTGCACGAACAATTTGATGATAAATTGGTCTATGTCACAAGTGTGTATTGCGATATCCGGGAAACGGAAGCGAGTTTCCAAAATCGGGTTAAAGCATCTTGTAGTGTTTGTTAAGTATAGCAAAACGTCATCATTAACTCATTTTCGACCAAAATGGTCTATGTCACAAGATAGCACACAGCTGACGAAATGTTTACGGTAGTCTAACTTGTACGTGCGTCAAACGCATTCTGACCTGAAATCCCTTTGGCCAATTGTCGCACTTACATCAATTTTCAGGGAGTGACAAGATAGCACGACAAGATTGAAACTTCTTTCATATGAAAAATGACAACTTAACTCAATTTGGCCCAAAATGCACGTACGTCAAGTTAGCACGACGGCGACAAAATACCAACAATTTAGCCGAAGATCGCAAGATCAGAAAATTCCTTCAAAAATTACAGATCTTCGAATATTTACGATTTTTGTATGGACAGATGCTAAAATTTTGTGTAGTTGACATAAAATTTGAAAAATATTTGCAACGGCCTTATGTTGGAAAACATGCAAAAAAAAATCAAGTTAATTTTTATTTCATTGAATTGCCTAACAAAATAAAATATTAAGCATAAATTTATTTTACAAAAAACTCTTTTTTCTACTCTTAGTAGGTATATCGGCAAATATTAATAATAATATCTTTTTGGAAGATAAAGTCGGTGAAGTGTTTCGCAATCATTTCAAGTCTTGAACATAATATTTCTTTTGTAATTTTGCATTTAGGGTTAAGCCAACTAAAAACAAAAAAAAAGAAGCAAACGTCAAAGATAATTTCCAACTAATTTTCATGATTACCATAGTTCAAGAAAAACTCAATTAATCTCCCAAAAACCCCACCGGAAGTTCGGATTAGTCCCACCACCCGAGCAATGAATCATACCTGCCTGCCTTAACCGGAAGCAGCACCGCTTTGTCCATTAATCTAGCACCTTCACAACCTGGCCGGACTAAAGCGCGATTAAGTTCACGCTGGGCAACCGAAGTAATGAAGTGCGATAAAATTAATTGCCCAAAAATCGCTTTCGGATAAGAAGAAAGTGCCTGTCAGCGGAAACAAAAGTGCCATGTTTTATTTTGGGTGGAACGAAAAAATGACTGCGGTCAAGTCCGGTAGTTGGTTCGCGACTAGGTAGTTGGTAGCAACTGGTTTTTCAACCACGAAAGCCATAAATTGACATAGCCCCAGGGGGAGAGGGACCAAACACGAACACATTATGTGTGTTGCCACGGACGCTCTGTCAAATGTTAAAAAGAGCAATAAATTTTGACAAGTCGCCCCCCACAAACACACACAATGGATCGTTTTTACGTGTGTGGGTTGTGTTGTGAAAAAGTGGGAGCAGTTTTTTTTTTGTGGGTTGAATTTAAATCTGCAAAACTGGACGATTTCCCGGGTGGAACCGGAGAGAAAGCAATAGATCAAATTTTATTACAACATCCGACTGCGAATCTGCATCCCTTCACAAACAGAGCAGCAAATAAATATATGACAAGCATTATTGATATAAATTGAAATAGATGAGGGCAGGATAATTGCGCTGGTGGTGGACGACCCCTACCTTGGCCAGCGGGACGTGGACGGGGGACGACGGTCATGCAAATTTACACCCACAGCCCCCATTGAGAGTGAAAAACAGCGAAAATATTTCCACCCATTAAAGTCATTATAGTAATAAATTTTGATTAAATTAATAGCTTTTTATTACGACGTGGCATGGTACTTGAGGCCGCCACTTTTTTGCACTTTCGCCATTTTGACGTTTAACGATTTGCATAAAAATATGCTCTTGACCAATTCGACAGCGATTGATGGTCGACGCGATGTGCTTTCCACCAGGGGAGGAAAATAGGGAAAATGGGAAGAAATGTTCGCGACCAGCCAGCCTGAAACCATCTCCTCCGCAGGCTCAACTCATTCTTCCCCTGGTCTTATAAATTATCCGTAACGAAATGCCATCGTCGTCTGCCGAGGGGGGCACACCGACGACATCACTTTAATTATGCAGAAATTAATCTCCAAAGGGCAATTCTATTACAGGGAGATAATGTCAGTTGGCTTTTTTGTCTTTGTTTTATTTCCATGGAAGCAGAGTAGTAAAGGGATTTCAATGAAATGAAAACATAAATAAAGTCTAAACTGAAATATTTGAAACATCAAAAGATTGTTAGAAAATTAGTTTTCATACAGCATCAACAGACATAAGGAGTATAGAAAAAACACAAGAACACAAGAATACAAGAACACAAGAACACAAGAACACAAGAACACAAGAACACAAGAACACAAGAACACAAGAACAAAAGAACACAGAGAAAAGTAAGAAAGTAGAAAGTAATTAAACATAAAAATACAATATTCAGTAGAAAAAACCTTCTTGACAAAGCAAAAAAGTAGGACAAAAAGCCTTCCACAGCTCATCACCAGCGCCACCATCATCGTCATAATAATTTTCCGTCACGCATTCTTGACGTTGACGTCGCATTCTTACGGTAGACAATCCGTCTCTAATAGCAGGAAGCGCTTTACGCGGCACGTTTTTACGGCTTAAACGACGTGCGATACGAGAAAAAGTTAATTTTCTACGGTAAAGACAAAAAGAAGAAGAGTCTGGTTAACAGGAGGAGGGTTACGGGGAAAGGTTCTGAGTGACGCGAGTGCTCTTCAAGAATATGGTTGCATTTTAATCATTAATTCACCCCATCTGGGTTTTTTGTTGAACCAGGGAAGGGACAATTTTTATTGCCACGCAAGGGATCTTTTCTTTTTTTTGTGCGCGATGATGACGAGCAGTATCGCACGGGTGTAAGTCATGATTTTAAAATGTGAAATGTAATACGTGGTGTTCCCGCAAGGAGACAAGTGTGACGTGACAGGACGAGCACGTGGGAATGTCAGTCGGGGATTTTAGGGGTGAACAGCGGGGATCATGGTGAAAATACGCGTGTCAGTGATGGTGCAATGTTATAATGGTTAATGGATTTCAATGTGGAAACAGGTTTCTTTATTTTTAACTAGGCGTGAGATAATTTAATGTTGAAAGGATAATGACTTGAAACAAATTTGACAGAAACGAGAAAATCTGACACATGAATTGAGAAAATAAAATACGTTAGAAGACGATAGAAAGTAACAAGAGACAAAAACGAAACTATTGGCACTACGCCCCCCGGGGCATGGCCTTCCTCTAACGTGGGATTTCTGCTCCAGCGCCTCTGACGAGACAGGAGAAACCGGGACCGACGTTTTACTTCACCATCCGATAGAAGCTCAGTGGATAAGGCGGGAATCGAACCCGCGTCTCATAGCATCATCGGGATCGGCAGCCGAAGCCGCTACCCCTGCGCCACGAGACCCACAAGAGACAATAGAAAACAAATAAACCATAAGAAAAATAGAAAACTTAGAACAAAATAGAAACAAAATAAAAAAAATGTGAAAATGGTAAAATACAATAGAAGACAAAAGAATGGAAGAAAGTAGATGTCAAAAGTAAACGGTAGACGATGATAAATACAGGTAACAACAAAAGACGATACAATACAAAAGGAGGTTAGAAGAAGAAAAAGAAAAGAAATTGGGAGGAAAATTATTAAAAACATCAATAAACGATAAAAACGACACAAAACGATGAATTTCAAGCAACATTTTTTCTAAATTTGACAACTTTTCAAATCATTGCCAGCGGATCCATTCAGCAAGGTTGCCCACTTTCCTGCCCCAAAGTTACGTCCCAGACCTTTCGAATTGCTCACAATTTAAATATCGCCAAAAGTTTTCTAATTTCGACCCGGCAGCGCTTACCTTTTCATTATGTCCGGAGCCTATTCTTTGCGGAAAACTTTCGTCACGGTTAATTTATTCCCGTTTCCGAGGGGTCACCATAGCCCCAGATGAAGATCCCCGGAAAATATGCTCTTTCATTCCCTTTAACAGAAGAAGAAGTTGTAATTTGTAGACTCTCCGCCCCCCTCGTGGAAAAAAAGTTGTCAATACCACTTCAACAAGCTCCACTAACCCAAATTGATCGACTTCAACCGCACACATTCTTTCGCAAAGAAACTCCGTCTCTCATTTCGGTGGGTAATTTTATTAAAAGTTTCAAGCCCTCATTATGTGATATTGTGGACATAATGACATTTTTGCTTTTTTCTCTCCTCTTGCTGTCGAACAGGTAATAACGCAGTCTTAGCTGCTCGTTGAAACTTTTTTTTCAGGAGAGCGCTGCATTCAACCAGGAGTGACGCAGAGGACGACAGCAGTAATAAGAATGAGAGGAGGGTGGGAAGTACTTCAATTGGAGTTTTCCACTTTGAGAGGAAAACTTACGATGTTAACAGAAAAGGGGAGTGTTGGAAAAATCTGGGATTACTCCTGATGGAATCGACCAGACGTCTTCATAGTTTCGAAACATTTATGAAAAAAGTTCAATCATTGCAGTTGTGGATTCACGAAAAAAGTTCGATTCTTCAATATTTGTCTTCTTCAGATTATTTTTTTCTAATTTTGATCGATTTTTTTCATTTTCTATTTTTCTATTCTTCTGTTCTTCCGTTCTTCTGTTCTTCTGTTCTTCTGTTCTTCTGTTCTTCTGTTCTTCTGTTCTTCTGTTCTTCTGTTCTTCTGTTCTTCTGTTCTTCTGTTCTTCTGTTCTTCTGTTCTTCTGTTCTTCTGTTCTTCTGTTCTTCTGTTCTTCTGTTCTTCTGTTCTTCTGTTCTTCTGTTCTTCTGTTCTTCTGTTCTTCTGTTCTTCTGTTCTTCTGTTCTTCTGTTCTTCTGTTCTTCTGTTCTTCTGTTCTTCTGTTCTTCTGTTCTTCTGTTCTTCTGTTCTTCTGTTCTTATGTTCTTATGTTCTTCTGTTCTTCTGTTCTGCTGTTCTTCTGTTCTTCTGTTCTTCTGTTCTTCTGTTCTTCTGTTCTTCTGTTCTTCTGTTCTTCTGTTCTTCTGTTCTTCTGTTCTTCTGTTCTTCTGTTCTTCTGTTCTGCTGTTCTTCTGTTCTTCTGTTCTTCTGTGCTTCTGTGCTTCTGTTCTTCTGTTCTTCTGTGCTTCTGTGCTTCTGTTCTTCTGTTCTTCTGTTCTTATGTTCTTCTGTTCTTCTGTTCTTCTGTTTTTCTGTCCTTGTGTTCTTCTGTTCTTCTGTTCTTCTGTTCTTCTGTTCTTCTGTTCTTCTGTTCTTCTGTTCTTCTGTTCTTCTGTTCTTCTGTTCTTCTGTTCTTCTGTTCTTCTGTTCTTCTGTTCTTCTGTTCTTCTTTTCTTCTTTTCTTCTGTTCTTCTGTTTTTCTGTTCTTCTGTTCTTCTGTTCTTCTGTTCTTCTGTTCTTCTGTTCTTCTGTTCTTCTGTTCTTCTGTTCTTCTGTTCTTCTGTTCTTCTGTTCTTCTGTTCTTCTGTTCTTCTGTTCTTCTGTTCTTCTGTTCTTCTGTTCTTCTGTTCTTCTGTTCTTCTGTTCTTCTGTTCTTCTGTTCTTCTGTTCTTCTGTTCTTCTGTTCTTCTGTTCTTCTGTTCTTCTGTTCTTCTGTTCTTCTGTTCTTCTGTTCTTCTGTTCTTCTGTTCTTCTGTTCTTCTGTTCTTCTGTTCTTCTGTTCTTCTGTGCTTCTGTGCTTCTGTTCTTCTGTTCTTCTGTTCTTCTGTTCTTCTGTTCTTCTGTTCTTCTGTGCTTCTGTGCTTCTGTTCTTCTGTTCTTCTGTTCTTCTGTTCTTCTGTTCTTCTGTTCTTCTGTTCTTCTGTTCTTCTGTTCTTCTGTTCTTCTGTTCTTCTGTTCTTCTGTTCTTCTGTGCTTCTGTTCTTCTGTTCTTCTGTTCTTCTGTTCTTCTGTTCTTCTGTTCTTCTGTGCTTCTGTGCTTCTGTTCTTCTGTTCTTCTGTTCTTCTGTTCTTCTGTTCTTCTGTTCTTCTGTTCTTCTGTTCTTCTGTTCTTCTGTTCTTCTGTTCTTCTGTTCTTCTGTTCTTCTGTGCTTCTGTGCTTCTGTTCTTCTGTTCTTCTGTTCTTCTGTTCTTCTGTTCTTCTGTTCTTCTGTTCTTATGTTCTTCTGTTCTTCTGTTCTTCTGTTCTTCTGTTCTTCTGTTCTTCTGTTCTTCTGTTCTTCTGTTCTTCTGTTCTTCTGTTCTTCTGTTCTTCTGTTCTTCTGTTCTTCTGTGCTTCTGTGCTTCTGTTCTTCTGTTCTTCTGTTCTTCTGTTCTTCTGTTCTTCTGTTCTTCTGTTCTTCTGTTCTTCTGTTCTTCTGTTCTTCTGTTCTTCTGTTCTTCTGTTCTTCTGTTCTTCTGTTCTTCTGTTCTTCTGTTCTTCTGTTCTTATGTTCTTCTGTTCTTCTGTGCTTCTGTGCTTCTGTTCTTCTGTTCTTCTGTTCTTCTGTTCTTCTGTTCTTCTGTTCTTCTGTTCTTCTGTTCTTCTGTTCTTCTGTTCTTCTGTTCTTCTGTTCTTCTGTTCTTCTGTTCTTCTGTTCTTCTGTTCTTCTGTTCTTCTGTTCTTCTGTTCTTCTGTTCTTCTGTTCTTCTGTTCTTCTGTTCTTCTGTTCTTCTGTTCTTCTGTTCTTCTGTTCTTCTGTTCTTCTGTTCTTCTGTTCTTCTGTTCTTCTGTTCTTCTGTTCTTCTGTTCTTCTGTTCTTCTGTTCTTCTGTTCTTCTGTTCTTCTGTTCTTCTGTTCTTCTGTTCTTCTGTTCTTCTGTTCTTCTGTTCTTCTGTTCTTCTGTTCTTCTGTTCTTCTGTTCTTCTGTTCTTCTGTTCTTCTGTTCTTCTGTTCTTCTGTTCTTCTGTTCTTCTGTTCTTCTGTTCTTCTGTTCTTCTGTTCTTCTGTTCTTCTGTTCTTCTGTTCTTCTGTTCTTCTGTTCTTCTGTTCTTCTGTTCTTCTGTTCTTCTGTTCTTCTGTTCTTCTGTTCTTCTGTTCTTCTGTTCTTCTGTTCTTCTGTGCTTCTGTGCTTCTGTTCTTCTGTGCTTCTGTTCTTCTGTTCTTCTGTGCTTCTGTGCTTCTGTTCTTCTGTTCTTCTGTTCTTCTGTTCTTCTGTTCTTCTGTTCTTCTGTTCTTCTGTTCTTCTGTTCTTCTGTTCTTCTGTTCTTCTGTTCTTCTGTTCTTCTGTTCTTCTGTTCTTCTGTTCTTCTGTTCTTCTGTTCTTCTGTTCTTCTGTTCTTCTGTTCTTCTGTTCTTCTGTTCTTCTGTTCTTCTGTTCTTCTGTTCTTCTGTTCTTCTGTTCTTCTGTTCTTCTGTTCTTCTGTTCTTCTGTTCTTCTGTTCTTCTGTTCTTCTGTTCTTCTGTTCTTCTGTTCTTCTGTTCTTCTGTTCTTCTGTTCTTCTGTTCTTCTGTTCTTCTGTGCTTCTGTGCTTCTGTTCTTCTGTTCTTCTGTGCTTCTGTGCTTCTGTTCTTCTGTTCTTCTGTTCTTCTGTTCTTCTGTTCTTCTGTTCTTCTGTTCTTCTGTTCTTCTGTTCTTCTGTTCTTCTGTTCTTCTGTTCTTCTGTTCTTCTGTTCTTCTGTTCTTCTGTTCTTCTGTTCTTCTGTTCTTCTGTTCTTCTGTTCTTCTGTTCTTCTGTTCTTCTGTTCTTCTGTTCTTCTGTTCTTCTGTTCTTCTGTTCTTCTGTTCTTCTGTTCTTCTGTTCTTCTGTTCTTCTGTTCTTCTGTTCTTCTGTTCTTCTGTTCTTCTGTTCTTCTGTTCTTCTGTTCTTCTGTTCTTCTTTTCTTCTGTTCTTCTTTTCTTCTGTTCTTCTGTTTTTCTGTTCTTCTGTTTTTTTTTTGTGATTTTATTCTTCTCTCGATAATGTTTGGCACATCTGCCAAAGTTGTTCCACTGGCACTTAAACAAGCTCCAGGCGACAAAATGGGTTCTAAAGTCAATCAATTTAAATTCCTCATGTCCAATTTGGTTTTATAGTCAAGAAAAATAGCTGAAATTATTGGCCTACCCTTTTCCCAACGATCCCATACGGTCCTAATTATGCATTCTACCAATAATGGACATAAATTTGCCTCATAACAACCACCCCACATATCAGAACAAGGGTTGCCTATTAAAATTCTCATTCCACACAACTTGCTAAATGGCCGCTTTTGTAGCTGGATAATAGCCGTCCTCGCATGAGTAAAATCCGACACCAGAAAGATAAAGAAATTAAGAATTTCCCGCAGCATCACTCATCCCAAATAGCCGGACATTTCCGAGAACAACCGTCCTAAGCTCAGTCCACAAACCCCTCCGCTCTAATTGATGCTATCTTTATTTACAGGCTTGTTTTATTTATTATCGTTTTTAACCAACCCAACCCGTTTTACCCGGAAGCCTTGTTTTCGAAGGGAGAAGGAGGAATTCTTACGACCTCCCTCCTCAGTCATACGAGACGGGGGTTGCCAAACGGTCAAATTGAATCCCGACCGAGTCGGGCAGATCATCGTTACTCATCGCCCCCCAAGGGCCGTCTCGGTTGGGATGCCGACTTCCAGGATTAGCGACAACTGGCCACATGTGGTCTGTTCCTGGGTGGCTACTGTGTTTTGTGCTGTGACAGAGATTTAACCAAACTGTTGATTGCTGGTGACAACTAGAATGACAGAACATTATTTTACACGAAATTACAAATCTCGCTGGAGTGCTAACAAAGTTGCATAATTTCAGGCTGATCCGTCATGGAAGTGATTAGTGAATCTCACCCCCACGAGTGTCAGTCAACTGGCAACACTGTGTACCCCTTTCGATCTCCGGGTTAGCTTTGTATGAAGCGCAACCCCAGTCACGTGGGGGCGTGAGTGTGCGGTTCCACAAAAGCATAGTTTTGATAAACATCTCAGCCCTAAATTATTCAAATTTATGGCTGGTTTTTTTAACTGGTTGGGCGGATCTCCAACGAAACCCTCTCTTTTGTTGGCAAGCCAGAACATCAACAAGCAAACTCTGCCTGGTGGAACTGAAATCGTATGTAGTTAGAGGGGGCAAGCTTCTCGTGCAAGGATCACCCGGTTCGGGGGGATGTTTTGCACGTGTTTTCATGTGTAGCAGCAGCAAAATGGGGGGGGGGGGGGTGTTTTTGATCAAAGAGTTCTGAACCGTGAAACTGCTTTAATTTTTGAGAAAATAAAGAATTTTATTGTAAAATTTCTGCAATCACATTATTTACAATAGAATCAATAATCATTTCAATAAAATCGTCACCAATCAAACTATTTGAATATTTTTTTTCTCATTTTGATTTAGCTTCAGTTCTAAATATTGAATGTTCTTTAACTGGAGTCATATCGCAACCACATTTATTTCAAAATGAAGCTGCAAATCATAAAATTTCTTCAAAATACATTGTTCAAATGCTAAGGGTGCTTCCGGATCACTCGAACGTCTTGGCAGATATAAGGGAAAGAGGGAAGAAAAAATATAAAGAACAAGACAACTTCTTCTTAGGACCCACACAGGCAAACGAACTTTAAGCAGTGTTGCCATTTTAACTGATTGTTTTTTTTTTCAGTTTGAGCTTTTTTTAATAATTTTGAAATTCCTAAAATGTTTTGTTCAAAATGTTTTTTATCGAAATTTGCACTATTTGATCTTCAAATGTTGACGATATCGATTGTTTAAGTAATGCTTTGAGGTCTGCATTTTCGAACAAAAAAAATCAGCCTACTCACAAAAAATCAATCCCATAAATGATTGAGATTGTTCATCTACACGTAGGGGAAATTCTCGTATGTTTGGCAGGTTAAGCACTCGCTCCTAACTCCATCCAATTTGCTGATTTTCACTATTTAAACAACTAATTTTGCAAAACTTTTGATAGAAACTTGCTTGCTCACTTATATTGAACTATATATCGCTCGATTTCAGTTGAAATCGCTTTTATTTAGATTTAATTGAATGTCAAATTTCTGACCTGCCAACATTAGAGGCACGCTGGAATTATATGCTGTTCCCCTACTTCAAGTGCCCTATAAAAAATGAAATAATGCTTCAATTTGAAGAAAAAAGAATATTAGAGTCGGAGGTCACGGTGACTCTTACGGCTTTTTGAAAACTCACTCGAAATATCTGTCAAACTGAAATGTCACTTATGACTCATTGTTTGGATGTGTTTTTTTTTAATTTTGTATTATGATCTTAAGAAACAAAGGTAAGAAAAATGTGAATAACGAATTCCTCAATGCTAGCCACCTGTGATTGATGTTTGGAGGATTTATGAAATAAATGTATAAATAACAGTACTGGAAACATTTTTATTGGTTAACAAAATCAAATTTTGATAATTGAAATACCAACAACAATTCGACGTCGTCGTGCTATCTTGTCGCACCCGCCATTTCGACGTTCCGAGAAAAACGCGTTTTAATGTTTGACCTTGAATAAACGAAAACTAGAGCACGCAATGTAAACAATAACAAACACGTTTTGTTTGGCTGACCATTCTGTGCATTGTCCCGAAGTTTGGTTGAAGTTGGTTGCTGGAGTCCCGAGTTATAATTACAAATGTTTACGGTAGTCTAGCTTGTACGTTCGTCAAACGCATTCTGACCTGAAATCCCTTTGCCCTTTGTCGCACTTACATCAATTTTCAGGGAGTGACAAGATAGTACGACAAGATTGAAACTACTTTCATATGAAAAGTGACAAAAATTTTCGGAGCATTTTTGGTTTTCATTGAATATCTCAGGATTAAAATCGAATTTTGGGGATCTGTGAAGGTCAAAAGATGAGGCATTGTGAGCTGCACAAAATGGCGTTCTTAACTCAATTAGGCCCAAAATGCACGTACAACAAGTTGTCGAAATGTCAGTTAACTGAGAATTCAGTAAAATCTAAAGTACTAAATCGTTTAGTGAAATATCAGTAAATGAAAATTCAGTAAAATATTACTGAATTTCAGCGAAAAAAAATTGGTGTGTACATACATAAAAAGTTGTAAACTAACAGACTCTCGTCACAAATAAACAATCAATTATAATTATAATTACATACAAAAAAAAAATAATATTCATCAGCGAATGGTGAAAGACTTTGTGTCAAAAATAAATGTTTTTGATACAATTACATCAGGTTGACATTTTTACACATCTTGACTTTTTTTTGATAAGGTCCTATAAACAAATGTAAACATTGAGTGTATCCCTTTCACACCTTATGTCAAAGTCCATCGGAGTAAGCGGGATACACTCAATGTTTACATTTGTTTATAGGACCTTATCAAAAAAAAGTCAAGACATCTTTTAGCAAAATTACTCTAATAAAGGCTCTAATAGTGGGTCTCGTGGCGCAGGGGTAGCGGCTTCGGCTGCCGATCCCGATGATGCTATGAGACGCGGGTTCGATTCCCGCCTTATCCACTGAGCTTCTATCGGATGGTGAAGTAAAACGTCGGTCCCGGTTTCTCCTGTCTCGTCAGAGGCGCTGGAGCAGAAATCCCACGTTAGAGGAAGGCCATGCCCCGGGGGGCGTAGTGCCAATAGTTTCGTTTTTACTCTAATAAAGGTTGTATTTAACCTTCCAAAATTCAACTTTTTCTGTGTCTTATGAGTCATCAGTCCTGAATAAGTATAATTTACGAAATAAACTTCAATAAATTAGTGACCTGCTGGAATATTTGGAAAACGGATTTCATTTTCAAACTCAGCGTTTGAATCTGGAAAACAACAACTTTGTTGTTAAAAAATTTTCGAATACAATTTATTTCCTTATTTGAAATTTTAAAATAAATTCTTGAACTTGAAAAAGTAAAACATGATGTTTGACTAATTTCAAATGCAAGAAATTGATTGATATATTTAAACGAATTAGAAATCACTTAAAAGAACTTATTTTCACCATTTCAATTCTTCATCTGTAGGTCATGTTCAAGGTCTTTCGAAAAGGAGAGGAAAACAAACAAAAATATTTCTGACATCGTTATCAAAATTAAAGAGAAAAAATGTATCACAAAATGTGTAAAAATGAAGCTTGTACCAATTTTATTTAAAATAAAATGCTTCCTTCTTTTGGTAAAAAGCTTAAAAAATCTTAAAATATTTTAACAGTTATTGTCACAAATTTCAAAAATTAACATTGAATCCACGTAAAAAAAATCCTTAATGGTTGTTTCCAATCCTGAAATCATTTCTGAAAGAGATAAATAAGCCTTTGTTTAACTAAAAAAAATGCTTCAATGGTTTTTCATTGCATTGGCTAAATGAAAATTGTAGGGAATTGTGTCAGCTCCTCGAAAAAAAATAGTTCAGAAATAAATATTCATGCAACAAATCAAAAAATTAAACGCTTTAATATCTTTATCTTGCAAACGGTTATTTTTTTTTTTTCAAAATATTTGTAACTTTTCGATCAATATTTTGATTTTCCTTAAAAAACATCCTTTTTTGATATGTTGCGGAAGAAATTATTCTTTCTAAACATTATATTCTTGCACATTATACTCTTTGCCTAAACTTCTATTTAGCTCATAGTTAGTTCTTTCTGGTCCCCTTAAAAGTATTAAAATATATTTTATTTCGGAATTTCACTTATTTTGTACAATTATTTTCTAAGCTTCCCTCACCATTAACTACAACTTTGCTGGAAGCACAAAATCGATCAGAAAACTCCTTCAAAAGTTACAGATTTTCGAATATTTACGTACTATTTTTGTATGAACAGCTGCCAAAATTGTATAGAGCCTTGTATAGGTGAACCAATGGCAAAAAATGCCTTTTTGGTCATAGGAAAGAACCCAACAAAGTTTGACCCAAATTAAAAAAAAATACAAAAAATAAAAATCGTTCGATTTTGTAAAACTGCATGGACCAATAAAAGATGATGATGATTTGCTGTTTTGGATATATGGAAGCATTAATCAATTCAAAAAAATATAATAAAAGTCGTTTCCTGCTATTGGGAGACAAGATACAAAATTGTCTACATCATGAATTATTCACACAAAATAGAATCAAACATTCAAATTAAGATCAATGATTTTCCGAAACGGCTCACAACTCTCCTTGTTTAAACAAAACTACAAAATTGCCGCATTGTTTCGAGTCAACCGGACCGATCCCAGTACAATCCCTCAACCCTTCCCGGTTTGAAAAAAAGCAGTTGGTCTAAACAGATTAAAGCATGAAATAGTAACATAAAATTTTATCTTTTATTAACCATCTTAATGAATTTAAATTGCTACCCAGCCAGCCAACCCCGAGAGTAGCCCGATGGTTTCGGTTTTTCAACCCAGTTATGTGAACCTTGAGGTAGGGCTACACGAGAGAGGATACTTTCTGGTAACTGTCGGGATGGAATTCCAGTGTTTTTTCATTCTCCCCCACAAAGTGGGGGGTGTTGAGGAGGGGGAAAAGAATTTCAAGCCGGGAAAAAGGTGATTCCACAGCTTTTCCATCTCGGGGCCGCCTCGTTGGGAGATATTTTATGGTCATCCTCAGGTATGTGGGCCAGCACTCAGGATGATTACCGCTACTGGGAGCAGCACCACTTGCCAGCCTGGCAACCATCAGAGGTCAGACAGTCAAAACGAATGTGGACGCTTCTTGTGTGGGTTTTTATGAAAACGAGAAATTTCTTAGCTAAAAAAATGGCATTTTAAATTTAGTTTTGAGATAAAATCAAAAACTTCGTTCAACAATTTTTTTATGATTTCTGGAGTATTTTGGAAATATTATTCGAAGCAATAAAAAAGATTGATTTTATGAACGACGCAGACAAGTCATTTCCATCAGTTTTTGTCGTTAGGGATGTCAATTTAACGATTTCCAATATATTCGCAAAAACACGTTTCGATTCACAATAAAACACCTGTTCCTCTTTTTACGCACCACCCATTTTACGACTGTTTGCAACAACGACCGCCGATCAGGGCCGTATCTAAGGGGGGTGTTATGGGTGTTCAACACCCCCCATGGAAAAAAATGGCTTACACCCCTTACGCCCCGACAAATACAAGGCCCGAAGGGCGCCATTTTTTATGATTATCAAAATTTAATCACCCAGGAAAAAACTTCACTTTCACTAGATACGCCATCAAGTGAAAAACTCAACTCTCAGTAAATACGCCCTCATAAAAACATTTGACGCTAAGAAAAAAACTCCACTTTCAAAAAACACGCCCTTCTAAAAATATTTAAAAATTACCATGTTCGTTGACGCCTAGAGAAAAACTACACTCTCGCTAAATACGCCTTTCTAACGCCCCTTTGATCGTTGACGTCTAGAGAAAAACTGAACTGTTACTAAATACGCCCTCATAAAAATATTTGAAAAAAAAGTTGATCGTTGACGCCCAGAGAAAACTCAACTCTCACTCAATACGCTCTCACAAAAAATATTTAAAATAAACTTTGACCGTTGACGCCTAGAAAAAAAAACAAATTTCTCACTAAATACGCTCCTCTGAAAAGATTTTAAAAATCGTTGACGCCAAGAAATAAACTTAACACTCACTAAATACGCCCTCCGAAAAATAATTTAAACAAATTTTATCGTTGACACCAAGAGAAAACTCAACTCTCACTAAATACGCCCTCATAAAAATATTTAAAAAAAACCTCGATCGTTGACGCCTAGAGAAAAACTAAACTCTTACTGAATACGCCCTCATAATATTTTTTGCAAAAAAAAACTGAATGTTGACGCCTTGAAAAAAATCAACTTTCAGTAAATACGCCCTCAAGAAAATATAAATAAAACATTGATCGTTGACGTATTTAAAATAACTCAACTTGAACTAAATACGCCTTCATAAAATTATTTAAAAAATAATTTTGATCGTTGATGCCTTGGAACAACCAAACTTTCACTAAATACGCCCTCAAGAAAATATAAAAAAAAACTTTGATCGTTGACGCCTTTGAAATAACTCAACTTGCATTAAATACGCTTTCATAAAATAATAAAAAAAAACTTTGATCGTTGACGCCCTGAAAAAAACAAACTTTCACTAAATACGCCCTCAAGAAAATATAAAAAAAAACTTTGATCGTTGACGCCTTTAAAATAACTCAACTTGCATTAAATACGCCTTCATAAAATAATTTAAAAAAAAATTGATCGTTGACGCCTTGAAAAAACAAAACTTTCACTAAATACGCCCTTAATAAAATATAAGAAAAAAACTTTGATCGTTGACGCCTTTAAAATAACTCAACTTAACGCCTTCATAAAATAATAAAAAAAAACTTTGATCGTTGACGCCCTTAAAAAACAAACTTTCACTAAAACCACCCTCAAGAAAATATTTAAAAAAAAAACTTTGAAAATAACTCAACTTGCATTAAATATCATAAAATAATTAAAAAAAAACTTTGATCGTTGACGCCTTGAAAAAACCAAAATTTCACTAAAACCGCCCTCAAGAAAATATTTAAAAAATACTTTGATCGTTGACGCCTTGACTAAAACTTAATTCCCACTAGATACGCCTTAATAAAATAAAATAAATACTTTCATCGTTGACGCCAAGAGAAAAACTTAACATTTACTAAATACTTTGGTCATTGACACCAAGAGAAAGACTTTACTCTCACTAAATGCTCCTCATAAAAACATAAAAAAGATCATTGATGGCCACCGAAAACTCAACTCTCACTAAATACGCCCTCAAGAAAATATTTTAAAAAACTTTAATCGTTGACGCCTTCAACAAAACTAAAGTTTAGCTTAACCAAAAGCTTAACCCTATAACGCCCATGGTTACTCCAGAGCACCACTAATTTTTGTCTTCAAAACTAAATTTCTCTGCAACTATGCATGTTTTCAACCTGATTCAACTTGCGTTAATTTACAACCATTAGAATATCATCCAATTTGGTCGGTCCAGTTACGAGTTATGGTGAAAAACGAAAAAATCTCGATTTTGCTCTGGGCAGGAAGGGGTTAATACGCCCTCATAAAAATATTTCAAAAAATACTTTGATCGTTGTCACCAAAACAAAAACTCTACTTTTACCAGATACGCCATAAAAAATATTTTGAAAAAATAATAAGACACTTTGATAGTTAACACACAGAGAAAAATCGAAATCTCACTAAAAACGGCCAGCTATTTTTATTATAATGCCTTCGACTAACTGGAAAGACCCTTCTGGATTTTAAGTAAAATAGTTAATTAGATCGTTATCGGCCAGATCCAAATCCAAATTTGACTATGTACCGCCAAAGTGATTTTTTTTAAATAAGGGTCTACTTTTTCTGATCCTGCTGAAATTTGGCGAAACTGTTTATCATTAAACTGCCCCAATTTTTCGCCAATTTAAAAAAAAAAAACTTTGTCAAATATTTTAGAAACAAAAATGATAGAGCAATATTCGACTGCTATTTTTAAAAGAAATTTGACGCTGATTTAATTCATCGTCATCATTTTGATTAAAATCAAACAAGGCAGCATTTTGAGCAATTACAAAAATGTTTTGAATGGATCGATGTAGGTAAATTCTGCTACTGCAAGCTTATACATTTGAAATTCTCAAGAGATTTCAACTTGCCCTAACAAGTAAGGCTTGATTCGAGTCAAAAATTTGATGACGCAGTATAATTCAGCGTTTCTTAAAAAAGCAGTCGAGTTTTGCTTTATTATTTTTTGTATCCAAGATATAACCATTTGAAAACTAAATAAAAAAATAGGTGAAAATCGTAAAACTATGGGGCGGTGCCAAAAAAGAAGGGATTTTTGCATGTTTCGATAGGATAAACAGCTCCGCTAAATTTTAAGCATGTTCAGAAAAAGTCTATTTCGAGTGGTGTTCCGCTTCGTTAAATGGCCTCGTAAGCAATTATATGGGCAGCTGTCAAACTTCTATGGAAAGTTGTACGGACAAATCAATGTTTTTTTCACAACTAGGAATATTGTTTGCTTATATGTTGGGCAACAAAAATTATTTTTGTCTAATAAATTTAAATATTAGGCCATATAACCATATAACTAAAATCATACCATAAATGGAACCATTAAAAATCATTAAAAATACAACTTTGTATCATATGAAATTCGCCCAAAGAATGCAACCATTTTTCAAAAACTCACTTCAAATATTGTAAAACTTTGAGTTGTGATTTCATGAAATAGTGTTTCGAGTATATAACGTTAGAAATTAGATTTTTGACGCAATTTCAATGATTATCTATTTATCACAAGTTGAAAATACTAATTTGCCATGAAAAACATTATTTCTGCTTGATATATTTTTTTCATTTCAACTTTATGGCCACTGAGACAAATTTAAAAGCAATTTTATTGTTGTGGAGCATAGATTTTCACATACTTCTCAACAAAACATCCTCATGATATTTAAGAAAAATTAAAAAAAACGGCGAAAACCAAGACGCATAGATCTTACGAGTTGATTTTCATTTTAAATTGATTTGGCTTGGGATGGCTCAAGTTGTGAACAGGTAAAAAAGGCTCTCCTTTAAAATTTTCCCGAAAAATTTGGGGGCAAAAAAAATTACTGATGATAAAAAAAATTAATTCAAGAAAAACAATCTAAACTATTAAGGATGCAATAACGTTATTTCAATATTTTCAATCACATATATCACATCAATAATATATGCAAGAATATCAATATTTTCATGAACTTATTGATGTTTAGATATTTTTTAGCATTACTGTTACAATATATAAAGCAAATTTCACGTTTTTTTGTACTCATTTGTTGACTATATACGCCTTTCCTATAACACACATACACCCCTAACGCCTTATGGGGGGAAACACCCCCCATTGAAGAATCCTGGATACGGGCCTGCCGCCGATCATATGTTAACAACTTGTTATACACGTTTGCTCCTCATATTTTCCCAAGGAAGGGGTAGCCCACTCCGAGACATACTGTTTTTGGAACCTACACCAAACTCCGAGGGCAATAACCATAAAGGCAACGACAAACGCCCGTTAGGACCGTGCACCGTTATAAATTTCAATTCCTAAATGGGTCATTTAAATGCAGCCTCCGTCTGGGATCGCCTCGTACGCCCGATGAGGAACGATGTCTTACTCTGGCAACACTGTCTCGAGCTCGCTCATATCAATTTAAATTATTCACCAACTTTGGCTGTCTATGGGAGTGTGTGTGTTCTCGCAAGCGTTCCAATGTGTCAAGAAGGAAGTCCTCGTCGTTGTTTTGGACCGGTTTGATTACAACGGGACACCCCGTTTCCGCTCAATTTCACTTGGGTCATTCCGTGTTTTAACCCTGTTTTGTCCCAGCTGCTGATTGCCACCACCTCTCGTGGGAAGAGAGCGCAGCCTTTCATCCCTTTCTTGCAAGCTTTATGGGGTTTGACTTTTATTGCTTTATGGATATTTACCTCTGGACTTCTTTTTACCTTCAGATCAGCCGGTTGGGGTTATACGAGTTTTGAGGATTTTGAAACTTGGCATTAGAGGCAGATCAGAGTGGCAACATGTAACGTTAAACATATTTGACATCTTGTTAGAGATACATCAAATTTGAAATATTTTCAAAAATTAAACTCAAATCCACCTTAAAATTTGTATTTTTTTTTGTTTTTCGGCGGTTAAAAATGATGATCCTCGGAAAAATACAGTTAATTAGCCGAAACTCGTAATTATTCTGGCGAAAAACTAAGTTTTTTGAGTCTGTGAGTAGTTTGCCAAAAACAGCAGAATTTCAAAAAGCAATACAAGCAGACAAAGTTATTCAGCAGCAGCATTGAAATTAAAAAAAAAAAAATCTTCAAAATTAAGCATTACTCGGCGGAATAAGGTAAAATGACAAAAATGTTTTGACAGCATGAAATTTATTCTGCAGAATTGAAAAGGCAGAAACATTTATTCAATTCGCTCTAGTTCTTCAGAAAACTTAATGAGGCAAATCAGCAGAATTCTGAAATAAAAATGTATGGCAGAAAGTAAATGTGAATGAAATTACAAACCGTTGAAAAGATAATTACAGAATTGATAAAAAAGAGATTTGGAAATTATTCCACAGGCTTTTCAATATACCATAATGATTTAGGAAAAAAAACTTGATGACAGAATTTAAATCGGAAGAAAATGTTATTTCAAATAATTAAAAAGCCAGAAATTCATATTGCCAGAAATTTGAATGAGTGGTGCATAAAAAAGATAATACGTCTGAAAAGATTAACGACAGAACACAGTGAAAGCTACTTCCATCTTCCATTTATTTTTCTTCCGTTACCCCTCTAAATTTACATGTTACTTGAATTATAAATTCTGCCCAATAATACCTGCCCTTTGAATTTTCCATTAACTATCTTATTCTGTCATTTTTAATTCCATCATGTAAGTTGTCTGTTTTTTACCAATATGTTTCTGAAAAAAATATATTGGCTATACTTAACATGAGACAACAAAATTTGATAGTAAAGTATCCCAAGCATAAATTGAAAGGCAGAATTTTATAATTCAGAAATAGTTTTAACGTTCGGCTAACTTTTCATTAATGGGAATATTTTAATTACATGATTAAAGAAAAGATTAAACAGTTTTTTTTGGTAGAGATCCTAAAAGCAGATAAAAGCTTATCGGCAGAATTAAAAGTTGCAGAAATGGTTAGACAGAATACTTAATGGAGGATGCAAATCGGCAGCAAGAGAAACCTTTTTTTATTTTTTAAGCTAGAAACCTCAAACTGAATCATTACCTAAACCACCTAAATAGTTGATGCTTTTTTCACAAAATTAACTGCTAAAGCATCCTGCTTTCATTATATTATCCCTAAATGCTTGCATAAAAAAAATCCATAAATTTTAGTTTTTTTTTAAATATAAATAAAGCGTCATTCTCCGCCAACTCAAACAGCTTTGATACTTTGCTCTAAGGGTTAATTTTGGTCCCTAATCACGAATCCCAGAACCATTTTTTGATATCTCGTGATGATGAGGCGGTACGGCCCCTTTAACTTCTCAGGATTTTTACGAAGATACGATTTTCAGTGATTTGTAGCTCGAAACCGTGAAGAGATAGAAATTTGGTGTCAAAGGTACTTTTGTGTTAAATAGGACGACCGATTTGATGGCCTACATTTCATTTGACAGGAATTTTTTTTTTTTTTTCAAATCTGCAATAACCCAGCGTGGTTATCGTTCCATTTAGAACAACAATTTACATTTTTTAATTACATGTACCGTAAACTGGGGTGACTTTGATAGCCCGGGGTGACATTGATAGAACTTTGATTTGGCCACTCATTTTGATACTTCCAATTAACAGTCACATTTTTGCATATATGTTCGATAATAAGCTATCCCTTAATGCTTACATACTCAAAATTCTCAAAAATGTTTAGATATTAATTTGACGGGCATTTGAAAAACCTATCAAAGTCACCCCGGGCTATCAAAGCCACCCCAGTTTACGGTATTTGTAACTTCAAGGATTACTTTTAAAAGCGATTGTAATTCTACGATAAAGTTCTCTAAAAATATGACGATTTTTACATTTTTGAAAAATTTTTACCATTTTTTCGATGTTCTAGCCACTAAAATTCAATCATGTGCTTTTACGAGTATTTTTTCGGAAAGATCAGCTAATTTTACATAAGCTACATTTTACCCTTTGGACGTTTGTTGTGAATTTTCGAGCAATGTCTCAAAATTTGGCTGAAATATGAGGTAATATCAAGAAACTATCTCAAGATTAAGTGCTCAAATTATGATGTGTGTTATAGTGAGTGTCGGTCAAAATCGCATTTCCTTTTTGTATATTTTTTGTAAATAAATTTTGCTCCGGAGACCCTTATATCCTAATTTCTAATGATATTTTTATCAGATTCGAGTACCTGAACCAGTTTTTTATTAGTAAAATGCATAAACATATTTTTTTAATTTATTTATGTCCTTTGAAATGATGGGTATGCCCAAGTCGTGGACTCGCTTGTTTCCCTTAACAAACTTAATCATGAACCAACAGTAAACCAACTCCACACCGCCGTCAAACTCAAGCTTGCCGCCTTCTGAAGTTGAAACCCAAAGTCTAAAATAAACAGCTTTTCGCCTCAAAAGCTAGCAAAACAGTTTAAATTCCTTGGTTTGCCTCCGTTCGTCCTTTCCGCGCCGCCTCCGACGAAGTCTAACAAGAAGGCTCAACTTTGCTTTCCCTGGACCTAAATCCAGCAAAGCTTTATGCCATAGTTAGTCTTGGTGGTGAACCCCGCTCCTACAGTGGGAGTAGTAATTATTTTACAGCTAACCACATTAGCGTGGTTCAGGGCCCCTTGGAAATGCAAAAATGTCAGCAAACCCGCTGCATTGTTGATAAAATCATTGTTTGTTGTCCACAGAAGCTCCCCTGAAATTTTCAGCAAATTTGGTTCAGGTTTCGTCACAGCTCTTTAGCATTTAAGTTTGCATGGGAATTGCATGGGGAATCTGCAATTTTTTCATTTTCTAACAGCAAAAAATCTTCCATTGAATCAAAAATCCTGGAACCTCACATATATATCAAAAATAATATGGGGAACAATTTTCTAGAACACCCCAGGTTGATCTAAGCCGAACTGACTTAGTTATAAGTGGATTAAGTGAAGGTGTCGAAGTTGTATTTTCCAAAGGGCCTCTTTCGCTAAATTTTCACCAGAAGGCTCACTTTGATCGATGGCAAATCGTTTGACAACTTGTTTGTTGTTAATGTCAGAAGAAAAAAAGCTGGAATGGCGGTTTCAACTTCGGTGGAACAATTGAATAATTATTCTTCCGTCTTTTCAGGTTTAATTTGAAGATGAGCTTTTGTCGAGCGCTGTGCATGACTTGGACTCGATCTGGAATCAACCTCAACCGCCGTTCGCGCTCCGGCAATGTACGTGCCGCCAGAGGAGCTCCAACTACACTCTGCCGCTTCCACCTTCTGGGAGGGGGAAAGCTAGGGGAGATTGATTTGTGGCTTTTAGTTGCACCTGCAATCTTCGTCACCGGTACAGCGTTTTAGTGCCGAATATTCTTGAGGGACGGCCAACAGGCGTTACATCTTCTTTTAAACCGGGCATGCCTAGAAGGGGGGCCTGCTTAGCGATGAAGGCCAGCAGACTGAAGGTTGTCGTCCTTTACGGTTATGGCGCGGGGGAGGTCATTATCAGACGTAATCAGATGCCGCACAGGACTTATACTGACTGAGCTGACCAATCCAGATGCACGCACCCTTACGGAATCACCTTTCATCGGTAACGGGCGTGAACTGTCCACTCGAACTTCTGGATAACATAGATTGACTAGATTTAGGATACTTTTGTGGGTAATCGATATTCCCCAGATCAGTTCTTTTATTCATCGTGTACGGGAGTAGCCCTTCGACACCCTCAGGACTAAAACCCTACCACTGCTTCGCGTGGCTTCACTCTGGTCAAACTCTGGCGGTCAGCTTGTTCACCATTGGAACAGTAGGCAACCTTGAGCACGGATGACCGTAGGAAGGACGTTTGGATTGTGGATCCAACTGCCGACCAGCGACGCTACCGAGGCAGATTTGTTTCCCAAGGACTCCTACACCTGGACTGATCTTACGACCAAGATGCTGGACTGACATTCAATTTCCCTTCCAACGGAAGGTGTGATCAGACAAATTCTGTCTCGCAAAATGTCACCGGGGTGAATCCAGACCAACAGGGATGAGACCAGATCCAGCACACGGCGATTACCCACAAAAGTATCCTAAATCTAGTCAATCTATGTTATCCAGGGGTTCGAGTGGACAGTTCACGCCCGTTACCGATGAAAGGTGATTCCGTAAGGGTGCGTGCATCTGGATTGGTCAGCTCAGTCAGTATAAGTCCTGTGCGGCATCTGATTACGTCTGATAATGACCTCCCCCGCGCCATAACCGTAAAGGACGACAACCTTCAGTCTGCTGGCCTTCATCGCTAAGCAGGCCCCCCTTCTAGGCATGCCCGGTTTAAAAGAAGATGTAACGCCTGTTGGCCGTCCCTCAAGAATATTCGGCACTAAAACGCTGTACCGGTGACGAAGATTGCAGGTGCAACTAAAAGCCACAAATCAATCTCCCCTAGCTTTCCCCCTCCCAGAAGGTGGAAGCGGCAGAGTGTAGTTGGAGCTCCTCTGGCGGCACGTACATTGCCGGAGCGCGAACGGCGGTTGAGCTTTTAACCACCACGGAATCCATCAACTCCCACACTAAACAGAAGCCTTAAGCAATTTGCTGGAGAAAATCCTTGATTCCAGATCGAGTCCAAGGCATGCACAGCGCTGGACAAAAGCTCATCTTCAAATAAAACCTGAAAAGACGGAAGAATAATTATTCAATTGTTCCACCGAAGTTGAAACCGCCATTCCAGCTTTTTTCTTCTGACATTAACAACAAACAAGTTGTCAAACGATTTGCCATCGATCAAAGTGAGCCTTCTGGTGAAAATTTAGCGAAAGAGGCCCTTTGGAAAATACAACTTCGACACCTTCACTTAATCCACTTATAACTAAGTCAGTTCGGCTTAGATCAACCTGGGGTGTTCTAGAAAATTGTTCCCCATATTATTTTTGATGTATATGTGAGGTTCCAGGATTTTTGATTCAATGGAAGATTTTTTGCTGTTAGAAAATGAAAAAATTGCAGATTCCCCATGCAATTCCCATGCAAACTTAAATGCTAAAGAGCTGTGACGAAACCTGAACCAAATTTGCTGAAAATTTCAGGGGAGCTTCTGTGGACAACAAACAATGATTTTATCAACAATGCAGCGGGTTTGCTGACATTTTTGCATTTCCAAGGGGCCCTGAACCACACTAAACCACATTCATACGTAAACTTTCCCGCGTTACTTCCCCATCCGGTCCGTCCCGTAAGTCAAGATATATCCCGTGCACACTTGAGCCCACGTGCATTGCATTCCACGTGGGGGCGGGTTCAACACTAACATCCATCCTTCACCGACTAGTTAAATTTGCTCACATTTTTCCCGGCGGTTTTCCGCGGCTTTGCGAGTGTGTGTTTGTGTACACACGCCTCAAGGGGAGGGAGGTTTTTCCCACAGCTTAGCCTGATGAGGGCAAACACACAGTGCACACACTTACACGTGTATTTAGTTTTCAGTAAAAATGTAAACTTCTTGTTAGGAGGGCGGGCCTGGTTGGTTGGTTCGTTCGTTTGTTCCGTTCATTCTTCGCATATTTATGTCAAACACGTTGTAGCAGCGCATAGTACGAGGAGTACTTAGTACAAAGCTAGAGCAGGGATAAGCCAGCATGTATGTACGTGATACAAATAGAAGGTACAGGAACAGATTTACTGAAGGAGTTCGGAAGGGATTTGTAGTGAATTGACATAATTTTAAGTTGCTAAAAGTCTTCCAAAATCTAAAAATTACTGCTTACCAGTCTAAATCATGAAATGAGCAGCAACTCCCGGAAACCTGCAAACATAAACCAACACTGACTGTTTTAACTACCGCATAAAAGTGATGGAATGAACTCCCAGCTCCGGCGTGTCGTTTAGCCTCGTCAAAGGAAAGAGGTACTCGTAGAAAAAAGAGCCCTTTGCCCAGAAAGCAGCCTCATCACCAAAACACAGGGCCATTCCCGGGGCGGAATGGACGCGGTTCTGCTGTCCACCACCATATCGGGAAGTACCCTCACGGGAGTCAGCGCAAAAACCAGAAGCGGAAGCTGCATCAAAGTAACGCGCCTAGAAGGACTTACCGTTGGGACAGGGGGGAAATGGGTTGTGATCATGGGTTTGTAAATTTGAGTCGATTTGTTAAACCTGCAATTTTGATGAATTTTTTGAAACAAATCAAAGCAGATATTTGGCGGTACATGCCAGGCTGAAATCACTTCTAAAAGTAAATGAAACATTTAGGAAACCTGGCATCACGACAAGATTTGGTAACCCGGCAAAACCAGACCAAGTCAGCCTTGGCAAAAGTCGGGTAACTTTTTAAGGCACTGAAAGGTATCATTCCAGATCGGCCATTTCGCGACCATGTTTGTTTTAGAAAAAAAAAACATTCAAATCTTGCATTTTACATATAGTGATAAATTTTCATTGCATTTTACTATCTCTGGGCCCTGAATTCAGAACCATCATTGACAGTCATTGCCTCAAGAGTGAAAGACACCATCTTTAACCGTGTGTGACAAGGATTAGCAACACTGAACGATTTGGCGGCTTAACAAGACCTGACAGCTGAATGTGACTTGGGAACTTAACAAGATTCGGCAAGGGTATCAAGGCTAAAAAAAAGGAAAGATAGTTTAAACATGCTTGGTAACTCCACAAAACCTTCCAATTCGTTATGATTGGGCTATCTTGCCACTTGCTCAAGTACACCATATTCTTTTTTTAAGTCACCTTTTTTTAAACGATTCTCGATTTACGCAACTTTTTTTAAGTCATGGCTTAAAATGAGAATGTCCATGACTTAAATTGAGAATATGACTTAAATTAAGAATCTTTGGGATTTCGTAATTTGTCGGAGAATTTTCATCATGTATCAATTGTATTTGGTTTAGTTATGTTATTAAAACATTTTAGCATGGTTTTGGAACACCTGGGATGTTCTAGTCCATCCGAAACTTCCGGAAATTTTGTGCAGCAGGCTAACCGAAGAAACAAGTTGAAACTTCAAAATTTTGACAACGGATCCTACCCAGACTGCTTCAGTGAGTGCGGTAGGCTACAGTGCATTGTTGTAACGACTTATTGGGATGATCTGGGACATCCAAGGACTCCCTGGAGTTAAGATCTGAGGGTCTACCGCCGTAACAAGCAAGAGGTTGACGGTTTTTGACCTCGGGACATATCCGCATGGCTTCAGTGAGTACGGTAGACTACTTTGCTGATGTGTTGGGATGTCCTGGGTCATCCAAGGACTCCCTGGAGTTAAGATCTGTGGGTCTACCACCGTAACAAGCAAGAGGTCGACGGATTTTGACCCCGGAATATACACGTATAGCTTCAGTGAGTATGGTAAACTACTTTGCTGATGTGTCGGGCTGACTTGAGTCATCCAAGGACTCCCTGGAGTTAAGATCTGAGGGTCTACCGCCGTAATGAGCCAGAGGTCGATGGGTTTTGACCCCGGGACTCACTCGCATAGCTTCAGTGATTATGATAGACTAATTTGCTGTTGTGTTGAGATGTTCTGGGTCATCCAAGGACTCCCTGGATTTATGATAGACAACCAGATCTTAACTCCAGGGAGTCCTTGGATGACCCAAGTCAGCCTAACACATCAACAAAGTAGTCTGCCATACTCTCTGAAGCTATGCGGGTATGTCCCGAGGTCAAAATCCGTCGACCTCTTGCTTGTTACGGTGGTAGACCCACAGATCTTAACTCCAGGGAGTCCTTGGATGACCCAGGACATCCCAACACATCAGCAAAGTAGTCTACCATACTCACTGAAGCCATGCGGATATGTCCCGAGGTCAAAAACCGTCAACCTCTTGCTTGTTACGGTGGTAGACCCTCAGATCTTAACACCAGGGAGTCCTTGGACGACCTAGAACATCCTAGAACATCAGTAAAGTAGTCTACCATACTCACTGAAGCTATGCGGGTATATTCCGGCGTCAAACTCCGTCGACCTCTGGCTTGTTACGGTGGTAGACCCACAGATCTTAACTCCAGGGAGTCCTTGGATGACCCATGACATCCCAACACATCAGCAAAGTAGTCTACCATACTCACTGAAGCCATGCGGATATGTCCCGAGGTCAAAAACCGTCAACCTCTTGCTTGTTACGGTGGTAGACCCTCAGATCTTAACACCAGGGAGTCCTTGGATAACTCAAGATAGCCCAGCAGATCAGCAAAGTAGTCTACAATGCTCACTGAAGCTATGCGGGTATATTCCGGGGTCAAAATCCGTCAACCTCCTGCTTGTTACGGTGGTAGACCCACAGATCTTAACTCCAGGGAGTCCTTGGATGACCCAGGACATCCCAACACATCAGCAAAGTAGTCTACCATACTCACTGTAGCTATGCGGATATGTTCCGGGGTCAAAATCCGTCGACCTCTTGCTTGTTACGGCGGTAGACCCACAGATCTTAACTCCAGGGAGTCCTTGGATGTCCCAGATCATCCCAATAAGTTGTTACAACAATGCACTGTAGCCTACCGCACTCAAGCCTGATCTACATCGGGAAACTGCTGCGATCCTACGCTGCGCCGCGATGACAGATGTGAAGAATTTTCGTTCTAAAAACGCAGACTTTCCTGCGAGTATCTACAATGAGCTGCGTTGGTTGCTGTGATTTCCCGTTTGGAACTGTCAACGCAGAAATCCTGCGAAAATTTTCATTTATTTCAAAATTTAGAACATGCGACCTGCGGTCTGCGATTTTAGTACAGAATCGCAGCACCGCAACATTGTCATTGTAGAAGATCAGATTGATTTGCATGTGTTTAAAACTTGCGCTTGCATCTGCGATCCTGCGAGTTTCCTATTGTAGACCAGGCTTCACTGAAGCAGTCTGGGTAGGATCCGTTGTCAAAATTTTGAAGTTTCAACTTGTTTCTTCGGTTAGCCTGCTGCACAAAATTTCCGGAAGTTTCGGATGGACTAGAACATCCCAGGTGTTCCAAAACCATGCTAAAATGTTTTAATAACATAACTAAACCAAATACAATTGATACATGATGAAAATTCTCCGACAAATTACGAAATCCCAAAGATTCTTAATTTAAGTCATATTCTCAATTTAAGTCATGGACATTCTTTTTTTAAACGATTCTCGAATTAAACACCCCCATTTCGTTGTGTAAATCAAGAATATGGTGTAAATCGTTAAGACTTGCGCCGATATAACGCAATCACGGCGGATTGAACAAGGCCGGTAAGACATGATTATTCAAATAGACTTGACATCTTAACAAAACTTGGCAGCTTGACACGACTTTGAATTTTTACTAGAATTATAATTTCTACCAGACTTGGCAGCTCGACCAAACTTGGTAGCTCGAAAAGACTTTGCAGAGTTGGTACATCGATCTGACGGGTCAGTTTAACAAAAAAATAAGTTCTACAAGACTTACGTTCAAATAATGATCTTGTCAGCTTTACAGCTCAGACTCTCATCGGCCCTACATTTTCTTACCAGGTTAACAGATTAACAGAACTAGTCAATGCCAATCATATTAAATATTGAAGCCTTCACATAAGTTATAATTTTTGTAGTAAAGCAAAGTTTCGTCGTGCATCCGATTTCAAGAATTGACTTTTTTCCGTGTAGGTCTAGGTGTAGGTAACCTGACAACACTTGGCAGCTCGACACATTTTGGCAGCTTAACCAGACTTGACACATTGACAAATCTGTCATCTCATCAGGCTCAGGGCTCAAAAGTGTTCCTAAACTGGGGCAACATCTGATAAGGGCGCATAAGCATTTTGACAGCTGGAACTATTTTGCAAATTCGGAAACAACAGGCAACTAATTAACAAAACCCATAGTGTTGAAAAGTAGCTGGGGAAGCTATTGTTTTACACTTCGATTTTTGCAAAAAAAAGTTCCAGCTGTCAAAATGATTATCCGCACTTTTCAAATGTTGCTCCAGAAAATTTTGACAAGACTTTCAAGTGGAAAAAAGTCGTAAAACTCGATGAAGCTGAAAAAGATTTGGCAACATTACAAGGATTGGATAAGGGAAATATGCCTATTCTCGTCAGTCATCTATATTAAGCCTATAGCGAATTTGTTGCTCGATTAAAGCTTCAAAATAGCTGTTTAGGTCAAAAATTCACCAGCAATATCACAAATCTAGAGTTTTTTTTGATTAGGTCCTATAAACATAGGAAAGACAATAGTTTATTGATCCTTTTCAAAAAAAAAAAAAACTCTGGAAATGTAAACATTAAGTGTATCCCTTTCACGCTTTATGTCAATGTTCATCGGAGTTAGCCGGATACACTCAATGTTTACATTTGTTTATTGTACTTTACTGAGAAAAAAAACTCTAGACTTGTTCTTTTGAACATGGTTTAGCCACTCATTTCGAAAATAGCACTGTCAAATATAAACAATTGTCGCTTGAAATTTTACCTATTCTCCTTCAGACTTCATTTGGAAATGCTTTATTCTAAAAGTTGTGTTCAAATGATATGAACTGGCAGAAAAAAGAACTCTACCGATAATAGAAATTACGAGGGCTCGTCAGACCAGAATAGACTTTGGAATTTTTTTTTGTAAAATGTTTGAAATCGTTGTAGGAATAACTTTTGGTAAAAATCAACATACTCAGAATTGTTCACAAAAACCCGAGCATGGGTAAATAAAAAGGGAAATGCGTAATAATACCTTTCTCTGGTATCAATACCAAGTTTTGGTATTCCTGGACCCTTTAAAATTTGTCTTGAGGATTATGCATGAGCAAAATGTGGTATCATACCAATTTAAGGTATTGTTTTGATATTGCAAAATTGCAGAATTTGTCAATGGTCGAACACCACATTTTGGTATTCTTTAGGTATTACAGTATTTTATCAAATTCCTTTGAAACTATGGAAAAATATTGACCAATTTTGACAAAATAAATGATATTGCGCTAAAATGATGTCTCAAAGCGAATGCGAATCCGGAAATTTCAAACTTGATTTTAAACATTTTTGATACACCCCCTAAAGAAATGACATGAAATTGTGGAAAATTTTCTAAGTCAGCATGGCACATTTTGATATTATTTTGGTATTTAAGTGTTTTATCAAATTCCTCTGAAACTATGGGAAAATTTTGACCAATTTTGACAAAATAATAAATTTTGCGCAAAAATGATGTCTCAAAGCGAATGCGTTCATTGAAAACCAGAAATTTCAAACTTGTTTTGGTATTCAAGCAATGTTCAAAAATCCAGAAGACCTCAACTTGGTATTGAAATGGTTTTACTTTGAGGTATTATTTTACCCTTGGAATGACATGGTTTGGTATTGTTGTGCCCTTCCACATACAAGACTTTGGTATGATTTTATGGTATTTTACCATCTATTACATTTTGGTCCCTGTTATTTGTCCAAGTAAAAATTTGGTATAAATTCCCGTGTTATTTCTCGGGAAGCTGTTATATTGGTTGGTGTACTTGATTTCAGTAAATTTCAAGAAAATCTCCGTATTATCGGACTGATGGGAATGGGCATATTTCCCTTAGGTAGCATGGCTTACTGATATGACTCTGAAATGAAGATTTAAATGTTTATTATTTGTATCATTAATACTTAGTGATGAAGTCTTGGCATTTTGAGGCTTAGTACATTTGTTAGTGTTAGTTAGAACCAAGGGTTGCTGAGTTAGCTAACTTATCCAACGACTTCGACTGAGACTCCGACTCCAGCAACTGACAAATGAGTGACTTCGAATCCTGATTTGGGTGATAGATTCCAACTGTGACTCCAGCTCTTCGAAAGACCCTTCTTCACCGAATCCGGCTCCGACTCAGATTCTGACTCCACAGTCCTGTCTAAAACAAGACATTGTTGTCAATGTGGGTCGTCACATCGATTTTGGACCAAATTGCCGCTTCATATGAAAGAAGTTTCAATCTTGTCGTGCTATTTTGACACACCCTGAAAATTGCTGTAAGTGCGACAACTAGTCAGAGAGTTTTTAGGTCAGAACCCGTTTGACACACGTACATGCCCTACTACCGTAAACATTTGTAATTATAACTCGAGACTCTGGCAACCAAATTCAACCAACCTTCGGGACAATGCTCAGAACGGTCAGTCAAACAAAACGTTTTTTTGTAATGTCAACAAGCGACGTTGTCGCATGTAGCACGTCGACGTGGTGACATGTAAAGACAGGACAGACTTGGCTCCGAAACATGTTGGCAAAGCAAAACTTGGCGACTTGAGAGAAATGGGTGACATGATGGATTTTATTGACATTGCAAGATTGTGGGGTACTTCTAGTTATGGTTTATTGCAGTTTTGGACTAAACTTGATTTGAGACATTCAAATTTAAGTTGTTTCAAATAAATAGATGAGAAATAAATTGACAAACTAGGGGGATTCCCCACTCAAACTGTTGATGGCTCATGTTGTTGCGCTGCTGCCAGTCCGGAAAAAAGGGCGCTACATTTCATCATCGTAACTGCGCCACACGATGGGACTACATTTGTGTCTAGTTTGAAGGTTTACTTCGCTGGAAAACCCGGCCAAACAGAGCCCGGCGTCGAGCAAAATTTCAGCCACATGAGAAGACCGCCATTTTTTTGTAACTAGTCGTGTCTGCTGTACTATTTGCTCATCGCGCGCCACTGTGTAAAGACTGGTCGTTGTCCCCCACGTCACACAGCCACACAGGGTTGGAATCCTCAGCTTTGGGAGAGTAATGCGGCACAAAACATCGCCCATGGTCTGCGTGCAACGCGCAAAAGTGCATTTGCAAGCTACACCGTGGCGTCGGGGCTCAACAAAAGGGGTTCACAAGCACAACAATGATAACGACAAGTGAACAACAAAAAGAAGGAATGCTTCTGACACAATGGCATTACACACTCACATCGCATAAATAAATCCACACTCAATAAAATGGGGAACTTGCACGCCATGATAGGGGGAATGCCATGTTCTGTCCCGTTGAAACTTCATGGTTATTTCGATACGAGTTTTTTTTTTTTGCTGTTGTTTAACAATGCTGGATTCATGTAAAGGACAGTTGAGCTGACTGCGTGAAATTGTTCACTGTTGTTGACCAGAACAACAAAAAAAGTGTTGGATTTGTGAAACATCGTCAGATTTTCTATTTGTTTTATTACTTTGCAAATTTATGCTGCAATTATCGAGGGGCGATACAATTTTTCATCAGTTTCAGGTCAAAAGTGACCTTCCTATTTCCGTACTGCAAGTTTTCGGATTTCAGAGGAATCACATTTTGAACCAGTCTAATGTTACACAAACTACCTGCATTTTCAAATCACAGTCCGGAAACAAAATTGAGCCCAAAACAACACGCGCATTTAATTGCCCCTCGATCTGAACCGTCCAGCTGGTTTGAAGTCCCCATCACAGTACAGCAGTGGAACCTAGTTCTCACATTTCGATGCGCTTTCCCGCCGAAATGCCCACGCAAGTTTGTCACTTTTGCTCACTCTATAGTTGGCCAACATTTTGGCGAATCTCCCCCTCCCTCATCGAGTGGATAGTTGTGGACTTTTTTATGGGCACTCCACAGTGCCACTTTTAACCCTTTTTGCCCGAGGGCCGGAAGTGTGTGGCATCAGGATTCACGAGTTCTCCTCCCCCACTACCAGGGATGCCAGATACACAGATGTGTCTGTGTTTCACAGACATTTGAGCTTGTGTCAGACATTTTTTGAGGTTCACAGACTTTTTTAAAACTTCATTAAATTAATATTTTGTAAAAATATCATTCGAAAACTATTTCGTTAGTCTTCAAATGCTTAAAAACACAATTTTTGATGAATTTCTATGACTGTAAATTGATATATTTGAATTTTAGACAATTGCACAGACATACACAGACTTTTTCACAGACATTTAAAAAAATCATGTGGCATCCCTGCCCACTACCCTAACTCGGATGTGTGTGCCGTAGTGGAATTTGAGGCAGTAAATCCGATTGCGAAAACCATCAGAACTCATCGAGTAACTTGTTCACATCGTTTTATATCGCCCTAGTTGGAGAAGTAGTCTGTGGATTGCGGTAGGGTGGATCACTTTTAGTCTTTGGGCTTTGTTAAGTTATTCGTGAATGTTCTAAAAACGTCCTTACCATCACCCTAGTAAACCTCGTAGAAATCCAAAAGTGTAGCGCTGTGGTAATAGTGTTGGAAATGCAAACGCAATCCCCCCCCCCCACCATCCCATACCACCCTTCTATAACTATTCGAATGATGCCGGTTTTTGGGACGTGTTGTTTGAGCCCCAGAAACATGAATGGACGACTACAGTGTAGTTTGTCAGAATGGGTTTGAGGCTGGGTGGATTTTTTTCATGTTATTTAATTTTCACCAGCATTTCCGAAGCGTGGCGTGGCATGGGTTGCGCGATTTGTAGCCTGGCCACTGATTGAGCTGGTCAAATTTCAAGGGAGCTTTGGTTTGGAAGATATTTGATTTGATGAGAGTGTTTTTTTTGGTTTCAAAGCGAGGGAAAAGACAATTGGTTCCAATTTATTCTAGAAGTATTTGAAATTTAAACTTTTGTGTGCTAAAATGTAACTGATGATAAAACATCATTGAAGATTCATTTTTATAAATAAACATAATCATCGATTTAAAACGCAAAACTCTGCACAAAAATGATTTTTTTAAATCTAGTTTTGACAAAAAAAAATTAAAACGAAAATGACAACGTTAAAAAGTTTCAAGTAGAATAATATGAATTAAATTGTAATAAGTTTTAGGCATTCTTATCCCTCTAAGACTCAACCTAGCCTCTATATAGGGTTCGATTTAAAAAATTGCCAAAAATCACTTTAACACATTTTGAATATTCAAAAAGCATTGGAAAGAAGAACTCTTAAAAGAAGAAGAAAAGAAAACCTTAGATTTGATGTTTTTACCTGTTTCATGTAACTTTGCCAATGCAAATGAAAAATGCATTTTTGTGGGGTCTACAGTAGGGTAGGGTAGTCATCAATGAGACACTTTTGGTTTTCAACTTTCAAAGATTTTTCTCATTTTTTCATCAGCATGTTTTAATGAGCTTTTTGTTGCATTTTCTTTCTTTTAATGTGTTCTAACATTGACCAAAATATGAGATCGATCCGACATCTACAGCCAGAGTTATTCAACTGTCTCATTGTAGACGCACTTGGCAGGAACAATGAGACAGCTGGGGAACAATGAGACACACTACGAAAATCAAGATTTTTCTAGTAAAACATCATGTTTTTGTATTGTTCCATTGCAGGTTACTTGCCTTGAACATTTTAGAGCAATTTTGCCAACATGAAACTTTAATTAACAAAAGTTATACTAAAAAGTATTTAAATTTTGTAAAATTCGTATATCTATACCAAATAACTTTGTATTTTTGGTTAAATGAAGTTAAAACTCTATAAATATGCCAAAAATCACTTTTAATTCATGTTTTGAAAGATTTCCATAGATTTTGAAAAGTTTAATGAAGAAAAATCAAGGTGTCTCATTGTTACCCATGAGCTGAAATGAGTGGGGAACAATGAGACAGTCCTGGATACTGGGTATATTCTAAATTTTGGCCAAACCTAATGAAAGGATATTGTAGCCCAACTCAATCCCTATGGAACGTCGAAAGAAATTTGAAGAAATATTAGTTTTTGTGTTAATGGCAGCCTACGAGCGAAAAAGTAATTTTTGTCCATAATTTACTTTTACACCCCAGAATCAAACATTTATGAATAAATTTTCAAGGGAGCGTCCATAACCAAAGCCACTATAATGGCAGACGTGTATCCAGTAGACACACCTTTCCCCCAAATATGAGCCTGATTGGTTGAAACTACGACTTGTGAGAGCCATTTTATCATTGTTCCCCGTGTCTCATTGATGACTACTCTACCCTATGCAAAAGATAATAATAAGAGTTTGTAGAATATGCCTCTGTAATTAAATAAACAAAAAAATAGTTTTTCGTAGATCATAAGTAGCTCAAACTATTTCCCAAAGACGAAAAAATCATATTTAACACTTTTATCTTTTAAATGTCAATACCATGGCATGATATATCTTTTTTTTGCGCCCCCTCGACTTTGGCCAGAGTTGAGGGACATAAACTTCAAAAAATATTTGCAGCGGCCTAATTCTCAATAATTATTTAATCAATGACCAAAACCTATTCTTAATAATTAGTTCATCCATATTAAATTATTTTGCACCCTTTTGACTTTGATCAGAGTCTGGAGACATAAAATTCAAAAAAATTAAATGGCCAAAAAAATAAAAGTGCAAAATAACCATTATTTAAAATAAAATTACAGGATATTATGTTGATGACAAAAAATGCCATTTTTAGCAATAACACAAGATGGTACAAACAAAGAGTATTGACTTCTCTCTGTTAAATGATATTAGGCAGTGTTGCCATTTTAAATAAAATATATGATTTTACAAAAACTTTTTAAATGGAAAAACTCGATTCAATTTTTCATGACAAATAAAATTTACAATCGGAAAGTAGTTTACATGATTTTTATAATTCTAATGTCAATTCTGAAATTTCAAAACGTCCAAAATGGGTCATTAAATTAAGCTCAAATTTGTTATATTATTGTTTACAACGAAAAGCTTATTTTTCTGAGTACAATGACAATCGCAAAGAATTTAAAATGGACTTTTAAATCAATAAAAAATAAACTTCGCGACCCTTCTTGACATAAAAGGTCCTATTTGACCATGGCTTTCTACCAAAGGTGCTCGTGATTGAGTGTGTAGTAGTGCAGTTGTCAAAATCGCTATTTCTGACTCTTTCACTCCGATGGAAGCTGACATTGTTTATGTTTTGGTTTTCCTGGCACGGTCTATTGTTTGTTTGTTTGTTTGTGTTTTGGTTTTCGTAGCACGGAGTGGAGAACTCACACTAATGCAAACCAAGATCGCGAGTACCTATAATGTACAGCTTTGCTACTTGACAGCTCGTTCCAAGGGTACCATGGTTGATCCATCGATAAAATGTTGTCTTGTCAATTTAGTTTTCTGCATAAATATAAAAAGTGATCCGAAATGATAACAATTGGCATTGGGCTTTAGGATCCTACCGGTGGTACACTCATCCCTCATATTCGGAACAGTTTACAGATCAGCCAATGTTCAACAAATCATAAAAAATCGATAATTGGGTACTAAAGCCCTATGTCAATTTTTATGTACAACGGTAAAAAACACGATTAAAAACAATTTCTAATCACTTTTTTTCATTTTAATGCAAAATTTTTTTTTGACAAGACAACATTTTTTCGATGGATCAACTATGGTCCCCTTGGAACGAGCTGTCAAATAGGAGCTTTTCTGTCAAGAAGGACCGCGAGGTTAATTTTTCAAAATTGATTTAAAAATCCATTTTAAACTCTTTGTGGTCGTACAAAGGGTCATTGTACTCAGAAAAATAAGATTTATCGCTGTAAACAATAATATCAGCAATCTAAGCTTCATTTTAGGACCCAATTGAACATAATGAATTGCTTTTACCTTCATGTGAAAGCTTTTCTTGCGATCTTTCGATTGATGTATAGACCGGCTGTACATTTTTACGTTTTATATCAAGTTTTCAAAGAAAAACATTGACCCTTGAAATCCACAAATTCGGAACACTTTTTTCTTACGATGTAAACAAACTTTTTATTCTCTCCAGGAGTACATATTTTTTTTACAAAATAATGACTTCGCACTCCGAAACCAATAAAACTCATGCTTAGTAATGTTTTATTAATGGTCTGATAACTTTTTTTGTGAAAATATCAGTTAAATTCAGGTGTTCCACAATTGAGGGAGGCACAATAACATCCCACAATCATGGAACAGGCAATTTGGAGGCAGTGTTTTGCTGCTCTGGATAAAATAGTCTTGAAATGAAGTTTTTTGAACAAAAAGTACTACTTTTACTAGTGAAATAGCAAGAAAATGTCCAAATAAAGGCCTTAAAAATAGCAGGGTCGGCAGAAAAGTTGCATTTTGCATTCTATTGCCAAATTACCACAAAAGTGTTCCGAATTTGTGGGTGTTCCGAATATGTGGGATGACTGTTTTTTCGGAGAAAGTCAAGCTTGGTCATGACATCTACAGGATAAAAATAATTCAAATGTTAAGATAATCTACATTTTACTACTTTTTTCATACCGTAAACCGGGGTGACTTTGATAGGATTTCAATTTATTTTTGGAATATATCCCAATTGGAAAGGTTTTTTTTCAAGATTATTATTTTTAAAACATGTACTGGGGTAGGTCACACAAAGTCCATGCACTATTTTGTAAAAAAAAGTTTTTTCAATAGTGTTTAGGAAAAAAGTTACGTTAAAAATTCTTAGTTTAAATTCCGGGGTGACTTTGATAGTCATAGTGTTTCTTGTTTAAATCATATTTAAGATGTTAAAACTTTATTTGTACGTTAAATGTACCATCACTAAAGTAGCTGATAAAGTTTTTAAGAAAAAAAAACAATGTTTATATTTAGTTAACTAAGTTTATAAGCTTTTTAACAAAATACATATAAATTTTAGGTAAAATTGTTGAAAAGTCGGAATTTTGCCTGAAATTTGTTAAAACTAGTTTTGTTTTTAAAATTATCGATTTATGTTGCATTTTATACTGAATTTGAAGCACGAATCACAAGTTTTCACAGTTAACATGAAATTTGTTCAACTGAAATTGCTTGTAAATTTGGAGATTTTTTAAAATTGTTTTTCAAAAACACATATTATTTATTATTTACAATCTTATTTAATCATCTCCTAGTGAAATATTGTTCAAGGAATCCGAAAATGCATTCCGTTTTCCAATTCAAAATCATGTTCATTAAGAAAGTCATGACACTTTGAGATGTTAAAAATAATGACTTTCATCAACATTTTTTTTACTATAGTTAACTAACTTTTTAAACTTTTCAAAATTTTATGAAAAGTTCTTCTTGAGGTACTTTGAACACTTCTCTACCACAGTCAGTATGATTCTAAACCATTCCGTAAGTACCGTAAACTGGGGTCAATTGGGACACATGGGGCGAATTGGGAAAGCAGTTTTAACCATGTTGGAGCACAATATTTTGATTTTTCATGATGGTTTCGGTTAGAACAGACTTAGGCCAACAAAATGTGTACATCAATTTTCAAATTTAAAAGCTTTAAGTGCTCTAAAAACTGCTGTCCCTATTCAGACTGTAGTCCCGATTCACCCCAGATTACGGTATTTTAATTGTACTCTTCATTTTGCCGAAAAATCGCGAACCTATCAAAGTCACCCCGGCTATCAAAGTCACCCCGTTTTACGGTACCCTTAACGCAGAAACTATCTATCTTTGCAAATTTTTAATTTAAATTTTTATGGCAAAGTTGGTGAAATGTACGGATAATTAAAAAAAAATATATTTTTTTACAGAACAAGTTCTGTCGAAACAATGTCAAGTATGAGCAATTCTCTACAAAACCGGCCGATTTCGACCATTTTTATTTTTTGTATTTTTTGATTTGGCTCAAACTTTGTGGGGGCCTTCCCTATGACCAAAGAAGCCATTTTGCATCATTAGTTTGTCCATATAAATTTCCATACAAATTTGGCAGCTGTTCATACAAAAATGGTACGTAAATATTCGAAAATCTGTAACTTTTGAAGGAATTTTGATCAATTTGGTGTCTTCGGCAAAGTTGTAGGTATTGTTAAGGACTATTTAGAAAAAATAGGTACACGGAAAAAAATTTCCCGATTTTTTATTAACTTTTTCACAAAACTCAAATTCCCAAAATACGTATTTTTGATTTTCGAGATTTTTGATATGTTTTAGGACAAAATCCGCAACTTTTGAGCTATAGAGAAACATGGTCAAAAATCTGCCGCCGAGTTATGATTTTTGAAAAACTGGTGATTTTGGAAAAATCGAAATTTCATACATAATTTTTTTGACCTCATTTTTATGCAAAATTGAATTTGCAATCGAAAATTACTTAACAGATTTTTTGATAAAGGGCCCCGTTTTCAAGATATAGCCACCGAAAGTTTGATTTCAGCGAAATATTTGCAGTTTTTCGATTTTTAAAAATAGTGACCATGAGTGACCATCTCTAAAAATATTTTTTTTGAAAAGTTCAGTAAATTTACTATAAAATTGTCTAAGAGACACCGAAGATTGGACCTCTGGTTGTTGAGATACAGCGGCTTAAAGAAAAAGAAACACGAAAATTGAAGTTTTCTAAGTCTCACCCAAACAGCCCACGATTTTCTAATGACGATATCTCAGCAACTAATGGTTCAATTTTCAATGTTAATACATGAAACATTCGTGAAATTTTCCGATCTTTTCGAAAAAAATATTTTGAAAATTTTTAAATCAAGACTAACATTTCAAATGGGCATAATATTCAATGTTTGGCCCTTTTAAAATGTTAGTATTGATTTAATTTTTTTCAAAATTTTTTTTTCAAAAAGATCGGAAAATTTCACGAATGTTTCATGTATTAACATTGAAAATTGAACCATTAGTTGCTGAGATATCGTCATTAGAAAATCGTGGGCTGTTTGGGTGAGACTTAGAAAACTTCAATTTTCGTGTTTCTTTTTCTTTAAGCCGCTGTATCTCAACAACCAGAGGTCCAATCTTCGGTGTCTCTTAGACAATTTTATAGCAAATATACTGAACTTTTCAAAAAAAATATTTTTAGAGATGGTCACTCATGGTCACTATTTTAAAAAATCGAAAAACTGCAAATATTTCGCTGAAATCAAACTTTCGGTGGCTATATCTTGAAAACGGGGCCCTTTATCAAAAAATCTGTTAAGTAATTTTCGATTGCAAATTCAATTTTGCATAAAAAAATGAGGTCAAAAAAAATTTATGTATGAAATTTCGATTTTTTCCAAAAATCACCAGTTTTTCAAAAAATCATAACTCGGCGGCAGATTTTGACCATGTTTCTCTATAGCTCAAAAGTTGCGGATTTTTGTCCCTAAAACATATCAAAAATCTCGAAAATCAAAAATACGTATTTTGGGAATTTGAGTTTTTGTGAAAAAGTTAATAAAAAATCGGGAAATTTTTTTCCGTGTACCTATTTTTTCTAAATAGTCCTTAACAATACCTACAACTTTGCCGAAGACACCAAATTGATCAAAAATTCCTTCAAAAGTTACAGATTTTCGAATATTTACGTACCATTTTGTATGAACAGCTGCCAAATTTGTATGGAAATTTATATGGACAAACTAATGATGCAAAATGGCTTCTTTGGTCATAGGGAAGGCCCCCACAAAGTTTGAGCCAAATCAAAAAATACAAATAAAATCCATTTCCGGTTTTGGTAGAGAATTGCTCAGTATGCACATCTGCGACCCCTAAACTTTAACCGGTTAGCTTCATATTTGGTTAAGTTAGTAGATTTTGTCGATGGAATAAGATAAAGGTTATGGCCAAAATAGTGAAGAAAAACTGTTTTTTATTTCTTATTTTCTTCTTTTTGATGTTTAGACCAAATAAATACCAAGAGTCTTGTAATATGGAAGGTATTTAATAATTATTTTTCATTGAACAATTCTGAAACTTGATCATAGCTGGATAAAACTGAAATGGTACGCACTCACAAAAAAGTTGTGTAAATCCAATCGAACAGGAAAGTTTCCCCTCAAAAATGAAATGCCTCTCGCGTCTTACGTTGACACTTTCATGAATTATGCAAACTCCATCAACAACAACAACACCATTCAAGCCAGCATAATCAACGCCAGGAATCAATCTGCCACCGTTGATAAGCGCATGCATTTTTAAAATTCTTTTTTTTCCCTTGTAACATACTTTTCCAACACATGACACACATACTTTTTGCCAGCTACTTTTCATATTAACACATTTTCCCACACGGCTCCGGCTTCCTTTTTGTGGTAAGTTTTGATAGAAAAAGTTTTCCTTCTTGCCACATATCGGGGCTGTGGGGGGGAAACACCAACAGCAACACCAACAACTACTGGCAACTTTTGAGCCCTTCTTACTGTGTTACCGTCTCCCCTTTCCCAACCCTCACTTTGATGTATTCAGGCAGGATTTTCCAAGCTCACTTTTCCAAAACCACCCCAAAATCGTCAACGTCAGCTCAAGACCAGATGTTTGCGGGCATGTTCGAGCTTTTGCCCCTCTCTCTCTGAAATTCGTAAAAAGCTTGTAAATCTTTGGCCCCAACAAAGGGAAACTTTCACATCCACTCATCACTTCAATCTTTTTTTTTTCTCGTTTTTTTCTTCTGTAAAGACACGTGTGTTTGCTGGAAAATCTCCGCTAAAAGTTGGTGAAAAGTGATGGGTGCAGAACAAAATCGTAAACCTCGCTAAACTTGTGGCATTTGATCTAATTATGTTTGCCGAGCCAAACCCCGATTCCATTCTTCTCGCCTTCCCTCGGGGTGAGTTTTCAGCAGGTTCAGCCCGAAAACAGTAGCAGCAAATTTCCGCCTTCTTTCCAAAATACGGTCTGGCAAACTACTTTGCCGCTTTCCCGCCCTTGGGGGAGGCGAGGGCGGTGCAGTCGAGCAGAAGTTTTTCCCCAATTTAGTTTGGCTCGGCCAGCTCGACCGCGTAAAGCACTGAAATTTATGCTTTCCGATAGACTATTAAGATATGCTGCTGGGCTCAAGCTAGATTGCAGGCTGCTCGTCCAAGCGAACGATGGGAAAAGTTTGGATTTGTTGTGTTAGGTGTTTGTGCGGTGGCCTAGATTATAAAGAGGGTTTTTGCGTTGCGTATTAAAACTAACAGTTTTTGGGAGGAAAAGGACGAAGCAAAGTTTGGGCTAATTTGAAGAAGCTGCAATTATGAGTAAATCAAAAGTTTATATGTCATGGCCATTCACACAAATATTAAGCAACTTGATTATATTTTCCTTAGGTATAAAATGTTATTATCAATCTATTTATTTATTTATGTGGTTGCCTCTCACCCAGTCGGCCTGGGTTCGATTCCAGAAGGTCCTGGTGGCATTTTTCGAGACTAGATTTTTCTGATCACGCCTTCCGTCGGAAGGGGGAAGTCAATGATGGCCCCAGTCTAAACAAGAGGTTAGGTCGATAGCTCAGTCCAGGTGTAGGAGTCGTCTCCTGTCTCGGTGGAGTCGCTGGTAGGCAGTTGGATTAATAATCCAAAGGTCGTCAGTTCGAATCCCGGGGTGGATGGAAGCTTAGGAGTAGAAAGAGGTTGCAATTGCCTCAACAATCAAGCCTTCGGACACCTGGTTTAGAGTGCGAATCTCGTAATTGAGAACGCCAAGGCCAAGGCAGAGGTAGAGCGAATAATTTGATTTTGATTTTGATTTTTTGATTTGATTGAAAAAACTATTTTTCAAAAATAGTGGGTGCATGGACCTTGTGTGGCCTACCCCAGTACATGGTTTAAAAATAATAGTCTTGAGAAAAACCTCACCAGTTGGAAAATATTCCAAAAATAAATTGAAATTCAAAATCAATGTCACCCCGGTTACGGTACTTGATTTCAGATGAAAATGCACAGAAGAAATTCATTTCCCGTAATCGTGACTTTTGTCATGAAGAGAACCTCGATGGAATTTATTCATGAGTATGGTTCATTTGCACTATAAACGTGAATATATTCCTTCGTGGTTCTCACATTCACATTTCAGGAATTGATTTTTTCCGTGCGCTTTATAGAAGCAGCAATTGAACGTCAAAGTGCTGATAGGTGCTCAATAAAATTATATGTTGTTCTCCTAACCCAGGCATCGATCCTGAACATTCGCATAAAATCTCTATTTCAACCAATATTGGATCTTCAAATATCTTGATGTTCTGACTTTGTTATGTGACTTGCCCAATATTTTGAAAATTAATATTTTAGTCATGGCTGTGGAGTCGGAGTCCGATGCACAGCCAGAATCAATGACAGGTTCGTTTTGTGGACCCGGAGTTGGAGTCGGCAAATTCTGAAAAACTGGAGTCGGAGTCGACTCACGCTCAACAATTTTGTATGGGAGTTGTTGCTGGAGTCAGAGTCAGAGTCGGGTCTTTTTGAAGAACTGGAGTTGGATTATACTCATTTTCGGCAACTTTCAATGAGATTTGATGTTAGAGTCGGAGTCGGGTCTTTTGAAGATCAAAAGCCGAGATCGGAGTCGGAGTTTGAGCCGCTAAATCTTCAGAAGCTGTAGTCGGATTTGGAGTCAGCTGATTTTCAGCAATTTTGTTAGGAAGTTATTGGTGAAGTCGGAGTCAGAGAGAGTCTTTTTTTTAACTGTCGGAGTTTGAGTCGCTAAATTTCAGAAGTCGAAGTCAGGGTCAACTCATTTCCAACAGCTTTGTATGAGAGTTGTTGTTGGAGTCGAAATCGAGCCATTTTGAAGAACTGAAGGCGAAGTCGGAGTCATTGAATCTTCAGAAGTTGGAAACGAAATCAGAGTCGCAAATGTTCAGAAGCTGCAGTCGGAGTAAGAGTTATTTAAAAGCCACCCGTAGCACTGATTTCTTTATTAATATTTTGGTGATCAATTTAGGACGTTTTTTTGATTAACATTCAGAGTTGCCAGATCAAAATTAAAAAAAAAAATGGCCAGTAAAAATTCAAGTAAATGAAAATATGTAAGAATCTGCATGAAAACTGTCCTAATGCAGTTTTTTTGCTATATAAGACGATACATATTTTCCCCTTTATCGACAATTATTAAAAAAATGTAACATCTGTTATGAAAATAACATTTTTTTTTGGGAAGAACTTATGGTTAGATTACGCCTCAAGTTCTTTCTTGTCATTATTAATGATTGCAGTACTTTCGAGAACCCCCGAAATGTATTACACTCACTAAAGCGGCCTGGCCTACTGCGTTGCATTAACCGCAAGAGATAGATTCTATGAACGGAACTACATTTCATAGAATCATCAGGGGAAGAAAAAGAAGTGAGGACATACCGTACCAACCACTTCGAGTTATTTATAGAATATGGTGTGTAGTGTGTGTAGGGGAATCGTTGGGAAAGGGATTGTTGTATTGTATTATATAGTAAATTACCTTGTGACATTATTTCACCACTACGGATTAATTCACTCGAGGGGTGTCAACCCCTCGGTGGCCGAGTGGCTAGAGCATTTGACTACCAATTCAAAGGAGTGAGTTCGAATCCCACCTGATTCCATGCGTTTTTTGTTCATATTCAAAGTTCAATTATAGTCGAATAATTTCAAGGAGACCGGTCGGGAATCGAACCCGGAACCTTCCGATTATGAGGCGGGAGCCGTAGCCATTAAGCCACGGGCCGGTCAACTATAAAATATTTACTGGATTTTAATATTTATAAACTCGTTCAATTAAATCAAAAAGTTGTTTGAAATCGACAGACGAAGAAATCAATTGTCAAGATTTGGAACCGAGATTGGTTAATGATTATTGTGGCTCGTGAAAAATCTGGCAGTCCCAAAAATATTTTCTCTCAACTAAATAAATAATCGATAGTTCCATTTTCTACACTTATTGTCCATCGAAGTTTCACTAAACAAGATAAAAATATGATCATGCTTTCCGATTTTTCTAGCCTGATTTCAAAAAGGGAAGGGAGCTCGACATAAACTTTGGAAAATATTTGTAACGGCCTTAGAAGAAGAAAAAATAATAAGATATTCGTTTTTTATTCCTAAAACAACATTGTCAGAATACGCAAGTCAAGAAAGTTTTGTTTATTTCTGTCACGCTTTCAATCTCCAAATTGACTTTTTCCATTATTCAATGCGTACTGTAATTTCTTGCACACAACTCCCCCTTTTTCACAAAGGACAATGCCATTTCCGTCTCCTATTTTTAAGCTAAATGAAAGCAACATACACACAAATTGCGTCGAGCAGCCGTCCATTGATTTGCACCCTCTCTCGTTCACGCTGTATTTTCCCGGCGTTTTGTTAATTTATGATTGTGCTCATAATTTAAAAGACTAATATTTGCACAAAAAATCAGAAAACGCTATTTTCGGCACACGACGGCATCAACAAACCAACCAACCAACCGGCATGGAACTCATAATAGACCACCTCAAAAATGCTCTCCTGGAACATCCTTTTTTTTTCACCCTCAACAGTGGAGAGGAGGAAAAGTGCTTCGCCTCGATGCTCCCGGATTCACTCGAAAGTAGAAGCTGCTCAACCCTTGGCAAGGGAGGATGCACTCCCCCTTAAAAGGCAAGGTGCAACGTGGGACGAGGAGCGGAACTCTGATTGTTAATAATTCAAGCAGAACGCAGCAGAACCATTGTGAATGTGGATTTTTCCGAGGGTGATTGTTCCGAATGCCGAGTCGTTCGCGTGCCAAGTCAGGAAGCTGCGCGAATCATCCCAATTGTCAGAGAGCGGGGGGGGAAATTTGGAGGGAAATTTTCGTGTTCGTCAACAATTTTCACAAAGCGATCTTGTTTCTTCTTTTTCATCTAGAAAGGGGGAAATGAAATGAGCGAAATAAGTGTGAGCGAGGCAAGCAAATTATGTTTTAATTTTTGGCTTTTTTTCCTATTCATTTGAGTTTTTCCACAACCAGAAGACAATGACACAGTCCCAGGAGAGGGAGAAGGAAAACGCTGCGGGAGCTAATTGAAATAACCAAAATTTTCGGGGCTCCGATTCGGGTTTGGGTGCAGATAATTTAATAAATTGTGACCGACTGGTTCTCATAATTTGAAAGTGCCGCAGGCTAAATTGGAACCATTCGGAGAGCATGGGAAGAATGTTGATTGGAAATTCTGGAAGGGTGGCAGTTGACTTTCTGTCAGAGTTGAGACAACGTCATGTTCCGAATTCCGAATTGAATAGGTCTGTTTTACTGTTTCCGGAAGTTTTTTTTTTTTTTTAACAAAAATCAACTTGTTACATATCGTAAAAATGTATTTCAAAGACCTTTCCGTTCAATCCAAAAGATTGAAGTTCTTTTTTTTAATGGTTTTTAAACCCAAACAACAGTTCTGAGTAATCTTGAACCCTTTCCTAAGGTTTATGTTTTATGTTTTTAGTTTTTAGTTTTTAGTTTTTAGTTTTTAGTTTTTAGTTTTTAGTTTTTAGTTTTTAGTTTTTAGTTTTTAGTTTTTAGTTTTTAGTTTTTAGTTTTTAGTTTTTAGTTTTTAGTTTTTAGTTTTTAGTTTTTAGTTTTTAGTTTTTAGTTTTTAGTTTTTAGTTTTTAGTTTTTAGTTTTTAGTTTTTAGTTTTTAGTTTTTAGTTTTTAGTTTTTAGTTTTTAGTTTTTAGTTTTTAGTTTTTAGTTTTTAGTTTTTAGTTTTTAGTTTTTAGTTTTTAGTTTTTAGTTTTTAGTTTTTAGTTTTTAGTTTTTAGTTTTAGTTTTTAGTTTTTAGTTTTTAGTTTTTAGTTTTTAGTTTTTAGTTTTTAGTTTTTAGTTTTTAGTTTTTAGTTTTTAGTTTTTAGTTTTTAGTTTTTAGTTTTTAGTTTTTAGTTTTTAGTTTTTAGTTTTTAGTTTTTAGTTTTTAGTTTTTAGTTTTTAGTTTTTAGTTTTTAGTTTTTAGTTTTTAGTTTTTAGTTTTTAGTTTTTAGTTTTTAGTTTTTAGTTTTTAGTTTTTAGTTTTTAGTTTTTAGTTTTTAGTTTTTAGTTTTTAGTTTTTAGTTTTTAGTTTTTAGTTTTTAGTTTTTAGTTTTTAGTTTTTAGTTTTTAGTTTTTAGTTTTTAGTTTTTAGTTTTTAGTTTTTAGTTTTTAGTTTTTAGTTTTTAGTTTTTAGTTTTTAGTTTTTAGTTTTTAGTTTTTAGTTTTTAGTTTTTAGTTTTTAGTTTTTAGTTTTTAGTTTTTAGTTTTTAGTTTTTAGTTTTTAGTTTTTAGTTTTTAGTTTTTAGTTTTTAGTTTTTAGACGATTAGAATTATATTTCCAATAAAATTTCTATGTTTATCGAAAAATAATGGAAAAAACTAGTCTATACATATTAGAAAAAAAATCATCAAGAGAACGATAAATTTCTGTTTGCAAAGCTTAATGGCCTGGTCACCAGATCCCTCACCCAGCCATCAGTGATACTTTACCAAACGACAAATGACGCCCTCGTAAACGTCGGCACCAGCCAGCCAAACACAATGCAAACGAAAAATATTATACACATTATAAAAGTATCCAGCCCAACGAGACTGTCATAAATTTGTCCCACATCATAAATCTCGTCTCGGTGGAACACTCACAATTTAAGCAGAAATAAACATAGATTTATCATCTACAAACACGACCCCGTGCTCGGTGTGCATCAGTGCAGTCGGAAAACGCACTCCTTCCCTCCCAAACCCTACTTCTTTTCATTGGATTTGCATTTGCAGCAGCAAGTTGAAGGATGTTAAATCTCCCCGAAGCTGTCAGTGTCAGCCAGCAAAGCTGGCTTGGAATTTACACTCTTACACTCTTCGTTTTAAGCGGGGAAGCCCCCATCCAAGGGGATCATCCAGTTAGCGGAAGGATTCTTAGCACCAAATTCCAAGGGCTTTCTTCCTCTGCTGGTTGCAATTTTTGGCTAGCCAAGTCAAGTTGCACGGTGGTGCCAACATATGCACCAAACGACAAGACACCAGGAATGAAAAGGGCACAGGAAGGACTTGCAGCACCACGTCAACCGACGGTGACGCGATTGTAGCAACATTGTGTGCGCTGAGCTTATTATCCTGGGGCGCCGCAACCGGCAGCCGACGGCGGCCTACAACCGCTTTACGGTGTTGAACACCATGTGAGCCTGGGGATGTTAGGGTGGGAGGAGCTGGGTTGGTAATTGGGTTGAGTTGTTGAGTTGTTGAGCTGTTGTTGAATTGTTGTTAAATAGTTGTTAAATAGTTGTTGAATAGTTGTTGAATAGTTGTTGAAACGAAACTATTGGCACTACGCCCCCCGGGGCATGGCCTTCCTCTAACGTGGGATTTCTGCTCCAGCGCCTCTGACGAGACAGGAGAAACCGGGACCGACGTTTTACTTCACCATCCGATAGAAGCTCAGTGGATAAGGCGGGAATCGAACCCGCGTCTCATAGCATCATCGGGATCAGCAGCCGAAACCGCTACCCCTGCGCCACGAGACCCAGACGAGACGAGAATAGTTGTTGAATAGTTGTTGAATAGTTGGTTAATAGTTGTTGAATAGTTGTTGAATAGTTGTTGAATAGTTGTTGAACAGTTGTTGAATAGTTGTTGAATAGTTGTTGAATAGTTGTTAAATAGTTGTTGAATAGTTGAATTGTTGTTGAACATTTGTTGAATAGTTGTTGAATAGTTGTTGAATAGTTGTTGAATAGTTGTTAATTTGTTGTTGATTGTTGATTGTCAATTGTATTTTGAAGATTGTTATTTGTTGATAAGTTCAAGACAAGAACTTTTACCCTATTCTTGAAGTGGAAGAAATGCATAAAACGAGCTGCTAGCTTAGTCGCAGCAGCGCCTCGGGTGGGAAGCCTTGACTTAACATTGCCACAAATCTGACGGTTCGTTATCCTGAGATACACCAGCTCGCTAGCAGTGCTGCCAGTCAGTTTGGTGGTGTTGGTGCAAATGCAATGTCTTTTTTCTTTCACTTAGCATACCACGGTGGCACGTGCTGCGATGAAAGGCAATGTCAGAGTGGGATTTTTCCAAGCGAGAAAAACTCCATTTGCATTTGTGTTAGGAACAATTTCACTCCGGATTCATGGCATTTTGGTGGATGTGGTTTGAATTGGTTGCATTTATTAGAATTGCAATGTCGGAAAGGAGGATAGTTTCAAGTGAGTTTGGATGTCATGACCTTTTAGAATATATCAGAATACAAACAAAGCAAAACAACAATGGTCAAAACAACAGTTCACAATAACTTCAAAATAAATCAAGAACTTTTACAAGCTAATAACACCCACCCCTTCTTAAAAACCATTCACTGATTTCCGCCCATTCTCTCTTTTATATTTTCAGTGGAAAATTCGATGGGGAGTGGTCACGAAGTTATCACCAGCAGCAGGTAAGTTTATCCACTCTCGTTTGTGCTTGGCTCTGCAAAAGTTTCACCTTTTCCCGAGCTGATGCAATCAGCTTCGATGTTTTCGCTCTGTTATGACCAACGAGTCGAGACTCCAGGAGCTGGATATGTGCCACAAGTTCGACAGCTCGGTTCAGAGTTTTTCACTTTATTATCAATACATCATGAGGGAAAGTTTTCCCCGCATTTTCCGGGAAACTTTTCACTCGCACACATTCCACATCAGGGAGCAAACATCAAACATTCAGTTCGTTTTCAAAAACCAGGTTAATTGAAGCAATCGATTTATAGATTTAAAATTTGAAAAGCCAAGCTGATCAATCGATTAAAGTCTTGATGAAGAAAAAAGATTATCAAGCTTGCCGCAATTATGATCAGCTTATGGCGGAGGAAACAACTTTTATCCGCAATTAATTTAGTTTGACTCGTCTCCAACGCAATCTCATCCCCTCCCCCACCTCACCCAACTCCAGCTGTTGTTCTGTAATAATAAAGATTCCACTCCCAACCAACTAATACTTTTTCTTTCGTCGGAACTTTACCCGGGTTTGTCTTGCGTCTTACCTTAAGCTTGAGCACTTGGACAAACTTCCGTCGCAAGCCCCGTGGCCAGTCCGGCTAGACTTGAGGCCCCTCCAGGGTGGAAAACTATTATTATTAACTCCTGCCCGCTTTCTCTATGCGACAAACTATAAATATTTGTGATAAGTTTTATTATTTCCTGCAGCCAAGTCTAATAGCGCGCGGTGGTGACACAGGCAAAGCCCTGGGAAAGTCGGAGTTAGTTGGGCTGGAATGTTTTTGCCTAGCTGTTGCTGCTGCTGCTGTCTCTATAATAAACCAATTTGCAAACTGAGTTTTTGCGAATGCGACGATAATGCAGGTAGAGACGAGTTTGTCAGTAGATTATGATCGCGAATGGATGTTGAAAAAGAGGAGTAATTATTGAAATTTATCGTAAGAGTTGGGTCTGGAATAAATCAAACATTTAAAGAACAAATAAAAAAGTCAACTAACAAATTAACAAATTAACAAATTAACAAATTAACAAATTAACAAATTAACAAATAAACAAATTAACAAATTAACAAATTAACAAATTAACAAATTAACAAATTAACAAATTAACAAATTAACAAATTAAAAAATTAACAAATTAACAAATTAACAAATTAACAAATTAACAAATTAACAAATTAACAAATTCACAAATTAACAAAACGATAATCTATCGCAATCGTTATCGTAATTTCGATAATTCTTTAAGCGATAATCTTATCTCCGATAATGGACGATAACTTATTTTCAAAATCGTTCTATAATCAACTGAATTCAACCATATCATGTTGTATTTTCAATGCTTTCACTAAGAATATATTTTTTGAAAGTGTAGTATGTTTCAAAGTATGAATACTCAAATTGTTCAAGAAATACCGTATTTTTCGAAAATTATTTTTTTTTGTTTACAATAATGGTATCAAATGAAGAGTTTTTTGAAAACACTAAAATCTAATCTAATCTAATCTAATCTAATCTAATCGAACACAAGCGCAGCCAGTCCGAAGAAAGCATCCGGGAAGAACTTATGGTTAGATTACGCCTCAAGTTCTTTCTTGTCATTATTAATGATTGCACTGCCCCTGATCGCATAAATGTCCCATATGCATTTTTATCGTTTTTGAGTTATCGTTGCAGTTTTGTTCAGAATCGCGAGATCTTTCAGAAAAGCCTTTAACATCCAGTGTTCTAGAAATCAGGAGGAAATCGAGTTTTTTCGTGAAAAATGTACACGTAACCTTATGTGAGGGACAAACTTCAAATGCGTTTAACTCAGCTTGCTGTTTTTGCATATGGGACATTTATGTGAACATGGGCAGTGCAGTACTTTCGAGAACCCCTGAAATGTATTACACCCACAAACGCGGCCCGGCCTACTGCGTTGCATTAACCGCAAGAGACAGATTCTATGAACGGAACCCACATTTCATGGAATCATCAGGGGAAGAAGAAGAAGTGGGGACATACCGTACCAACCACTTCGAGTTATTTATAGAATATGGTGTGTGGTGTGTGTAGGGGAACCGTCGGGAGAGAGATTGTTGTATTATATAGTAAATGACCTTGTGACATTATTTCACCAGTACGGATTAATTCACTCAAGGGGTGTCAACCCCTCGGTGGCCGAGTGACTAGAGCATCTGACTACCAATCCAAAGGTGTGAGTTCGAATCCCACCTGATTCCATGCGTTTTTTGTTCATATTCAAAGTTCAATTATAGTCGAATAATTTCAAGGAGACCGGTCGGGAATCGAACCCGGAACCTTCCACTTATGAGGCGGGAGCCGTAGCCATTAAGCCACGGGCCGGTCTCAGAGTTTTTTTGAAAACACTAAAATTTTTACAAAAATCAAAATTCAAATCATCAAAGTTTTTTTTTTTTTGAAAATACTTAAATTTTTACAAAATATCATATTTTTTCGAAAATACTTAAATTTTCAAAAATTTACAATATGGGTATAAAACGAAGCAAAATATGATGTGTTTTTAAAATAATTTAACTCTTTTGGAAAATAGTGAAATTTTCAGAAAATACCGTATTTTTTCGAAAATACAAATATATTAGTATTTGGGTAATTCTCCACCAACTCACACAGCAGTTGCCCCGACCCCTCTTCGATTTGCGTGAAACTTTGTCCTAAGGGGTAATTTTTGTCCCTGATCACGAATCCGAGGTCCGTTTTTTGATATCTCGTGACTGAGGAGCGGTACGACCCCTTCCATTTTTGAGCATGCGAAAAAAGAGGTGTTTTTCAATAATTTGCAGCCTGAAACGGTGATGAGATAGAAATTTGGTGTCAAAGGGATTTTTATGAAAAATTAGATGCCTAATTTGATGGCGTACTCAGAATTCCGAAAAAACGTATTTTTTTTATCGAAAAAAACACTAAAAAAGTTTTAAGAATTCTCCCATTTTCCGTTACTCGACTATAAATTTTTTTGGAACATGTCATTTCATGGTAAATTTAATGTACTATTCGAATCTACATTGACCCAGAAGGGTCATTTTTTCATTTAGAACAAAATTTTTCATTTTAAAATTTCGTGTTTTTTCTAACTTTGTAGCGTTATTTTTTAGAGTGTAACAATGTTCTACAAAATTGTAGAGAAGACAATTACAAAATTTTTGATATATAGACATAAGGGGTTTGCTTATAAATATCACGAGTTATCGCGATTTTACGAAAAAAAAGTTTTGAAAATGTTGGTCGTCGTTGATCATGGCCGTTCATCGTCACCCGCGACAGACACGGACGACGAAACATAGAAAAACGCAAAAAGTAACATTTTCAAAACTTTTTTTTCGTAAAATCGCGATAACTCGTGATGTTTATAAGCAAAGCCCTTATGTCTATATATCAAAATTTTAAATTGTCTGCTTTACAACTTTGTAGAACATTGTTACACTCTAAAAAGTAACCCTGCAAAGTTAGAAAAATACACGAAATTTTAAAATGAAAAATTTTGTTCTAAATGAAAAAATGACCCTTCTGGGTCAATGTAGATTCGAATAGTACATTGAATTTCCCATAAAATGACATGTTCCAAATTTTTTTACAGTCGAGTAACGGAAAATGTGAGAATTTTTAAAACTTTTTTAGTGTTTTTCTTGATGAAAAATACGTTTTTTCGGAATTCTGAGTACGCCATCAAATCAGGCGTCTAATTTTACATAAAAGTCCCTTTGACACCAAATTTCTATCTCATCACCGTTTCAGGCTGCAAATTATTGAAAAGCACCTCTTTTTTCGCATGTTCAAAAATGGAAGGGGTCGTACCGCTCCTCCGTCACGAGATATCAAAAAACGGACCTCGGATTCGTGATCAGGGACAAAAGTTACCCCTTAGGACAAAGTTTCACGCAAATCGAAGAGGGGTCGGGGCAACTTTTCCCGATTTCGTGTGAGTTGGTAGAGAATTACCCATTTAAAAAAATTTTGCAAATTTTTCACTTAAAAAACGGTATTTTGTGAACAAATCTTAGTATTCATACCTTGAAACTTACTACATTTCTGGAGCAACATTTGAAACGGGCGCATAAGCATTTTGACAGCTGGAATTATTTTGCAAATTCTGTGCCAATAGGTAACTATTCAACAAAACCCGCAGTGTTAACATGTAACTGGGAAGGCCAGCTAATGTTTCACTTTTCGAGTTTTTGTGGTAAAGTTACCTTTTGGCTCAGAATTTGCAAAATAATTCCAGCTGTCAAAATGCTTATCCGCCCTTTTCTTGTGTTGCTCCAGATTCTAAATGAATATATTCTTAGTGAAAACATTGAAAATATAACATGATATGGGAATATAATTGAATTAAGTCGATTTTAGAAAGGTTTAAGAAATAAGCTATCGTTCATTATCGACCCATTATCGTTATCATTAGACGATAATATTATCGTTTAAGAACCTTGTTTTTCAAATGATCAAATGATGACCTTTATCTTTATTTTCACATTTAATGTTAGTTTTTAATTTGATTTAAGGTATCGTTTTTGAAAATCAAAAATAATTTTATGTATAGTAACCTAAAAAAATACAACATTCTTACTTGAATATTTCGTCTGACGTTTTTCATCTGAGGACAGCATAAATAAATTACAAAGCCAAAATTGATCCATTTCGCAAACAAATGCACCAGAGCAGATGAAACGTCCAGTCGGATTTGTTCGTCGTTTTTTGGCCATAACAGCACGGCGAATAAAAGCATGCTGTAGGTACACGAATCGTTTTAATCAAATTGTGTAAATAAACTGTTAAAATTATTGTAAGTCCAGAGCCAAACATGTTGCAATCAATTGAAAGGGTGAGTCTTTGGAATTTTTGGAACTAATTTTTGAAAATGGATTATAGTAAATTTTAAATTTGAACACACTTCGTAATTATTTAATGAAACAAAATAAATTTATTTTTTTAGACTTGAAACCACGATGAAATCTTTCCAAATTCCACCTTTTTGAAATGTTACCCCTCCCCACTCTGCCCACGCCGTCACCAATCTGCCAGACAACGTTGACCGTAACGCCATTTGGCATGGCCCGGAGCAGCAGTCGTCCCAAAAGTGCATCAACGTGTGTGCACGTGGCCGCAGTCACACCCCCATACGAAATCACTTTCACCTTGTTTGTCGAGTCCCATGTGAAAATGGACGAGCAAAAAAAATCTGGCGGGCGCAATTTTATGCCTGACGGCATTCGCGAACAAAAAAAAGCAAAAAAAGAGAGGAAACGGAAGGTTAAAGTGGAACCGGAACCAGAATCATTGATTGCAAAGTACAACATTTATCAAACGCAACATAAATTCAGGGAAAATTCTGGGAAAATCGCGATCGAGGGAGGGTGGAGTTCACGTCGGAAAAAGCCAGTCAATAATAATGAATTAAAGGTTGGTGCTGTGAGCTCAATGTGGAGGGAAGTGCCAGACATAAATTTTCGCTTTTTTTTGTGAAATCTGTTGGTTGAAATTTAAAGGCAAACATAAATATTTTCCGGGAAACTTTAAAAAGTATCGACTGAGTGTTCAAAAAAAGAGGAAACCTCCAAAAATCCCACCTTTTTCGAGGCAAAACCCAATTTGTAGGCCACTCTATCTTATTAAAGCCTTCCCCCGATACTCATGCACAAAATCGCTAGGAGTAGCAACGAAAAGAGAGAGCTTTGCCGGGGTCCATTAACCTAATTTCTTTGCCGCGCCGATTCCAACATGTGAGGACGATATCACATGACAGGGCGCCGAGATTTGCCGGCTTACGTCAAAAAGGGTGCTGGTCCTGGTTCCCCGGACGAGAACGACACAACAGTTCACGCAATTCGTTATACACCTTTAGCCCTTAACCAGTGAGCGTCTGTGTTGCCAGCTCGAGCTGATTGAGTGGAAAGCAATGGACCTTTTCTACCTGTTCAAGCCGGGTTGGACACGTCGGGAAAGATACACTCACACTTGTGGAGACTGTGTCCCTCTTAAAGCTGTCCGGCACTTATTTGCGAGGGATTTTTCTTTTTTTCGAATTCCATTTTCTGTTTGAAAAAGGTACGTGGGATGGCCCTCCGTGGTAGAAGAAGTGGTTCTGGACTCCAGGATGATGCAAGCGGACAACATGACCAATCGTCCACTCAAAGATAGCCAGCTGAAATCAAGTGAAATAAGAACGTTAGAGAAATTGAGGAGCAGTGGCGTAGTCCATAATTTGTATTTTTTAAAAGTATTTTTCGATTTCTTCAAATTTTTGACGAAAAAAAACATTTCGCGATCGAAAATTCACCAAAATTAAAAAAAGATTTTTGAATTAACCCAAACGGCTAAAGATTATTCTAAACGAAAGGAAATGCAAATTGATTTCAACTGATTGCATTTTTTTCATTATTTTTTTACAATCCAAATTTTTGATGCATTCTTAAGGGTGCAAAGCATCCAAGGAAGTTGTTGTCTTCTTATTCTAAAATTGTTGGACTAACGGACCCAATCCTGAAATAATTTGATTATAAAAACTGACAAATTTTGTTGTTAATCTTTATGGAAAGAGTAGCTTAGAGGATCAATAATAAATTATATCGTTAGTTCCCGTAGTTTTGAAGTTACTAAAATGTCTGTAACAAAAGTCTGAGTGCAAAAGCTCTGGTCGATGTGCACCTTTGAAATTTAATTTAAAGAAGGAAAAATTTCTTAAAAACTGTACTTTTTCCATTTTTTAAAAATTGGGCGATTCCCTGGTACTACACAGTAAAAAAGTAAGGTACATCTTTTATGTCAGAAAAAATGTGTAATTTTGCCTCTTAAAGTGTGTAGTTTTACCGCTTTTCTGGTGTAATTTTGCTTTTTCAGCCTAAAAATAACAATCATAAAAGAAGTAATTTCCAACCTGCCAAATTTAAACAATTTTTAACTGTGTATGGGCAACTATTTAAAAAAAAATTATTTGGATTAAAATTTGGTTTGTAGCTTCTCTATGGTCATTTTATACTTTTTTCATCATTAGTGCATACAAAAAGGGTATTCAAATAAGAGAACCAAGTGTTTATTTGAGAACGGGAAACTCAAATCAAAAGTACCAACCGAAGCACGAGAACTGTCAAAGGGAGGTCCCAATCGAGCAAAAGACAATGGATTTTGTGAAGTGTGTATCTTGAGAACATTTTCTGAACAATATACGCAATACTTAAGACTACTCAGCAAAACCAGAGATACACTTTAAAAAAATTACACATTTTTTTAATGGGATCTTCACACCAGAAATAACCATTTTTGTAAAATCTAATTTTGTTATGTGTTTTAGATGCCACTTTTTTGAGATATGATACAAGCTGGTCAAAGTTCGTTTTGCAATGCTACAAATTATCAAAAAAATCAAGTTTTTTGAAAGACGTTGAAAAAAGTTGAAACAAATATTTTTAGTTTTTTTTTTGAAATAAAGTGCCTTGTTTTACCTGTACGTGGTTCTCTACGAATCTGCAAATCGATTTTTCTCTATATGTTTTAATTCGGATGGAACTTTGTTCATCCAAGTTAAAAGAAGTCAATTTGAATAATTATTTTTTAATACATGTCTCCGTACAGTTTTGGGGGCTGGTCATACAAATTGGGTATACAATTGAATGAAATTCTGTAACTTGAGAAGAGATTTTTTTGCATCGAATTTGTGTCTTCCGCAAAGTTCTAGGTTATGATTTGGATTTTTCGAAAAAATAGGTAGCTGGTTTTTTTTTATTTAACTTTTTATTACATTTATCCCAAATACATTTTATTCAATTTGACTTGTTTTAGCATGAGCATGAGAGACCACCCATGGTTTTTATTTTTTTACTTGTTTTAGAGGGCTTAAAAAGACATCTTTTGATCCATATTGCGTGATGATGCAAAATATGGGTAAGGAGATATGGTGAAAAATCTAGATTTTAGCAAAATATAAAAAAATTGGACAAACAAAATTATTAAATATCATTTTTATAGGCAGAATCGAATGTGCAATCGAAAAGTACAATTAATTTATTTTTTTGATAAAATGTACAATTTATATAGCTACTTTTTCCTTTCAAAATGTTTCTTGAAAGAAAGTACCCTTTAAAAAAATATTTCCTGCAATTTTTTATCTGGAACTTTGAAAATCGGGCATTTCTAAGAAAAATAAAAAAATCTAAGAAACAGCCTCACAGAGAATTCTAATCGATCGCAATTATATTTTTCTTTAAATTTTCAACTAACTCAGAAACCATTGGTTCGATTGTTGATGTCAAAAAAAAGTACTTTGTGTTTTTTTCTGATCCTGTTAATACAAATAAATTCAAAACTTTAAAATTTACCTTAACTTTTGAAAAGGTCTTGAAAAGGATTTTTTTTATAATTTAATTGTTTAGATCAAATTTTAATGCTTGGAAATATTTTTATTGATTTTTTTCGCTGAATATTTTTTTTCGAAGAGATCAAAAAATGTCCTTTATAGGTATTGGCGTCAAATCAGTGGTCCTGATTTTCGGTTCAAAGATCAGAAATCACTCACTCATCGCCGAGCGAATCTTTGCCGACTGGAGCGCGCAACCATTCGTTAGCGAGCACTACTCTCAGTCTGCCAGCGACTTGCTCAATCGCGTCACACAGCTACACAAATACTTCGTGAATTTCTTTGCCCACTCCGTTCGTCGACCCGAGTCACACACGAATACATTCAGAGAGGAGAGAATCTAATAACACATAAGCTCGGTGCTCTTGTAGCCTTTAAATGTGTCTTTGATGTTTTGTTATCAAATGAATTGCTAAAAAAAAATTAAAACATTGATTTTAAGCAGTTTAGCAAATAAACAAAACAAAGCCGATCGCAAAGTATTTCGACTCAGCTTTGAACGAGTTAACGCAATCGGTCCCCCCTCTGAACCCAAATGGAGTGAGAGCGAGAGCAAAGAAAGAGTAGATCGGAATGGAAGTGACAAACGGTACGAAACCGTCAGAGCAGATTTGTGGTCGCGAGTGAATGAGTCTTTTTGGAGCAATCAGGACCCTTGTTTCAAATACATTGAAGATTGGATGATCAAGCATTGTCATGACTTCTACAGGTACAACAAGTCACGTTATCAACAAAAAATAGGTTTTGGTTGCACGAAATCGAAATTTATGTGAAAGATTTTTGGCTTCCTCTCCGAGGAATGCCATATAAAATCACTTGAAAATTGGCCAAAAAATTGCACTTCGATTTCTCGGAAATGGCTGAACGGATTTGGACACTTCCGGTTGCATTCGATCCCTCTTAGCTTCCGATAAGTCGCTATTGAAAATCTTCCCCGTAGCCCTTTCCTGTCAAAAGATATTTACGAAAAACGATTTGCAAAACTAAAATGGAAAAACAAAAACGATGAAAAATTTTCAAAATTGCTTCATTTTTGCACAACTAGGTAGTCTGGAATGTCCTCCATCCACGGCTGAAACGGGACAAAAATCCATTGAAATTAGCCAAAGTTACAGCCACTTTAAGAAAACTGTTTGCATTCAGCCGCCTCCAAATCGACTAAAACGTGGCCAAAATTAACCAAAATTTCGGCATGTTGCACATTTTGTAAAGCTTTTTCAAAACCCAATCCAATGAGATACATATCTCGACGAATTATTAGGCTTAGTCGCTAATATCTGCACTAAACTGCTATTTTTGACGATACCAATGCATTATCACATGCTGGTTCGCCCATCCGGCTAAAAAACCCAGAACTATTATACTTCACTCGAAAGCATTTTTCATCGTGCTTCGAATGTCATTTTAGGAAATAAAATTCCCTTTGTGAATCGCGTCCAGCACGCTAAGATTCTGTCGTCCCTAAATCAGGACCAGAATAGCCTCAAAAACGTCTTCGCCAAGCCAAGACAAGTCAAGTCATTTCGGGAAATGACAATATGTAATGTGTTCTTAGATACCTATCCATGAGCCATCGATCGACTCCGTTAGCGATACACTTTTTACCCTTTCTTAAATTTTCGCTTTAGCTGTAGAAGGTGAGAGCGGAATGCAAGGCGTGAGAAGGAGAGAGTTTACGGAAATTTTGACTCGTTTGAGCACTGCATAGGGACGTGGCGTTACATCGTGCTGCCATCTGGTTTTTTTAAGTGCAAAAGTGCTGAGTCATCGTCTAAAAATAGACGGCGTCCTATCTCGCCCAGCAAAATGAAGTCGATAAAGTAGTCGGTTTCGATAAGAAAAAGTGGAAAACGTGGTCTAAAAATAGTGACGCCATCCCCCTATGCCGTCACGGTGTAAAAACTCGCGTGCATTGCTTACATGGATTTTCGTCGACGAACATGGGCGTATTTTACTTCTACTCGGATTGAAAAGCATTCGATTTAGTAAGTCTCTAGACTATATACTAAGTATTCTGCTTTCAGTCAAAAAGGATCGCAAAGTTATTATTTTAAATTGTTTTAAAAATCCATTTTAAATCCTTTGCGGTCGTACAAAGGGTCATTGTACCCAGAAAATTAAGCTTTATCATTGTGAACAATAATATTACCAATTTAGTTGAATTTTAGAACTCAATCAACGAATCGCCTCTATATATACATGTACATTCTCAATACATTTATTTGTGTATGAACCGAGAAGAGGAAGCCCCCATTCACCTAGGTGGATTAAGTAACGTTTTTTATTGCTAATTACCGCAATTATTTTTGTGTTTGCGAAGAATACAATTTAAAAAAGGGTAAATTATTTTGAGTGTGCAATTTTTCTTCTGATAAGTTCATACCTACAGGTAAATTAAGTATGTTTTTTTTTTCTTATTAAGGGTGCACAGCAACGAAGGAAGTTGTTGTCTTCTTATTCCAAAATTGTCAAACTTACGGACCCAATCCTGCAATAAGTGGATTGTAAAATTAATCAAACTTTGTTGTAAATTACTTTGTGGACAGTACTTTAGGGGATGAATAAAAAAATATTTCGATAGTACCCGTAGTTTTGAAGATACTAAAATATTTATAACAGAAATCTGGGTGCAAAAGCTCTGGTTGATGTGCACCGTTAATGGAGCTATTTTGAAAAAATAAAAAACAACTCAAAGGCAGCATCGGATGATTTATTTAGACAAATATATGTCACTCAGCTTATGCTGAACTGTTCCCAAAATTATGTAAACAATTTTAACCAGCTTCCTCTTCGATTGTTCTTGCTTCTCCAGGATTACGTCTGTAAACTTCAAAGTTCAGCAACGAATTAAATGAGCACCATGCAAAGTACGGTATAAATAGATAGCCGGCAATCTTGTTCACTTTGAAAAAGGCAAGTCCAGTAGCTGCAACCGCACCGGCATGGACAAGAGATTCCACAAAAATCTGTAAACAGCAAAATAATATTTAACAAAAAATAAATCATTTACTCAAACTACACTCACCCATTTCAGACTACGCAGCTTGACGGACATCGTTGTCCAACCCCAATTGAGCGCCAGGTGGGCTCCATACAGGGCCATGGGTACCCGGGCGGCTCCGTTGAGCCCTCCGCCATCTTTCCACACCAGATACGACGCGTAACCCATGCCGAGGTGCAGGCTGGTCCACATCGGAAGAGCTATGCAGGTTGGAGGTTTGAACGGGGAGACATTCAAGTGCTGGTGCCAGTCTTCAAAGTCGGACATGGTCAGGTAGTCGTGGACTAGTCCGCCAATTTGAGGTAACGCGAGGGCACCGGAGATTTTCAGGATTTCTGGGTTCATAATTTTACTGGGGTGAACAACAGGGACGAAATCGAAATTGATTTAATTTGGCAGGTGAAGGAAAAGCTACTTTCAACTAGAAAATGGTTACTTAGATTGTAGTGCTTTCGAGTATCCCGAGCTGTATCAAGTTAAAAACAATCAGTCAGGCCTACTGCATTGTACTAACTGCAGAGAGGATTCTGTGAATGGATCATATTTCACAGAATCTAAGAGGGAGGTAGGTGGAGGAAGGATGCTTGGACATACCGTACCAGTTTCTAGTAAAGAAAAACTAGATATATATTTCATAATAGAAAATACATTAATAAAAACAAAACCAACAGTTATTTAAAGTTTTCATTACACCACTGCCCTCCGATTGGTCAGCTGTCATTCGTCTTTTATTCGAGTCCTTTCTTCACTTTTCCAGTTGCTGTTCGAACGAGCAAGAAAATCCCAACATTCGTGTTCGGTAGCTCAATGGCTGATTTCTCTTCCTGTCGTCCGACACTGCAAATCCCACGTTTTTTACTTCTCCCAATCTCAAAACCTTGAACATCAACTGAGGAAAAACAGGGAAAAATCCAACGCCAAACGAAAAGCTTAATCAATTTCTACCAAAGCTTCGTTCACTCACAATCAGCAGCACACGGAAAGAAAAGTGGAAAAGGAGAGATTTCCTCCACTTGCCGGTGTCGAAGAAAAAGGTTGAGGAAAAACGCACAATAAAAGAGGATTAGCTCGAGGAATTGTGGCCGATGTGGGCAGCTTCTCCCGCAGACCGGAGTCCAGCATCGAAGAATCAACCAAGCTGAACCGAGTTTTCATTGACACGGAAGTCGGAATCGATTTTAGATGTCACGTAGAATCGAGCAAAGCTCTCTCTCTCTCTGAGGGGGATTGAATGAAAGTTCTGATTGGGTGTATTTATTGAGCGATCCCGGGATTTGAGGCAAGTTTTTAAAGTGGCATGGTTTTAAAGGGAAACACTGTTTGAATTTATCATAAGAGGCAAACAAAATTATATCCTTCGCTCTTTTTGTATTTGCTCGAGTGAAACAAACCGGCAACATAAATATTGAATCACTTACGGAAAATGCTTCCCCCACCTCTCCCACCAAAGCCAAAATCAATTCCAGAGGAAATTTCCTCCTCAGACACGATTGATTTGCATGACTGGGCCGCGCCGCAGCAAAACTTTCTCCGGGGAAAAAACACAACAAAAATGTCCAAGTTTGCACCCGACTGTAAACCACAACCGCCCACCCCGCCGTTTGGTCCCACTTGTAGTCTTGTGTCCAAGTAAATAATTTAGCAGTTTGACCACTTGAGCCCAGTCGACTGGCCGGGTTTTCCACTCCAAACTATGTTGCATCAAAAAAGGGAGGGAGAAAAAGAATGGAAAATCCCAACAGAAAAGTGTATGAATTTTTCATCGATTTGCACCAAGTTCGAGTACGAGCGTGTTTCTGCGTAGTGTCGTTCCGGGAATGCCAGGGCCAGGTCCGGCCGACCGACCAACCGATGTTGGTTCCCGTTTCCCCCTCCCCCCTAAGAGGGGAGGAAAGAACATGGTACTTTGGTTTTCGATTAAGTTAACCCTTGACTTGGGAGGGCATAAATTGTACCTTTTAGTTTATCGCTTTCGTTTGCGGGGCTGTGCTGAAGCTGGTCTTAACTTGATTTAGCTTTATTTTATTTTGACATAATTGGAATAAAAACGTAGTTTTCTTTCGTAAACATTCAAAAATTGGAACGAAAACTTATTTTTTGTGACTTCCTCACAAAACCAAATTCAAAAATTTCCTGTTTGTATTTGGGTGCACCTGAATGTTTGCAAAAAAATCTACCAATATATCTGTTCTAACAAGATTTCAAGTCTAAGCTATGATTTACGACATGTGATCCAGGAGTGTTTTAAAAATCGTGCATTTTTGCATTTAGCTTAAATCTTTTAAAAAATGACTTATGGGACCCGGAAAGATTAGAAAAAAAATGTTCAAAATCCAAGTAACAAGTTTGTAAATATTTAAGTGATTTATATTAAAATTTGATCACTGGTTTGAATTTATTTAACACTTGAAAAATATTTTTTTGTAAATTCACATATCAAAAACAACAAAGAGCATGTTTTTCATGTATCAAAATTGTCATTTAAATTATTTTTAATTATCATGGATGCATTAAAAATGTGAAGGTTAATTCATGACCGATGAGAAATTCCTCGATTTTTTTTCAAAAAGATTAAGAATTTAAAAAAAAATACAGATGGGCCGATTTCGACTATATTTATTTTTTGTATATTCATACAAAAATGGTTCGTAAATATTCGAAAATCTGTAACTTTTCAAGGAATTTTTTGATTGAGTGGGTGTCTTCGGCATAGTTGTAGGTATTGATGAGGATTACTCAGAAAAAAATTGGCACAATTTTCAAGTGATTTTAAAAAAAAAAAATCTGTTACTTATAATATTTAGACCACATTGTTTTATGTAAAATTGAATTTGCAATCGAAAAGTACTTTACAATTTTTAATTTTGGGCACCGTTTTTAAAACATAGTAATTTACAATTAAATTTTGCTCGACAAGAAAAATGTTTTTTTTTTCATTTTTTAAAATAGTGTCCATTATTTTCCATTCCTTATAGATTCAATTTTACGCCATTTTTGAAATGTTTTTACGGATATTTTATTTTTTAACATTTAAATCGGACCATAAGTTGCTGAGATATCGACATTAGAAATTGGGAAATTGTTTGGATAAGACTTTAAAAAAACTTCAATTTTCCTGTCTCTTTTTTCCAGTCTCCAATGTTTCTTAGACGAAATTGTTGGAAATTTTCGGAACTTTTCGAATTTTGTTTTTTTTTTTCAGGAACCGACAATAATGGACTTTATTTTAAAAAGGCAAACAACCGGAATTTATGGGACAAAATTTAACTATATATTTTGAAAACATCAAATTCGATTTTACATAAAACATGAGGTCAAAAAATTTTAATTACAAAACGTCAACTTTTAACAAAAAAAAACATTTAAAAAAAGATATAACTCGTCGGAAAATTCTGGTCCATACTTCTGAATGGCTTAAAAGATGCGGTTTTTAGTCCCCTAAAATATATTTATTTATAACAAAACGGATTTTGAGAAATTGAAGTTTTGTAAAAAAAATAATAAAAACATCACATTTTTCCTTGTACTCACTTTTTCTGATCACCAATACCTACAATTTTAACGATGACACCAAATAAATTTAAAAAAAAATCTTGAAAAGTTTCAGATTTTCGAATATTTACGTACCACTTTGTATATGTTCATATCTGCCAAAATTGCTTGGAGACTTTTATCGGTGGACCAATGACACAAAATTACTTTTTTGGTCGTAGAGAAGGCCCCCACAAAGTTTGAGCAAAATAAAAAATATAAGTAAAATTCATTTTCGTGTTTGGTGGAGAATTGCTCAAATTTTGAATAAAAACAGATCTGAATATGGATTTGGAATAATTGGAATTAAATAAATTTTGACCGCATATTTTGCTAACAGAAACTCGAAAAAACTGTATTTGAGTTTGAAAAACTATCTGAATTTAGGATTTTAAATTTCTAAATAGAAACATTTCCAGTGGAAAAAATAAAAAGGACCATTTTTCCTCCTAATTTTCTCAGTTTTCTATTCCTTTATTTCCTGTGACCAAATCAACCCTTACAAAGAAAGAATATTCCTTCCTGTTTCAACAGTGTAGAAAAACAAAGTGGCGAATAAAAACTTTCCCAGAAAAGTGGTAACCAATTTGAGCTAAGTAGATCCAGATTGCCAACTTTCACAGAACAGCAAAAAAAATCCTTGGCACAGAAAATGAGTGAAAAGAAATCCCAAAGAGGGGGATGGAAAACAAAAGAATATCGTTAGGAGTTAATGCCTTCCTCTGTCGGTTTTCGCTATTCCCTCGGCATTTTTAATTTTATTCATCCACTTTTGCAAACATTTTCCAACCCAATCCCACCAACCACCACGCTGATACCCACCTTCCCTGGGAGCGAAACCAGAGCACCTGACACCCCGTCAACAACAATTAAAATCTTGCGTTTTCCACCGACTCACGCCACCTGGCCAGGTCTTTTACTTTTTTTCCTCCCTTCTTCATTTTATAATGAAATGATTATCAGGAAAATGGGAAAGTTTTTCACACGGTTTGTTTTCCAAGATTGCTCCGCCACTGTTTTGAGTCGTCGTCGTTGTTAGTTGGGAAAAAGGGGGAAAATTTTCGAATGCTTTTTTTCTGCTCTTGTGACAATTTATCAGAGATTGTCGGAAGTGATTTAGCACCGCGGTAGTGTGCACCTGAGCAGTGCTGAAGCAGCAGTGACAATCCTAGAGTGGGAGTACTTGATGATGCTTTTTGAGATAAAGTTATGGTGATGGTAGTGATTTTAATAGTGTTTTATCTTTTATTAAAATCCTGGAAATTCATACTTTTTGTTGTCCTTTTGATAAGCAATATTCAAAACTCTTATGAACACATGAACGATAATTTTATGGTTGGATTTTCTGGCAGCTGCACGCGTTTACACGTCAATGTCAGATGTCCATAATTGGGATTTTTATGATTGTTGAGATTAGGAAAGGACCATATTTTGAAAATAAAAATCTGATATGTTTTTCAAGTGAAGTTTTTTCCACAAGTCTATCATGGCAGCATATACCTGCAAAGAAGCTCGCGTGACGTTCAGCTCAACTTGATAACAACAAATATTGACCCCCATAAACGAATCTTTCCCTTTACGTCAATCGCCAATCGATAGCCCGAACTTTGTCTACAAACAAATCATCGCCAAACAAGCGCACCGTAGATTACCTGCTCCTCCAATCTGGACTAACCCACCAATCCCTAATCAGTGCAACTTGCGCAGCCCCAAATAGCCCAGATATTTCTCGCCATCGTTATCGATATTCGGCACTCCTTTCCCCTCACATAAAATCAGATAACACTAATTATCACGAAAACACCATTCGACCGATAAGCCCCACCAGAAGCTACCCCAGAGGAGCCATAAAAGCCAACCGTCTGCGTTGATTGGCACTCAGCCAGTAGTCGTCGTCCGTCAGGTATCGTGAGAAGGTTTCGCAGAATATCCTGAAAAGTTGTTTCGGTTTTGATTTCTTCATTAAAGCCGTCGTCGTCGTCGTCGCTCACCATGAATAAGCTGTTCGTCGTACTGTTGGCCGGCCTGGTCGGGGCGATCATGGCCGCTCCCTCGCAGGTGTGTGAATTCCCAGCCGAACCCAATCCGGGAGTCCCGCAGGACGCCCGGCAGATCTGATAAGGGTGTGGAACGGAAAAGTCTCCCCATGGGAGCAGTGGAATTTTCCGGGGAGACTCCGTCTCCCCAGTTGGAAATGTTAGCCGGTTTTCTGTTTTTGTGAAAATTTAATGAAATTATATTGCCACTGGAGGAGAGCTGTGGTAACTGAAAAGAGTGTATCCGAATTCAAGTGTTGGATGTACGTGCCTCCTCTGGACGGAATTTGTTCTGAATGCAGAGTTTGGGGAACCAGGGATTGAAAGAACGAACTCAGCGAAGCGATAGTTGATGTTCTTTTCCCAGTTTTTCCTTTTGTTTTTCACGTAAGGTAGTGCGGAGCTTCAAAAACTTCTCTTTAACTACCGTTAAAAACCCCTAAAACACCCCATATTACCCTATTTGATGTAGTTTTCCGCAACGTCGTACATTCGCTGGGAAAGGACACATTTTTAATGCCATCTGATTGAAAATTTATAAGTGAAAAATACAGTTTCATGTTTTGTTTTGTAGCGCAACACTGAGTCGGATATCGTCAGCCAGTGCTTGAATGTGAGTTCCCAAAAGCTTGCAGCGACCTAACCTCCCCCCAAATTAACCCTAACCCTGTGTAAATCCCCAACCCCAGGAGATCCTCGACTCGCTGGAAAGTGAAAACGTCGAAGAGCTGGCCGACGTGCTGGCCGATGCCCGCCTCACGATCCAGTACCTCGCCGAACGGCACCGCCGCTGCCAGGAGCTGCCCCGCGATGACCCCCCGACCCGGCTGCAGGAGATTGCCATTTCTTCGTGTGAGAACGCGTGGCGTCTCAATGTGGCCATCGAGCTGGCCCGTTTGACGGCCGCCGTCAGCCCCCACGTGGAAAATGGGCGCGATCTGGCGGCGCAGTTCTCCGAGTGCTCGGGCATTGAGCTGCCGACGCCGCCACCACCGGCGGAAGAGGAGTAATTTGGGTATTTGGAAATAAATTAGTGAACTGTTTTAACAGAGAATTTTTCTGTTGATAATTATTTTCGCTTCGCTTCTCTCGAAGACGGAGATTTTAGCGGATTGCTGGATTACTGGATTTCGTCAAGTTTATGTGATGATTATCAAAGTTCAAGTTGTCTGGAAATGGATAATTGACAGTAGAACCAATTCCACTTGAACCAGCTACTTAACACCATGACAGCTATCCATCCGTTGTCATTTTTAGACCACGTTTTCCACTAGAGGTGGGCAAAACCACTCTTTTTGGATTGTTATAAAATATTTGTAAAAAGCTAGGGGAACAGCATCTTACTCCATCGTGCCTCTTATGTTGGCATATCAGAACTTTGACGTTCAATTTCAGCTCATAAAAAGCGTTTTCTACTGGAATCGAGTGAAAAATAGTTCAATAGGAAGTTGGCAAGCAGCAATCAACAGTTTTACAAAATAAGTTTTTAAATACTGAAAATCAGCAAATTGGATGGAGTAAGGAGCGAGTACTAAACCAAAAAAAAAAAAAACTACGAGAATTTCCCCTAAAACGGAAACATTCCTAGAGTTTATGTTTGTTGGACGTTTTAAATCTTGGCGGTCTCTATGTTAAGATTTTTACGCAAACCTCAACCTTCGAATGCTTGAATGGGAAGAGCACCCAAACTTAAATCTTGGATTTTGGAGAAAGTTGTTTTAATTAAACAAAAGCTAATATTTTCATTTATGAAATCGATAGAATTTATGAATGCCAAAGTTTAATCGGACAACAGGATTTATTTTTTTCCATAATCCCATGTATTCGAGTAATGCCTTTTATGCAATTCCGTCGTGAAACCACAGAGAACAGATGTACATCTTGGTTCTAACTTGTGTGTAAACCGTGTAAACTAAAAAAATGCGTTGCATACAAGAAATTAGAGTGTGCAGGATACGCTTGGCGGCGCCACCGTCGCGGCTGAGAATACTTGACCTAACAATGAAAAAGGATCAATAATTTCGAAAGAAAGTAAATGTTAACCTTGTTTAAATATAAAATTCACTTCTGTATAATTCCAGTTGACTAAAATAATGCAAAAATGCAATAACATTAACAAAAACATAACAAAAAAATCATTCAAAAATGATTTTTCAAGCGACAACTTAAAATAGTCCCTTTACACATGTTATGTCCGATTTCGTTTTGTTTACCTTCTTTGGCGCGTAAAATTGCAACCCTCTGATGAAGGGCAGTCAGACATTGGTCTGATGTCGTTCGTACGGAATGTTTTATGCAGTGATTAGTTGGTCCAACGTTCTGCTACTGTAGGCCATCATGATTTTGGAAGTGGCGCTATCTAGGCGGATGGTGCACACCCTAGCTCTTTTCAACGTATTTTGGTTTGAATTTTTACACACGTTTTTGCAATGCTGTTTGTTCAATGATATACATCTGTTCTCTGTGGTGAAACTACTTACTTTTCCTGTCATTCTTTAATTTCAAAATAAATGCTGAAAAGTTCTACTTTTCAGCACTGAAATGGGTACTGAATCGTTGAACTTTTCAGCACTTTTTTCGAAAAGTAACACATTTCATTTTTTTTATTTAAACGATTTATTGACAAAATACATGAAAATTTGACTTAAAATTTCACTCGATGGGTGTTTTTCGGAATTGCAAAAAATGTTGTATGGAACTCGTTGCAAAACTTGATTTTTCAGCACTCTTCGTAATTTATGTACGACTCGTGCTGAAAAAATCCTCTTTTTGCAACTTGTTGCATAAACTACTGTTACGATATGTTGTGCAATGAAAAGTGTGTTATTTTGATTATTATTTTGAAAACTAGAAAAATGAAAATATGGATTCCGTCTTCAGGGGTGACATTGGGTCTGGGGGGTGAGATTTAGTTCGTATGTTGTGCTGAAATTTGTATGACCCAATCTCACCACTTATACCCAATGTCACCTCTGATGACGGGTTTGAAAACTTTTGAGTGATGTTTTTTGGCAAATTCCTATTCAGAGTTTATCGATGTATATTGATGAGAAAGCAATAGATTCCATAATGAAATATGTCACTTCAGCTCTCAAAAAATCGGGAAGTAACCCGGGCCCTCTTTAACGTGTCGTTTTCTTTTTAATTCTTGAAAAAAGTACACCGAGAGAAAATTTTGACAAATTTGCCATTCAAAAAAAATCAATCCTCAAAAACAAATTTTACATTGCAATTTATTGGCAAAAATCGACAGAAAACAATTTTTATATTAAAGAAACACACAATATTGTAAATCTTTTCAAGGGATTTGGGAGACGGGAAGTGTTGATGCTCCCTTTTTCAAACAGGATAAGGGAAAATCTCCTTATCGAGTTGGACGGTTTTTGGGAAGGTGAATGGTCTTATTACCCACCCTAAGCGAATGGTAACGACCTTTTAAATTGTTGTTAGCATTTTTCGAGCGATCTAATTTTTATTTGGAAAGCTTTCAATTTTCTCATCTCTTATTGGATGAATTCAATAAGTCGCCCAGGCTATTTTGGAGTGGTAATATGGATTCAAGTGCGCTTGCGAGTTATGCAAATATTGTATATCTCTGAAAATAAAGTGGCTTCAACTCCGACTCCGACTTTTTGAGATTTAGGGATTCCGAATCCAAATTCAGTTCGCAAAAAATAACCGACTAGATCTACTTTGAATTCAAAGCTCTGCATTTAAGAATTTCTTTACAGATAGTGTCTGATTGTTTGCATATTCTTTTTGCTGATATTGAAAATAAAAATGTTTGAGACCATTCACAAATAATGTGCCAAAAATCACCACAATCTGGAACAATTCCAAAAAGCAAACCTTCATTGGAATGACTTTTAAATGGTTACAACTGGCAGACATCGAAAAACCACCACCGGAAAACGCCTCCTAGTTTTAGAGCTCCATTCAACCGATTTCTCTAAAAGAGTGTGTGTTCCTTGGGAAGGCGAATGTAATCTTGTTTCACTCCCTGACACAGACAGATAGCGCCATAATTTGCGACCCTTTCTTGTCTACACCACTTCCAGGAGGAAGACACAAGACATCCCGTGGCTCTCTTTTTGGGAAGGGGGGACAGACATGGTTCCTCATTTTGCTGTCTCGGCGGCGGGTGTGAATTTCATTTCGTTCCGCCGCCACCATTTGAGAAGGAGGCTCACTTTATTTTCCCCGGCTTCAAATCAGTCTCCAAGGTTGAGGCCTGACGCTTACAGCTGGAATGAATGCTTTAAAGATGCCATTGGAGGTTTGCTGACAGTGGGATTAAAGTGTAGAATTTGAGGTAAAAACATTCACTACAAACTTAAACATATTTGATTTGCTTTAAAGCGACTCCGACTTTGACTTCGAGTCCAGCAAATTTAGTACCTCTTACTCCGACTTAAACTCTCCACCGACTTCAACTCCGACTTCAATAACAACTCCCATACAAAGTCTCAACTCCTACCCACTGAGAATTTTGGCTCGAGCCTCGAGTCGATCTGGCTCGATCTCACTGGGTTCTCTGGCTTCTGAAGATTTGTCAACCCCGACTCCAATTCCAGTTTCTCCAAAGTTTCTCACAATTTGGCGACTACAACTCCGACTCCAATTCCTCAGCCCTGAAATGTTTCGAAAAAATATATTCTCTGTAACAATATTTTTCGCTAAAATTCCGACTAAAAATAGCTAAAAATTCAAAAAATCAATGTTGTCCAACTGTGCGACACATTATCCATTCGCGGGGAACTAGGACTAACTCTCCACGTTGCTGAAAAGGGCAGATTAGTGAGTGAGGTCCTGGAATTGCTCCATGTACTCCAACAACAGACACTGCTGGTCGGGGACAAAATTTATGATCTCGACAAAAAGGATGGCAGCAAGAGAGTGGTAATATATTGGGTGACAGAACACGCCGAATAGCAAATTACATTATTTATAAAAACTGGAGCCCTTCCTGGATTGAGTGAGAAAAGATGAAATATCTTCCCACTCTCCAGCGTTGACTTTGCTCGGAACTGCCGAGGGAATTGAATTTTCGGGACCGTCCTGCGTGGAAATCTGGGAGTGAAAGTGCGCCGTGACACGGGGGAAGAAAGAGGGTTGTAAAGCGTTTGACAAGTGTAACATTAATCCAATTTGTATTAAAAAACCGCAAATTTGGTGCTCGTATTATTAAAGCGCCCGGGATAATAAGCGGTTTTTTTATGGGGCACAAATTTGGGGGATGTCATTTCACGTCATTTTACGACAGTGCGTGGAGAAAAATATTCACTGTCTTGCGGTTTGCGCTGAATTCATTCGGTTGGCTTGTCATGTCTCGCGCTGACATTAATGAGATTCAAATCCCAAATTAATATTATGACGGTGGTAAAAATAAATTCCGCCATCGCTCACATCAAGTGGGAGGAACTTTTGATCCAGCGCAAGATTTTGGCATAAAATTAACATCAATTATTTTTGGATTTGATCTTTTTAAAAATATGAAGAACAAAAACTCATATAAATTGTTTAAAAAATATTAATAGCAAAGGGTCCACCATCTGCCAAACTACCCCAAAGCGCCACGTCACAGAAGAAGCCTTCCACTAACATGCCGGTAATTAATAATAATAATGATTTTCGCCGTCATTATCATCAGTCATTAAACGGGATGATGGCCAGCTGTGCTTCGCACATTCTGCGACAAAACCGCCGAAATTCTGCTGACAGAGCTGGATTCCGTAGCTGGCAGCAAGAATTCGTCATTATGTGGTGCGCACGAAATTCACACACACGCACACCATTGTTGTCATTTTCAACATTGTTGTCGTCGATCTTGTTTGAGAATTTTCCTCTGGAAAGGTGGAGCAAGGATGGGGCTGGTTAATCGATGTATGTTGGCCACAGAATAGTATAGATTGCTTGTATGCACTATGTTAAAGGGTAGTGAAAACTACGGTGAATCGGGACTAAAGTCTGAATGTCGATCTGTACCTGTTCTAACCGAAATCAATCAAATAGGGGGAGAGGGGGTAATATGCACCCCCGGGGCAAAATGCTTTTCTCGGCATTTGGAAGAATTTTCCGGGAAAAATCATAAAAATTGGAAGCATTTAACATTGTAAAACTATGCTGGAAAAAAATTAGCATGGCAAGATAAAAACAGCCAAAGTTATTTGCAAAACTTTAGAATGTTGTGTTTTGATCTAATTTTTATTGAACTTTCAATATGATTTTTGGACAATATAAAAAGCATTTATTCATATTGTAAGTGTTGAGGTGTATAGTTTTTGCCATAATTTTTATTATTCTGTAGATAGATGAGTCCAAAAACATAAAAAATGCATTTTTAATTGAATTTTCTGCAAAAAGCGTGGTCGGGGCAAAATGCACCGCTGGGAAGCTCCTTTGTAAAAACAGCGTTGTCATCTAGTGGTGACTAGTGAAAACTGCTTTTACCCGTTGCATTTTGCCCCATGTTGTGGTGCATTTTGCCCCGTTGTTGTAGTGCATTTTGCCCCAATGTTGCGGTGCATATTGCCCCGCATGGTTGTTTGAAATGAATCAAAAATGTTTTTAGAAATTTGATATTTTCAAGCAATTTTGAGGTTTCTTAAGACTTTTTTCACATGGATGACAAAGAATAATAGTTGTTTTAGAACATCGAACAAAATTCTTCCACAGTAATGCTGTAATGGTTGAGAAATCACAGTTTTCCCTTAGGAGGTGCATATTACCCCCTCTCCCCCTATATCAAAATAGAGTGCAAGAATCTGGCTGTCCCAATTCGTCCCATGTGCCCCGATTTGTCCCAGAGGTCCCAGATGACGGTAACTGATTCAGTCAGTCAAAAAAACGATACAACTCTCGTAATTTCTTAATAACAAAGACAATTTAAATAACATCGAAAATCTTTTAACGTAGAGTTGTTCTCAGATAGTTTAATAACATTTTCCCAAAGTATGGTGGATTTTGATGAACACTACCTTCAATGCCAATAGTTTGAAAATTGACCCAATTTCACCCTTAGAGGGGGTGACATTGGGTCAAATGAAACTAAAATGATGCTCAAATACAACGATATGGTAAAAACAAGTCATCCAACAGTGTTTCTTGTTCGATGGAATCGTATTGACATGCTACAATGTTGAAGTAGAGATTTTCAAACATTTGGGTAGTTTTCGGCAATTCCAACAAAAATATTAGAAAAATGTTTTTTCGAGAGGTCATTTTTGGCCTAAACGTACCTCAATTTTAGACAGCTGCCAAAATAACAGGATTTGTTCTAGGAACGAGATTTTTTCAGCGAAGTCATCTTAAGGTGTCCCCTACACAGCCCCCTTTTAACAGAATTTAGTTTAAATTTAGAAAAATAGTAAAATCCGTAAAAAATCACTTTGACCCAATCTCACCCCCAGATCCAATGTCACCCCCAGTGACGGTAATTTTCATTCTTTGCAAGGCCATATCTCGGCAATCAGAGGTCAGATTAACAATGTCTAAAAAGCAAGTTATAAAGAATTTTCTCAGCTTTTAGAATATTTTTCTTCAATAATTGATAAGCAACAAACACATTTAAAAATGAATTATTAGATTTTTTTGTGTGCATTTTTGGTACTTTCCAAAAAAAAAACATTTTTTAACCAAACTTCCGTCATACCCAATCGTTTAAGAGGCAGTTTTTGTAGATTTTTCTCGGTTTGTTCTCGAGGTTATATCCAAGTGCTTTAATTTGGATAAAACTTTCTGCGTTTGTTTGTCTATTCATGAGAGATGAACTCATGCCAAATATGAGCCCTCTACGACAAAGGGAAGTGGGGTTTGATGTTTGAGGTCCAAAAAATATGAAAAATCATAAAATTGCTTGCATTTTCGTAATACATCGAAAGGTCTTTTAAAGCCCTTGAAAATGTGCTATGAACATCCAGGATTGGTTTGACTTTTCTCATAGCTACACAGAAAAAAGAAGGGGTACATCTTTTATGTTAAAAAAAAATGTAATTTTACTTCTGAAAATGTGGGATTTTTCACCACTTTTTTGGTGTCATCTCACTTTTTCAGTCTGAATTGAAGAAAGATTGCATCATTAAAAAGGTAATATCCAAGCTTCCAAATTTACACAATTTTTTACTTTGTACTGTTAAAATTGTAGTTTATGCAACAAGTTGCAAAAAGAAGCTTTTTTCGGCACGAGTCGTACGTTTATCCAACGAGGTTTACTGAGTTGAAAAGTTCAACTTTTCAGCATCCATTTCAATGCTGAAAAGTAGCACGACGAAATTGCAAAAACTAATATTTTTAAAACCCAAATATATTTTTGCAACAACCTTCAACACCCATACTCCCGTAGGTCAAAAGTTAGGTAATTTCATGGACTATAAGCCTACGGAATTCACTTTTTGGCCCATCGCAGTTTTTCTCATAGTTTTACGTTTTTTCTATAACAAACTTTTTACCACGTTATATTTTGCCCTGTATGCCAGCAAGCACTTTTTGGTCTCAAATTTGATAATTTTCGAATTGGCAACACAATGCATCATGGCCATATTTCAGAACGTTGAGTTCTTAAAATCACAAAAAAAATTGTTGAGTTTCTTTTTATTTTTAGTAAAATGTGAAATCTCGATTAAATTTTCAAAAGGCCCTATCTGCATAGGAAACCCATGAGGGATAGGTTGTTTTGAAAATTTAATCTAGAAATAACAAACAAGAGGATAAAGCCAAGATTTTTTTTTTCAAATCGATTTGGACATTTGTTCTATATTTTTTGAACGTTTTGGTGGCATTTTTGTTTTAATAGCTAGTAAAATTATAAATAATTTCAAATAACTTCATTCCCCTACAGCGTGGTGCAGACCCGTTATGCTATGCTATGCTATGCTATGCTAATTTCAAATAACTTCATTGTTCAATGAGAAAGAAAAGACTTAAAAAACTTTCTCTTTTGATACTTGAAAATCTTTTGCCTCATTACCGGCACCCTCTCAAGATAGGCAGTTCAAAAATCAGTATGATCGTCAGTTCAAAACTTGACTAATCAGAATGAAAGTATGTGCAAAAACACTCATTGCATAACATGCTCCATAACCATCTAACACCTTAGGTCACTCCTTAGAACCACCATGTTAAATAGGTCGACGACAATACCAATTTTCACTGGTTTATGTTGGTAGATGATTATCTGTCAGCCTTTAAAATTTTATCCATTTTGGTCAATTGAGTGATAAGTTATGAGGAAACACGTAAAAAATCTCAGAACCAATTTGATGATAGTAAACATCTTTATATTCGATGAAACCGATGATTGCTACCCCGTGTTATCAAACAAAGTATTGTGTTTTTTTTTAACTCTTCAAAGAATGCTCCATATGATTACAATTAATTGGCATTTTAAAGCACAAACAACTCATTCTCCCCACCACAAGCAAATTAAAACAACTACACCAGTTTGACTCAATCGATCGGGGTATTGACATGAGAGAAGGAGGAGGGCGGTTGCACAAACAATACCCCGCCCAGCAGTTAATTTATCATGAATGAGCCGATTCATAACGGGCATACTGCAGCAGCCATAATGAGCTCTTCACTTGTGCCTCTTTCTACTGGCAACCTGCTTGACGCTCCTGACTGGAAATGCAAACACGCTGCCATCGATGCAGACAAACAATTGAATTATTATCATCATTACTGTCAATATTATAGCATGTAACGATATGTAATCGGTGGCATTCCAATGGAGGGTATCAGAGGAGAGGGGTGCATAAATCCGATTTCTCGCCAATCATTCAATTTTGCAACGGTGAATTAAATTTTAACTGATTGATAAAAAGATAATTTACATTGGCCCCTCCTTTTGCCCCATCCCCGTTTAAATCTGGATGATGTTGCACTTTTTACCGTAATTGTTTCAACCCTCACAACTCTGCCCTTCTCTGGTTGATCCGAAATTCGCTAGCCCGGAAGGCATTGATCATAATCGGTTTTTGGCTTCGAACCCAGTTCAGTTCTGGCAAAATTGTTATTTAATGAATGGAATGCGCTGTTGTGTGGCACTGGGGCTGCCGTCATTTGGGCCAAAAACTCTGTTTGTACGAATGTATGCATCGAATCAATTAGCTCAAGCTGACCGCAAATTCAGTGGCATCCAAGCCGGATTATGGCCGGATGACCTCAAAAGAACAGTGTGTTCAAGGGATGCTAGGGTTCGGAGGTTGAAATCTGTGGTTGAAATTTGTTGATAATTTTTTGGTGGTTTTCAAAATTGATAATATGAACTCGAAAGCCACATGACCAGCATTTTGAAGTTTAATTGCAGATTCCTTAAAAATTATTTTCAATCATGTTCCAATCAAAAGTTTTCCACAATATTATCTTTAATAAACTCTAATGTGACATAAAGGGATGAGCTGAACCCTAACACCTTTCAACATATCCCAGGTCATGACTCTCTCTTCCCGGCAATCGAACGCCGATCAATCAAATCAACTCGGTCGCGAGTGTCGAGCCTGATCGGTGCGCGTTTGAGTTCATTATTTCAACCGGTTTTTAATTACCTTTGTTTGTCGGGATTCGTGATTTGCGTTATCAATCAGGCCACATCAGCCTCCCACTCCGCACAACATTAATGATGAACGATTGATCGAATCTGGTTTCAAATTCATCTCCATCGTCGTGGCAGCGGAACTGATGCCGCCGCCCGATGACATCGAACAGGTCGTTTGAAGTAGACGCCTTGATTGCTTTCCCTTTTTGTTAAGGCCTAAGGGTTGACGTCAAAGGGGGTGCGTAAGGACTAGAGGCAAAAAATTATGCCGGCTCTCTTGTACGTCACACTTTGCCATTCTTGTGGAGATTTTTTTTTTCATCCTGGCACGAGTTGGCAACACAATGGAAAGAACGAGCCTCCCCTTAACTGTGAAGAAGAAAACCGTAAGGAAGCAATGTGCACCGGAAGGACGTCATCAATATTTCAGAGCGACTTGAAGAGTCTTTTTTCGTTTCGAACGCAAAAGGATGAGTTTGGGAATGGCGTATAAACGACGCGTACTCGAAGGCAAATTTGTGAAGTTCAAGTTGGTTTCACGTCAGAAGGGACGAGGACCGTGTTCGCACGTGGTATTTTTAAGACGAAAGTTTGGGTACAAAAGATTTTTTTTTTTGATTTAAAGTATTTAAAATAACCTTTAAATTAAAAATTACCTGCAAAAAAAATTAAAAAGAACACTTTTAGGCAAAATACCAAAGCAAAAAAAAACTATAGCAAAATAGAAACACGTTTAAAACCCAAAACCCTTCGAGTTTATCAGCAAAGACCAAAAGCCCAAACGATCAAAATAATGAAAAGTCTAAAAGACCAAAAGCCAAAAATTAAAAAAAGGTCAAAAAGAGCAAAAACCAAAAATTAAAAAAAGGAAAACTGAAAACCCAAGAACCACAAAAGCCCAAAAGATCAAAAGACTAAAAAAATATAAGATAAAACTTCTAAAAGAAAAAAAGTCAAAAACATCAATAGATCAAAAGATCAAAAGACCGAAAACAATCACGAAATCAATAAACCAGAAATAAACAAAATACCAATATTCATAAGACCAAAATTTCGAAAACCCATAAGACCAAAATACAAAAGTCCAAAAAACCAAAAAAACAGAAGAAAGACCGAAGGACCCCCAAAGAACCAAAGAATCCCTAATACCCACAAAAACAAAAGATTTATATACCAAAAGGCAAAAAGAAGACCTCAAAAACTAAATACTAAAATAGCAATAGAACAATTACGCAAAACAACAAAAGAACAAAATTATATAAGCAAAAAATAGAGCAATATTTCTCAAGAAAAAGAAAATAAATAAAACCAAAGAAACAAAGTTACAAAAAATAAACGAGAAATGGGAAAAATGGGAGAGAGAAACAATGATTTATAAAAACCTTATGAAAACTGAGAAATTTATTTAAATTAAATAAAACTCAAAAAACATTATCTAAAAAAAATAAATATATAAAATATAAAAATTGTTTAAAATTTTAATAAAGTTTTGTTAAAAAAATTAATTAGAGAAAAAATTGCAAAAAACTGATTTCTTTTTTGCATTAAACTTTCTTTTATTATTTGCAACAAATTCTTTTGTAAATCAAAATTTATATATTGTTTTGAAAAAAGTAGTAAAGCAATCGATATTCATTTAAACGTAAATTGAAATAAATTAAAATTATTTTTTATTATTGTTACTTTTTTCAATTTGTAAAAGTTTGCAAAAATATTGGACAAATGCAAAAACTATCTTTAAATTATTTTTAAGTTGTTCAACTTTTAAAAAGCTGTTGCTGTTTAAAATTTTAAAACTTAATAATTTTGTGAAAATTTGCTAAACTTTGTAAAAAATTGTTAAAATTTGTTTAAATTTGTTTAAATTTGTTAAAATTTGTAAAAATTTGCAAAAAAATTGTAAAAATTTGTAAAAATTTGTATTTTTTTTAATGGCACTTTTTTTAAATTTGTTAAAATTTGTTGAAATTTGTTAAAATTTGTTAAAAAATATTAAATTGGTTAAAATTTGTTAAAATTTGTTAAAATTTTTTAAAATTTGTTAAAATTTGTTAAAATTTGTTAAAATTTGTTGAAATTTGTTAAAATTTGTTAAAATTTGTTAAAATTTGTTAAAATTTGTTAAAATTTGTTAAAATTTGTTAAAATTTGTTAAAATTTGTTAAAATTTGTTAAAATTTGTTAAAATTTGTTAAAATTTGTTAAAATTTGTTAAAATTTGTCAAAAATTGTTAAAATTTGTTAACATTTCGTCAGCTGTGTGCTATGTTGTGACATAGACCATTTTGGTCGAAAATGAGTTAATGATGACGTTTTGCTATACTTAACAAACACTACAAGATGCTTTAACCCGATTTTGGAAACTCGCTTCCGTTTCCCGGATATCACAATACACACTTGTGACATAGATCAATTTATCATCAAAATGATCGTGCACACTTTTGACACGTCATACATGTTGTTGGAAAATGTGGAAAATTTTTCTTGTTTTTCACAAATTTATGTTGATACACATTTTCTGAAGGCAATGCAATCTTTTGTTTTTGAAAATATCCTCATTAAGTCGGTTAAACTATTGATTTAAGCCTATTTTAGTTTGTATGGGAATTTTGTGCACACTTGTGACACGTAGTACAATTTTACTTTCGAAACACACTTGTGACACGTGCTTTTCAGATTTTTGTTTACATTATTTACTGTATCTTTTAACTGGTGTAACCAAATTAGTTGAAACTTGGAGCGTTTGTTAAGCGATAGTATACGAACCGATTGCTTCAAAAAGTTTGACTCTACCATTCATAGTTTTGAAAATATTTATCATCAAACTTTAAAAATTGATTTTCTCGAATAGTACTAAATGGTCGTTGTCACAAGATAGCACACAGCTGACAATTTGTTAAAAATTGTTAAAATTTGTTAAAATTTGTCAAAATTTGTTGAAATTTGTTAAAATTTGTTAAAGTTTGTTAAAATTAATTAAAAAATTGCATAAGTTTGAATATTTTGAAATTTGAAATTTAGCTAAAACCATCAATATTGGATTCTTTTTCAAAAATTATGTCATAAAGCTAAAATTTCACACGAAACCGATTTTACGATCGACTAACAACTTGGTTTGTCATAAAACACCACCCTTTCCTATGGCACGTGGTTCCTCATAACCATTTCTCCTGCCCCATATTTCTCCCGTACATCGGGGATTTTTTTGATTTATGTCAGTCGATTTTGATCATTTCACCGAGGCAAGCAGCCAGCCCTTGATAGCAGGAAAAAAAACAAAAATGAAATATTACTTCGCGGGAAAAACTTCCGAAAGGCTTTTTTCCTCTCTCCAGTTTGGCAGCCGATTTTTCTTTTTATGGGATGGAGAAGAAAATGGGTGGCAACATGATTGAAAGCATCGTTGAGCGAAGGCACACGCGCTTTCGTCGATGGTTTTGAGCTTTCTTTTCCGGCTCGTTTTTTTCTGGGGGGTGGGCTTGAGCTGAACCTTGGCGGATATTGTCATGATCCATTTCACCTCTGGAATAACAGATGATGTGCTTATTGAATATGTTAAACCTGCCTGCCAGCTGTGAAAGTTGAATGGAGCAGAAATAACTCAATTAATATTGCTTCCTGGAGGATGTGTTACTTTTAGCTCGGTGCGTGACAATAATAGATAAAATTTGATAAATTTGGCTTCTATTTTTCAAATATTAAGCAAAACAATTTTATTTTGATCATGAAAGTTATAAAAACGAATTGGCAACACTTCCCTTCGGTTGACTTGGCAAACTTTTCCGAACCCTATTAGCATGCTTACAAAATCTCAGACAAATTATCTTAAACATCCACTAGCAGGCACCCAATTCGTACACAAGGGTTCACAAAAGGTGCAACAATGTTCACACGTAAGCTGCTTGCTTTTCAAAAGTCAGCTTTTACGATCAAACGTGTGCTGAAAAGTTTCGAACAACTGACGTGAGACGACACTGTTGTACAGCCAGTTTTTCCATGTGTTTTTGTGTTTGTGCACGCTTTATTATGGCCCCGATGTTTTTTCCTGGAGGAAACTTTCTTTTCACCGGAAATGCTGGCTGGCTGAGCTTTCCTCATTGCCTAAGAGAGAGAGAGAGAGAAAATGTGAGCAAAAAAACGGGTGGAAATTGCACACTGCACGGAGGGGCCAAATCGGGACAAACTTTTTGCTCGTCTGGACAGCGCAAGTGCCCTTAAACCGGAAGAAATAAGGAAGCGAAAGTGTTGAGGAAAAACTCCGACACTTTTGCGAAAATCCTGAACATTTTCCAAGAACCAACACTAAGCAAAGCCGGGGCAGGGGTGGGAAAACACGAGGAAAGTTACAACATTTTAACGCTTTTTCTTCTGACTCGGGCAGGATGGACTGAAACTATGACCAAACTCGTTAAACTGTTGGCAATTAATTTTGATTATGATGTTTGCTGTTGAAAACAAACACCGAGGCAAAGTAGATGCTGGCAACTCTTCCCTGTTGTGTCCTGTCCTACACTCATTTGTGTCTGGTATTTAACATTTTTGCACTCACTCTCACTCTCACTCTGGAGCCGAATCCTCTGGCACTGACGGAATAAAGTTCCACCACACATTTGGGTTTTGATTTATAGTGCGTGTTTCGGAGACGACAGGATTCTAGGATGGCTCATCAGTGGATTCAAGGATAATCTTTGTAGAGATATTCATGATGAGCTGTTTTAAAAATGTATTACAATTTTTCTTTCATAAGAAATTTCAAGATTTATTAAGGGCAGGTTAATTTTTTGGTAAAAACTCCATTCATATGTCATTTCTGACCGGCTCCGTGGCTTAATGGTTACGCCTTCTGCCTCACAAGCAGAAGGTTCAGGGATCAAATCCCGGTCGGTACCTTTGAAATTTGGAATCAGGAATTTGAACTTTGAATTTGAACAAAAACGAAAATTAATCAGGTGGGATTCGAACTCACGCCTTTGAATTGGTGGTCTGGGACGCTAAGCAGTCGTCCATCAGAAGGTTTACACTCTAGCAGTGAAATGATCCGTAGTGTTGAAACATGTTATCTTCTCATATTAAATACGCGCTGATCCCTGATTTGCCTGACGGGATTGGAAGTCTAAATATAGATCGAGTTTCCCTCAGATGCTTGCTTCTATGTTTAGGCGGGGCCGAACAATGCCCAGCGACCTCGGAATTGGACCGCAAGGAGCTCTGTCATTCTGAAACGGGTCGTTGGAAGCAGCGCGAGGGCTATCACCACCTAATACCCGGGACTGAGATAAGTTGTATCAGCATTCGGCATATACAAAGTCTGATACAAATTATACTTTCCCATAATATCGCTACCGGTTAGCGGGTATTGGATTGAACCACACACACACACACAACTCCATTCATATGTCATTTCTATCATGGAAACAAATAATTTTGCTAAACTTTTAAAAGAACTTCCGATTAATGCTGGATTTGAATAGTATGCATTTATTTTTTTATTCTTTGTTTAACAATACTGTTTAGGAATTGTAATCGAACGTCGAAGTGATAATTCAATAATATTTGCTTGACAGGAGTGTATGCTTTTCCTTAAGTTCAAGTTTTTTTTTTTTTTTGATTAGCTCTTATAAACAAATATAAACATTGAGTGTTCAGTGTTTCAAATTTCAAGCCGTACTTTCAACAGTTTGAAGTAAAAAGTATCACAAAATGCTTCATAAATTATTTAAGTAAAGCTATTACCAAAAATTAGCAAAATATGATGAGTTCTTTTATATTTTTTTCTTAAAGTGCATTTTCCTGATCTGCGGTCCTCAAAATAGTTTTTTAATCTATCTTAGATTGCTCTATTAAATTAAAAATACAAATATAAACGTTACGCAATGTATTTAAAATAGTTTACAATCAAATGTACAAGACACATTTCAGCGTTGCAAGGTCACGAAATTTTTAACTTTTTTCGAAATATGTATCGTATGATATCAAAACCATTCCAAAAATTAGATGTTATTACAGATTCGGACTAGAAATTAAATTTTCTACAATTCTACAAATCGATAAAAATTATAAAACATTGTTAAAAATTTGTTTTTTAAACTCGTTGAAATTGATTGACACTTGTAAACTTTTTTAAATTAATTGATATTGGTTAAAATGTGTTATAATTTGTTAAAATTTCGTCAGCTGTGTGCTATCTTGTGACAACGACCATTTAGTACTTTTCGAGAAAATCGATTTTTAAAGTTTGATGATAAATATTTTCAAAACTATGAATGGTAGAGCCAAACTTTTTGAAGCAATCGGTTCGTATACTATCGCTTAACAAACGCTCCAAGTTTCAACTAATTTGGTTACACCAGTTAAAAGATACAGTAAATTATGTAATCAAAAATCTGAAAAGCACGTGTCACAAGTGTGTTTCGAAAGTAAAATTGTACTACGTGTCACAAGTGTGCACAGAATTTCCATACAAACTAAAATATGCTAAAATCAATAGATTAATTGACTTAATCAGTATATTTTCAAAAACTAAAGATTGCATTGCCTTCAGAAAATGTGTTTCAACATAAATTTGTGAAAAACAAGACAAATTTTCCACATTTTCCAACAACATGTATGAAGTGTCACAAGTGTGCACGATCATTTTGATGATAAATTGGTCTATGTCACAAGTGTGTATTGCGATATCCGGGAAACGGAAGCGAGTTTCCAAAATCGGGTTAAAGCATCTTGTAGTGTTTTTTAAGTATAGCAAAAAGTCATCATTAACTCATTTTCGACCAAAATGGTCTATGTCACAAGATAGCACACAGCTGACGATTTGTTGAAATTTGTAAAAATTTGTAAAAATTTGTAAAAATTTGTTAAAATTTTTTAAAATTTGCTAAAATTTGTTAAAATTTGCAAAAAATTGCAAAAATTTGTTAAATTTTAAAAATTTGTAAAAATTTGTTGAAATTTGTAAAAAATTTGTTAAATTTGTGAAAATTTGTTAAAATTTGTTAAAATTTGTTAAAATTTGTTAAAATTTGTTAAAATTTGTTAAAATTTGTTTAAATTTGTTAAAATTTGTTAAAAATTGTTAAAAATTGTTAAAATTTGTTAAAATTTGTTAAAATTTGTTAAAATTTGTTAAAATTTGTTAAAATTTGTTAAAATTTGTTAAAATTTGTTAAAATCTGTTAAAATTTGTTAAAATTTGTTAAAATTTGTAAAAATTTGTAAAAATTTGTAAAAATTTGTAAAAATTTGTACAAATTTGTAAAAATTTGTAAAAATTTGTAAAAATTTGTAAAAATTTGTAAAAATTTGTTAAAATTTGTAAAAATTTGTTAAAATTTGTAAAAATTTGTAAAAATTTGTAAAAATCTATAAAAAATTGTTAAAATTTGTTAAAATTTGTGAAATTTTTTGAAAATTTGTGAAAATTTGTGAAAATTTGTAAAAATTTGTGAAAATTTGTGAAAATTTGTGAAAATTTGTGAAAATTTGTGAAAATTTGTGAAAATTTGTGAAAATTTGTGAAAATTTGTTAAAATTTGCTAAAATTTGTTAAAATTTGCTAAAATTTGTTAAAAATTTGTTAAAAATTTGATAAAATTGGTTAAAATTGGTTAAAATTGGTTAAAATTGGTTAAAATTGGTTAAAATTGGTTAAAATTTGTTAAAATTTGTTAAAATTTGTTAAAATTTGATAAAATTTGTTAAAATTTGTTAAAATTTGTTAAAATTTGTTAAAATTTGTTAAAATTTGTTAAAATTTTCTAAAATTTGTTAAAATTTTCTAAAATTTGTTAAAATTTGTTAAAATTTGTGATTTTTTTTTTAAATTGGTTAAAATTGGTTAAAATGTGTTAAAATTTGTAAAATTTGTTAAAATTTGTTAAAATTTGTTAAAATTTGTTAAAATTTGTTAAAATTTGTTAAAATTTGTTAAAATTTGTTAAAATTTGTTAAAATTTGTTAAAATTTGTTAAAATTTGTTAAAATTTGTTAAAATTTGTTAAAATTTGTTAAAATTTGTTAAAATTTGTTAAAATTTGTTAAAATTTGTTAAAATTTGTTAAAATTTGTCAAAATTTGTTAAAATTGGTTTAAATTTGTAAAAATGTATTAAAATTTGTTAAAATTTGTTAAAATTTGTTAAAATTTGTTAAAATTTGTTAAAATTTGTTAAAATTTGTTAAAATTTGTTAAAATTTGTTAAAATTTGTTAAAATTTGTTAAAATTTGTTAAAATTTGTTAAAATTTGTTAAAATTTGTTAAAATTTGTTAAAATTTGTTAAAATTTGTTAAAATTTGTTAAAATTTGTTAAAATTTGTTAAAATTTGTTAAAATTTGTTAAAATTTGTTAAAATTTGTTAAAAACTTGTTAAAATTTGTTAAAATTTGTTAAAATTTGTTAAAATTTGTTAAAATTTGTTAAAATTTGTTAAAATTTGTTAAAATTTGTTAAAATTTGTTAAAATTTGTTAAAATTTGTTAATATTTGTTAAAATTTGTTAAAATTTGTTAAAATTTGTTAAAATTTGTTAAAATTTGTTATAAATTTGTTAAAATTTGTTAAAAATTTGTTGAAAATTAGTTAAAATTGGTTTAAATTAGCTAAAATTTGTTAAAATTTGTTAAATTTCGTGATTTTTTTTTAAATTGGTTAAAATTGGTTAAAATTTGTAAAAATTTGTTAAAATTGGTTTAAATTAGCTAAAATTTGTTAAAATTTGTTAAAATTCGTGATTTTTTTTTAAATTGGTTAAAATTGGTTAAAATTTGTAAAAATTTGTTAAAATTTGTTAAAATTTGTTAAAATTGGTTAAAATTTGTTGAAATTTGTTAAAATTTGTTAAAATTTGTTAAAATTTGTTAAAATTTGTTAAAATTTGTTAAAATTTGTTAAAATTTGTTAAAATTTGTTAAAATTTGTTAAAATTTGTTAAAATTTGTTAAATTTTTTTAAAATTTGTTAAAATTCGTTAAAATTTGTTAAAATTTGTTAAAATTTGTTAAAATTTGTTAAAATTTGTTAAAATTTGTTAAAATTTGTTAAAATTTGTTAAAATTTGTTAAAATTTGTTCAAATTTGTTAAAATTTGTTAAAATTTGTTAAAATTTGTTAAAATTTGTTAAAATTTGTTAAGATTTGTTAAAATTTGTTAAAATTTGTTAAAATTTGTTAAAATTTGTTAAAATTTGTTAAAATTTGTTAAAATTTGTTAAAATTTGTAAAAATTTGTAAAAATTTGTAAAAATTTGTTAAAATTTGTAAATTTTTTTAAAATTTGTTAAAATTTGTTAAAATTTGTTAAAATTTGTTAAAATTTGTAAAAACTGGCAAATTGAAAACTTGTTAAACTTTGACAAATATTTGCAACGGCGTGAATAGAAAAAAAATAGAGTTTTGATGTTGGAGAATGTGATGAGAATGTGTATCAACGTCTGTGATATTTTTAAGGGGTTACATACATGTATATCAGCAAAAAAGTCAGAGGTTGGTGTGAGCACACACACAACTTTTTTTAGATTCTTTTTTCAGGGCATTAAATATACATTTTCACCTACTAACAAAACAAATTTGGGGATATTTGGTTGCAAGATTTAGCAATTTCAAGTTAGCAGTTTAAAAAAAAAACGGGTGCCACGATATCTCAACACTGTCTTGACCAAATCGGCTCAAAATTTTGGTGAAGACTCTTTAAACCGATTCCGTGTGCATGACGAAGCCCAATTTTCAAAAAGTTTATTTTAAAAATAGATAAAAATATGTGTGTTAGATTTAGATTTTTGTATTTTTTTAAAAAGAAAATTTTAAAAATTGGGCTTCGTCATGCACACGGGATACATCTTGAGAGTCTTCACCTCAAATTTCAGCCAATTTGGTCCATCCCATCTCAAGATATCGTGGCACCCGTAAACCAACTCGGGGTTCAGAGAAAAACGCCAACAAAGTTTGTCAGCCCGCTTTGCGCGTGGCAAAATTTTGAGCTTAAATCGTCTCTTACTCAATTTAATCATGAAATATCTCCATGAAACTTTCAGGAGTGATTAATAATCATCTTTTGAGTGAATTTAACAAATATTCTGTAATATAAAATTTTGCGATTTTCTACATGTATGTAACCCCTTAAGCTTCTTAAAAAAAACTCCGATATCTTTATCTTCACATAATTGGTTCATTATGAAAATAATTTTAAATAAATCATTAAAATTTCAAATTTTGATATTGAAATTGAATCAAATCAAATGTCAATTTAACATCAAAAATAATAAAAAAACACCATGATTTTCCATCTTTTGCATTCTCCACTTCCAACCCTTCCAACTCCCCGGGTAGCAATTGTGGCCACCCCCCGGGTCTGGGGTTGGTTTTGCTGGCTGGCTGGCTGGATACTGTTTAAATAAGTGCCGACGTTTTGGGGCTGGCATTTGCTGTTTGCCAAGCCATGAAGCGGTGCTAGCATAAAGCGTTTGTATAAACAATAGACCGAGTCTCGGCTGCTGCTGCTGGTGCAAACGCTTAACAAGCTTTGTGCCACACTAAATGAGACATCATCGTTTCTGTCTGTCCCCCAAGTGTGTGTCGGTGTGTGCGTCAGTGCAGAATTCCTTCGCTGGGATGAGTGATGACAACCGCCAAACATCGGCGAACCACCAACCAGATGATGCCACACCACACTGAACCAATGTCCTCATTCATCCGGAACCCTCGTGAATGGGCGCGCTTTTTTGAATCTCGCCTTTAAACACACCATTCTGAAAAGCAATTCTGAGATTCACATTCACTCACATCATCCACGAAGTACGAACGAGAGATCATCAGCACACCCACCAAAGTCGCGCCGAGTTGAGTTGAGCTGTCGTCGTCGAGCAAAAAAAAACTCTTCTTTTTTCCCGCCAAGTCATTGTTCTTTCCAGACTAACCCAGCTATAGCTGCTGCTGCTGTTGTAAACTTGGCCGAAAAGAATCAAAGTCCATGTCTGGAACGACCGGCTGACTGACAGATTCGAGCTGTCATCGTCATCGTTGTTGACGGGGAAAAAAGACTTCATCGCTGAAAGGGACGTTTCCGCCAGTTCATCGCGGTAAAGGAGCAGGAAGTTGCCCGAATGGGTTGGGTGTTGGTTGAAGTTGTCTATTGTGAAACGCTTAAAAATGTGAAGAAGTCAAGTTTTTGAAAGTAACATTTTGAGTTATATATTTTTCACAAATTCGATCTAAACCCTTTTAAATCAATAATATTTTTTTTATACGAATTTACACAGCAGTTCCATTTGAAAAGGGCCCAAACCTAAACTCAAGTTTGGACTAGGGGATCCCTGACCGAAATAACTAGACCCGTGTTAGGGTTGCCAAACAAATCTCAATTTTTGTCGATTTTAGCAAAAACCATTTTTTTTTTTTTCAAAAAATCCTAACTTCGTGCAGTTTTAACCGAAACGAATAATGGCTTTTCGGGAAAAATAGTTTTAGCTATCTTGAATGTAGCATAATATTTGAAATTTGAAAATTGAACCTTAAAATGATGAAAACGGGAAAAATATCCACATTTTTCACTAAAGAAGCTATTAGACTTTGGCAAACAAACAAACAAACTATTTGACAGTTTGGCAGTTTGCCTGCATTTGTTTGCAAAAATGTCAACGTCAGTTTGTCGAAATCAAGTTTGCGAGTTTGGCAAACTGTCAGTCACAAAAAAGCGAGTTTTCTTGTTTGTTTGCCATAGCCTAAAAACTCCATAAGACAGCGATATCTTGAAAATTTTTGCGATTTTTTTTAGTTATTGTAATGTTCGTTATTGAAAGACGAAAATTTTGGTTTCCAAAAAAAACATAGGTTACGTCATGAACGCATGAAAATTTAGATTTTCCATACAAACTTTACCTTGAAGTATCAATGAGTTTTTTAACCGATTTAGCTCATATTCTTAGTTGAGCAATTTTCTACGAAATTGGCAGATTTCGATCATTTTATGTATTATTTTATTTGGCTCAAACTTTGTTGGGCCTTCATATGACCAAAGAAGCCATGTTGTGTCATTGGTTCACTCAAACAAGTCTCCATACAATTTTGGCAGCTGTCCATACAAAAATGGTACGTAAATATTCGAAAATCTGTAACTCTTGAAGGAATAATCTGTGTCTTATTGCTTGGTGAGTCGAGTATACGGATTTTGGGAAATTGAGTTTTTGTGAAAAAAAAATCAGTTAAAAAATCGAAAAATTTTAGCGGTGTAATTTTTTTTCTGAACAGTCATCATAACCTACACCTATAACTTTGACTTTGATTTGGAAATAACTCAAAAAATTACAGATTCCAATATTTACGTACCGTAAAACGGGGTTTGCGCAAAATGAAGAGTACAATTAAAATACGTACGGAATTGTTCAGAATCATACTGACTGTGGTAGAGAAGTGTTCAAAGTACTTCCAGTAGAAGTTTCAATTAAATTTTGAAAAGTTTAAAAAGTTAGTTAACTATAGTTAAAAAAATGTTGATAAAAGTCATTATTTTAAACTTTTCAAAGTGTGATGATTTTCTCAATGAACATGATTTTGAATCGGAAAACAGAATGCATTTTCGGATTCTTTAGACAATTTTCCACTAGGAGAATGTAAAATAAGTTTGTAAATAATAAATAATATGTGTTTTAGAAACACAATTTAAAAAATTCTCCAATTTTTTCAGTCGAACAAATTTAACGTAAAATGTGAAAACTTGTGATTCGTGCTTCGAATCCAGTATAAAATGCAATATAAAGCAATAATTTTATAAACAAAACTAGTTTTAAAATATTTCATGCAAAATTCCGACTTTTTAACAATTTTACCTAACATTTATATGACACATTCCGCCGTGACGTTGCAACGCTTTGACTTTTCTTTTTTCAGTATTTCGGCTGTAACTCAAAAAATACATAAAAAAGGTATATATGTTATTACAGATTCGGAAAGGGCATTAAATTTCCTAAAAGAAGCAGTGTTGAAACATTATTTTAGGAAAATATTCTATTTTTGAGAGGGGAATATGTAGCGTGACGTTGCAACGCGTGACTTTTTCTCAATCCTGACCCAATTTATGTTTTGCCATTAACTCTGCTCTGTTAAACTGCAAAATTTTAGTTCTCCTTCCATTTTTAATGCAAAATTGACCAACAAATCGAATGCAATCATTAGTTTTACGAAAAAATCAAACCTCGATTTTTAAAGACCACTTACATTTCGTGACGTTGCAACGCTTTGTTTTTGAAAACAGGGTTTTTCGTTGCGTTGCAACGTCACGAAATTTTAGTTTCAAAATAAATCATGGTTTTTGTTATTTTGAACAACTTTAGGTTAAGATTTTATTATAAGACATTAATACACAGTACAAGGACATGTGAATTGACTGGCCCGCCCATGTAAGACCCCTCCCCTCCCCCTATACCGCTTTCACAGTAGCAGTACGATTTACACAGTTTTACAATGCGTTTCAAAGTAAAAATAAATATTTGTATTATTCCATTATCACGAAGGACCCCCCCCCCCCCCTCTCCTCTCCTCTATCCATGTAATGGGACGTCCATGCATTACGTAACGGGGTAATGTCAAGGTGCCAAGATTTATACAAAAAAATGTATCGGAAATGTATTCCCAGGGGGTGGAGGGGGTCTAAAAATATAAATGTTTTGTTACGTAATGTAAGAACGCTCCCTTAATATTTTAATGGTTTTGAGCAATTTACAAAACACGTGGAAGTTTTAGAAGGGAGGGGGAGCTTCAAGTTTTCAGGAGGGCTGAAATTTATGAATAAAGTGCCCATATCGTGTGTTGATGGCCCCTAAGGGGTGATCTGCAAACAACGTAAATTATTTTGTTGACTTTTGTGCTTTTTAAATAAAATTTAAGGAAATAATAAAACTGTTTGCCTGCGCAACATAACATATTTAAATGCGAACAACTAAACGATGCATACAACTTATTTAGGTAAGGGTTCGTCCAACAATAAAGTGACAAAAGTTTGTAAAAAAAAACAATCGAATCACGTGATTTTTATTGTTTAGTGAATTTTAATGTAATTTGGCCTACGTAAGGGTGTGGGTTAAAAAAATCGTTGCGTTGTATTAGAATGAACCCTCACGTAAATCAGTTTATCATAAAGGGGCCATCCAGTTACCACGTGATTACTTTTAAGAAAGTTTTAGAATTTTTATCCCTGGTCTATCGGTCTATTTTGATTTGTTCAACAAGTTTCATAAAAAACCTACTTTTATTCGAGTTGCATACAAACTTAAGTAACGGAATTTGTGAATGACCCATGTAAAATTATTCTGTAAATATGCTCGGAAATATTATATAAAAAATATATAATATTTAGTATCCTTTTATTTTCAAAAACCAACTACGCATACACCTTTTCTGCCATGTGACTAATATGATTTAAAATTTCGTGACGTTGCAACGCAAACTTAAACCTGTTGTAACTTTGGATCTAGACAACCAATTTAGTCGCTCTAGGTTGCATTTGAAAGCTCTTTCCAAGTACAAAGAGCATCCAAAATATTAAAATGATTGAATGTATAGTTTTCTGTTGGCATAAACAACTGTCCCTTTTTCGTGACGTTGCAACGCAATAAAATGGTAAACTTACACTAGTTCGAAAAAATACTTAACTTAAGATAAACTGCAAATCCATGACATTTCCGTTTAGTACATCTAAAAACCTACAAAATGCAATTAAAAGAAAAAATTTTGGATTTTATTTCGCTGAAAACCAGGAGTTTTTAGAAAAATGTTTTAAATCGATGATTTTATAACGAATTGATGCATAACTTAACCAACTTGTACAAAATGATATTCAAATGATCAATTGATGAAAACCATGATTTTTGAAGCTTCAAGTAGTCTAGAATCGAGGAAAAATATCCAAATAGCTCATACACGCTTTTCAAAAATTCATCCCAAGGTGTACATTGCCGGAGAATGTGTCATATGTATTTTGTTAAAAAGTAAACTAAACTAAAAATAAACATTGATATTTTTTCTTAAAAACTATATTAGCTACTTTAGTGAGGGTACATTTAATGTATAAATAAAGATTGAACATCTTAAATATGATTTTAACAAGAAAAACTATGATTATCAAAGTCACCCTGGAATTTAAACTAAGAATTTTTAACGTTACTATTTTTCTAAACACTATTTTAAAAACTTTTTCCAAAATAGTGCATGGACTTTGTGTGGCCTACCCCAGTACATGTTTTAAAAATAATAATCATGAGAAAAACCTTACCTGTTGGAAAATATTCCAAAAACAAATTGAAATCCTATCAAAGTCACCCCGGTTTACGGTACCATTTTTGTATGGACAGCTGCCAAAATTTTTTAAAGACTTATATGGGTGAAACAATGACACAAAATGACTTTTTTGGTGACAGTAAATTCCCCCACAAAGTTTGAACTAAATCAAAATAAAAATTAAAATAAAATCCATTCCCGGTTTCAATAGAGAATTGCTCAGTTATTGAATTTATATAATAACCTGTATGGTGGAACCAGGCCCTTACAAAGTTAGAGTAAAATAAAAAAACTCCAAATATGCTTAAGAATTCATTAAAATATTAAAAATATGTTTATTTACCCAATCGACCACTTCAATTTCTTATTATTTTGCCTTTCTTGTGATTTTTTTTTCAAGTATATTTTTTCAGAATTTCTGATAGAAAAAAAAACAAATAAGGTACACAAAACTATATTCTTAAAATAATGGATGTTTTGAAAACTTTTGGCAGAAGCATAATCTGAAAATTTTAAATATCAAAATGCAAAATGCAAATGCCTTTTCCTGCTCCAACTTTTCCTTGTTCCTTGCACCTTTTCCTCCTGCATGCACTGTTTTCCTTCCCTTTTTCCACCTCCCTTGCATAGAAACTGTGTTCGTCCACGTGTTGGAATTTTATCGTTTTGTAAACGTGTTCAGATTTTTGGATATCACGTTAAAACTTGTAACTATTCGTTTTCTGTTTTCTGTGGATCCAAACACAGCGACTCCGAAAATATCTGGAAATATCTGGACGTAATTTTTGAACAAATCCTTATTTCAAACTCTCAAAATAATAATAATAACTGCCCTTAAATTGTGGATTCTTGACTAGCCAAGTAATAAGACACAGATGAATTTCACCATCATAGTTTGCAGCAAGTGCATCCTGCAGAGGAACATTATTATGATTGTTTCTCTTTTCCAACACTGACTGTCTGCCGCTTCGCTCGTTATGAGTGCAATAAGTTTACTACAAAACTGGATCAGGGATGGTAACTTGCCCCAATTGTATGTTGAAGTTTGAAGATCAATTTTTTAGTTCCATCTTTTTATTGAATTGAATACCTTGAATCTCATCTTTTATAAAATTTTAAATAATGATTTTTTCAACTCTTCATCAACTCAACTGAAAGTAAAGTCACGATGCTAAGTACAGCTTTTCCCACCACTTTTTTCACGCTTCTCCACCAAGTTGCTTCAACTCACAGCTTTGCCTATTTTTTTATCCCTTTTTCTCTTCCCGATCCCAGCAAGGGGCTAGCTGATGTTAATTTATGTAGTCTTTTTACTTAGCCACGTTTCGCTCATAATATATCTCCTCCTGTAGCGAGCTGATGTTTCAAATATTCTTCTTTTCCCTCACTCTTTTTTTCCTGTCCTCATCTTTCTAGAAGACGCGGATTAATAGTGCTACATAACGAGCTCTGCATCGCCCCACGAAGTAAAGTGCATTCAATATTTATTCATCTCGCCGAAACCATCATCATCTGGCTAGGATGGCAACACTGACTGCCCAGCTGGCTGGGCCGGACATTTTTCCTTCGTTTTTCTGTTTCACGACCGATGATTAATATTTCATCTGGGTCATCAATTTAGCGCAAACAAGCTTTGGGTCTAGCTCTAGGGGAAGTTGAGCCATGACCTGGCCCCTCGAAAGTGCATGAAAACCCCATAAAAAGCTTTTCGGCACTGCTCAGCCCGTAATAGACAGCTAGGCAACGGCCCATGGTTGATGTGAAAGTTAAAATTTTCAACTTTTTCTACGTCAACGGGATAATTTGGAAGCACAGATAAACAGAGATGAACAATTTTCAAAGTGTGAATATGGCACGACAGTTAAAGATTGAAATTGTACAACAATATTTAACTGTTGAAATTTGGAAAATAACCTCAACTACCATCAAGTTGCAATATACATTTAAGAAAATAGTGCCACCAGGGCAAACATAACAAATAAATCTCAAATCTGAGGATTTGTAACGATTTAAACATTTTTTTTTTTTTTGAAAAATGCGATGAGACGGAACATCCTCGGAAAAATGCTACGTAATTTATAGATTGTGTTTTCCATCAACATCGCTTTTGTTTGTGCATAATTTTGTTTTGACAGCTAAAAAATATTTGGTTGAATATGGGTCATTCCAGGTCAACTGAGTACAGTTTTGGACTCGACCTTCACCGATTTGGACCAAACTTGGAGGAAACGTTCATCTATCGATAGTTAACAGAAATCCCAAGTTTGGTGCTGATTGGACCATCCCTCTATTTGGCACCGCCCTCTTTTTTGACGATTTTCTAAAAAACTTTTTTTTTTCTTTTAATCATAACTTTGCAACTATATGAGCAATAGACTTTCTACAGGTTGCATTTTATAGAAAATTGTCAAAGAAATTTGAAAAAAATAAAATTTTAACCCTTAAATGCCCACTATTATTATATTTTAACGTTTTAAGTATGAAAATTCAGTTTTGACCAATTCCTTATATTTTTTTTATTTTTTTTTATTTTTATCACCATCGTGTTCCCCGGATAATTTTACATAATAATCAATATAGACCTCAAACTAAAATGAACTATTGGCGAGATACAGTAATTTTACTGAAAAAAGATTGATTTTGTGCTGCACTCTGTCCTATGAATTCAAATCCGAAATAAGTTTCTCACATATAAAAACCGAACTATGCGGGATCCCTTTTTGTTGAAAAGTACACCATGTAATTCCGAGTGCTGCGCAAAATCAAACTTTTTTTCAGAAAAATCGCTGTATCTCGCCAATAGTTCATTTTAGATTGAGGTCTACATTGATTATAATGTAAAATTGTCCGGGGAACACGATGGTGATAAAATAAAACAAATAAAAATATAAGGAATTGGTCAAACCTGAATTTTCATACATAAAACGTTAAAATATAATATTAGTGGACATTTAAGGGGTAAAATTTTATTTTTATCGAATTCCTTGGACCATTTTCTATAAATACAACCTGTAGAAAGTCATTTGCTCAAACTGTTGCAAAGTTATGATTAAAAGAAAAAAAAAGTTTTTTTAGAAAATCATCGAAAAAGAGGGCGATACCAAAAATAGAGGGATAGTCCAATCAGCACCAAACTTGGAGTTTCTGTTTACTATCGATAGATGAACGTTTCCTCCAAGTTTGGTCCAAATCGGTGAAGGTCGAGTCCAAAAGTGTACTCAGTTGGCCTGGAATAACCCATATCGAGATAGTGAAGATCGACAACCAGAGAGTCGACTGTACCTTGGTTATTAAACTCACATTCTATAAAAAGGGGAAAGCAGATAATTTTTGCAAAACTATCACAAGATGGCACTGTTCATTTCGACTCGTTGTGGATCTTAATGGTCTTTCTTTTTGCACTGATTCAAGAAGTTGGCCATCTTTATAGTTTTCTCATCTTGATACTCTTCTCTAACACAACTCGAAATTTTGAAGTTGATGTCAGTAAACGATTCAGTTGAGCCAAGGTATGATAGATTTGGACTACCTCAACACGCTCAAATCAACAGAATTAAATTTAAGTGAATTGTCTGCGAATAAATAAAATTATAAATTTCAAGCTGTGAAATCAATCGATCGATAGATTTTTAATCTTTTTGTCTGTGCCGAAAAGGGATGTTGAAAATGTGAAATATTTTATTGCCAAATGCGAAGCATCCTCCCTCTCCCTCCCACCGTTCAGCTTAAAGACCCGTGAAAATTTGCATAACTTTACGTTTTAATGAGTGCTTTGAACCGGAAAAACTGCGCTCCGAAGGATGCGGCCGCGAGGATCGCGAAAGGCCTTAATTTGATAAGCACTTTACGGGGGGAGGATTTTACTCTCCTGCTGTGTAAGGAACCAATTCCGTTGACCCAGAGCAAAAAAAAAAACTGGAAGATTCGTTGAGTTACGGTGTGGGAAAATCGGTCGGGAAAATGCTGCCCACTTTCCAACCAACAGTGGCAGCCAAGTGGAAATCAAGTTGAAGGCTGCTACAATTTAGCAAAAAGTGGCCAGATCGGTTGAACAATTTGTGGAGAGGTTGGTGAGGTGAGGGTGGAAAAGTTGTAATGGAATAATTCAACCCCGCGATGCCCCGCGTTGGATGGGAGCAATTAATTCTTTTGTCGGTGTAATTAGGACTCTCCGTGCTTCTGCTGGCTGGGTTGTTCAAGTGGAACCCACAAACATGCAGTGGGAGGGAGTCCTTCCCAACAAATCACTTCCGGGAACGGGTTGCGAATGGAATCGATTTGAAGAATAAATTGGTGGCCATTAAATTGGAAAATTTAATTTTCTTCCCATTCTGGCAGCGGAATTCTGGGTTTTGTGGTTGCTTTGTTTTTGTTACATTGTAAATTCAGAAAATCATCGATTAAATTGAATTTAAAGTTCAAACAAATAGAAAAAAGGCAACATTTCCATGCAAACGGGGTTCCTAAAACGTAATACCAATATAATCTTACGATTATTTTCAACCAATTCTTTGAAGTGCTCACATCCGCATTACTTTCACCAACATCGTATGCCCCTCATTTAAAGGGATCAACGTGGAAAACCAAAAATCAACCAAACTAAAGAAAGGAAAACACCCAAATACCACACCCCGTTTTAGGTTTACGTTCCTGATCGACCCAGACATTCATTTGATTTGATTAAATATATCCCTGGAGCTTTCGTTCTTGCCGATTTGTTTCACCTGTCTGCGAAGCCCTCAGAATGGGATTTGACCTTTTTTTTCGTCAAAAAGGGGATGAAAGTAAAAGTCGTTTGTTTCCCGGGGTCATTTTGGCGTGGGGGTGGAAAACGATAAATGATCGAAAAACACACACTCGGAAATGCCAATTCAACGGTAATGTTTCTTTTTTCTTCCGTCTCCCTCAAACCCACGAGGGCTACCGATTCCGACCAGAAATTGGATTAAGCTGGATTCAGAAGGGAAAATTCCCCGCTTGAAAAATTGAGCAACTGCAACATTGCTACACTTCCCCGTTTTAAATGCCCAAGAGGGCGAAAGTGAACACACGAGAGTCTCCAATTTGCAAGCTCACTTGAAACATCAAAAGGATTAGCGCTGGGGAAAAGTGCTCTGAATTCCGCTAAATTTGAAGAGAGTTGAAAGTGACTGCAACTGAATGATACTTTTACGAATTGAGAGTTTCAAAATGTGATTGGCAAGCTCGTTACACGAGTGTCTGTGCTTGAACTTCATGAAATCAACTGCGAAATTGATGCAAAATCTACCCTGCATCACCCCCTTCCAAGAATTCAAAAAAAGAATGCCACACAGTGGCGGAAAACCGCTTCATTCTCCACCACTAACAAGGGATGACAGTTTGCCGAATTGAATCTGTCACACGTGCGCGTGCGACATCTGATTGTCAGATTCGATTTCACGTAATGTAACCGCGTTACGCGTGATGTGGAGTTTGGATTGAGAAATTATATTCTGTTTTAACTAAACAAATGAAAAAGAACATTGCAAAATATGGTGAATATGGCTAAGAATATTGAATGTTAATAAATTTTTCAGTGCAAAATTTGATTGGAAACCAAAAATTGCTGTATAATTTCTTTTAAGTGCAGCGTTCCAAAGATAATTCCATATTTCCAATTTTTATTTTTTTGCTTAAATTTGATGGTATATCTTTTTTTCAATACGCAACCCAGACCAAACATATTTTTTTTACAAAAAAGCAAGCAAATTTCTTATAAATTTGTCTTCTTAATATCGAAGATTGGACTGAAATTCAATCTCATATTAAAAAAAAAATGCAAAAATTAGTTTTTGGTAATCACTCCCATGGTAAATGACTCTTTTTGCGAAATTTCTGATCTTTTCAATAAACATATTTCTAAACATGTATGATTTTGTATAAACTTAAAAATTAGTAAAATTATCTGTTTAAAGACTTTATTAAAAGTTAAGATTGATTTAAAAATTATTTTTGTTGATCAGATAAAACAAATCGCAAAAGTTTAAATTTCAACGTTTGATTTTGACCAAAAGTTTCGGAGGTATCTCTTAGTTAAAATTACAGGCTTATTTGGTGACACATAGAAAACTTTCATCGATTCAAATTTTTTGTGAGGTTGTATATCAAAAACTAACTGCCGGATTTTCAAAAAATCATAGACAAAATTGAAGGACATTTTCTAACCTGTTTCTGGGGGTGCTTTTCTTTCAACAAGTTTCTTAAATCTGCAAGAATGTTGTTGCTAAGACTCGAAAACGGCACATTTAAAAAAAATAGTTCTTCTCGTTTGCAAATTCAATTCAGCTTCAAAAAAATATTTTCAATAAAAAAGTTGTTTAGGATATCGATATATTTTCAAAAACACTCATATAAAAAATTCTATTTCCTGATCCAGATTTTGCACCATCTCGCATTATGCATCAGAAGATGTAATTCTCTATATTTTGTTTTTTGAACTATGTTGATACGGCCCTCAGTTGCTGAGATATTGACATGCAAATATTTAAGAGCGAGTCCAAGAACAGGGCATACCCCTTTGTATGGGACGTCGTTTGGACCTCACCAATCTGCCTGAAATTTTCAGGGGTTGTTTGTACATATAAAACTAGCATCTGGCCAAAATATGAGCACTCTAGGTCAACTGGAAGTGGGGCAAATCGGGACACAAAATTTGAAGGTTCAAAAACGTCAAAAATCTTAAAAAGGCTATAACTTAAGCAAAATTCAATTTATTTTCAAAATTCAAAATGCATCTGAAAGGGCTTAAAAAATGCAACAAAATGCAGGATAGAGCATCCCAATTGGTTAAATCTAAAGGGAGTTATTGGCATTTTAGTGAAAAAATAGCATAATTTTCAAACTCAAATAAAAAAGTGTTCCATCCAGATATCAACTCGGTTCGAACTGCAGCTTGTAGGGGACATCTGGGGCTACCATCTGAGACTAAGAACGCTTTGGGTAAGGCAGTTTAACATATTAAATATACACTTTTACTTTAAGTGAATTTTTTGGTTGTACATTTTTGCTTGGGGGACCTCTTAGATCAAATTTTCCGGTAATAATTTTATCATATTCGTGTTCCTGAGACAATTTCACAATAGAAACATGCATAAAAATGTTTATTTTCATCAATTTTAACCCTTTTAAAAATAAAAGTTCAAAAAAATCTTCGATTCACATTTATTGAAAATCAAGTTCCTTTCCAAGGATACTAGATGACACCAGAAAAAAGCAGCTTCTTAATTTTTTATAACTTTTATTTTTAAAAGGGTTAAAATTGATGAAAATAAACATTTTTATGCATGTTTCTATTGTGAAATTGTCTCAGGAACACGAATATGATAAAATTATCACCGGAAAATTTGATCTAAGGGGTCCCCCGAGCAAAAATGTACAACCAAAAAATTCACTAAAAGTAAAAGTGTATATTTAATATGTTAAACTGCCTTACCCAAAGCGTTCTCAGTCTCAGATGGTAGTGCCAGATGTCCCCTACCAGCAGCAGGTCGAACCGAGTTGATATCTGGATGGAACACTTTTTTATTTGAGTTTGAAAATTATGCTATTTTTTCACTAAAATGCCAATAACTCCCTTTAGATTTAACCAATTGGGATGCTCTATCCTGCATTTTGTTGCATTTATTAAGCCCTTTCAGATGCATTTTGAATTTTGAAAATAAATTGAATTTTGCTTAAGTTATAGCCTTTTTAAGATTTTTGACGTTTTTGAACCTTCAAATTTTGTGTCCCGATTTGCCCTACTTCCAGTTGACCTAGAGTGCTCATATTTTGGCCAGATGCTAATTTTATATGTACAAACAACCCCTGAAAATTTCAGGCAGATTGCTGAGGTAGATGCGAGATGGGTATGCTTTGCTCGTGGACTCGCTCTTAAAAACAGGAAAATTAATGTTTTCTAAGTCTCACCCAAACAACCCATCATTTTCTAATGTCGATATCCCAACAACTAATGGTCCGATTTTAAATGTTAAAATTTGAAACAATCGTGAAATTTTCCAATTTTTTTTTAAATCAAGACTAACATTTCAAAATGACATAATATTAAATGTTTGGCCTTTTTGAAATGTTAGTCTTGATCTTAAAAATTAAAAAAATCAAAAATTCTGAAAAAATGTGACTTACAAGTTTTTTTTTTAAATTAAATATGAGCAATTCTCTACGAAATCGGTCTTTTTTCTTCAATTTTAATTTTTGTATTTTTTAATCCGACTGAAACTTTTTTGGTGCCTTCGGTATGCCCAAAGAAGCCATTTTGCATCATTAGTTTGTCCATATAATTTTCCATACAAATTTGGCAGCTGTCCATACAAAAATGATGTATGAAAATTCAAAAATCTGTATCTTTTGAAGGAATTTTTTGATCGATTTGGTGTCTTCGGCAAAGTTGTAGGTATGGATCCGGACTACACTGAAAAAAAAATAATACACGGTAAAAAAATTTGGTGATTTTTTTATTTAACTTTTTATCACTAAAACTTGATTTACAAAAAAACACTATTTTTAATTTTTTTTATTTTTTGATATGTTTTAGGGGACATAAAATGCCAACTTTTCAGAAATTTCCAGGTTGTGCAAAAAATCATTGACCGAGTTATGAATTTTTTAATCAATACTGATTTTTTCAAAAAATCGAAATTTTGGTCGTAAAAATTTTTCAACTTCATTTTTCGATGTAAAATCAAATTTGCAATAAAAAAGTACTTTAGTGAAATTTTGATAAAGTGCACCGTTTTCAAGTTATAGCCATATTTAAGTGACTTTTTTGAAAATAGTCGCAGTTTTTCATTTTTTAAAATTAGTGCACATGTTTGCCCAGTTTTGAAAAAAATATTTTTGAAAAGCTGAGAAAATTCTCTATATTTTGCTTATTCGGACTTTGTTGATACGACCTTTACTTGCTGAGATATTGCAATGCAAAGGTTTAAAAACAGGAAAATTGATGTTTTCTAAGTTTCACCCAAACAACCCACCATTTTTTATCGTCAATATCTCAGCAACTAATGGTCCGATTTTCAATGTTAATATATGAAACATTTGTGAAATTTTCCGATCTTTTCGAAAAAATATTTTCAAAATTTTCAAATCAAGACTAACATTTTAAAAGGGCGTAATATTGAATGTTTGGCCTTTTGAAATGTTAGTCTTGATTTGAAAATTCGAAAATATTTTTTCGAAAAGATCGAAAAATTTCACAAATGTTTCATATATTAACATTGAAAATCGGACCATTAGTTGCTGAGATATTGACGATAAAAAATGGTGGGTTGTTTGGGTGAAACTTAGAAAACATCAATTTTCCTGTTTTTAAACCTTTGCATTGCAATATCTCAGCAAGTAAAGGTCGTATCAACAAAGTCCGAATAAGCAAAATATAGAGAATTTTCTCAGCTTTTCAAAATATTTTTCAAAACTGGGCAAACATGTGCACTAATTTTAAAAATGAAAACTGCGACTATTTTCAAAAAGTCACTTAAATATGGCTATAACTTGAAAACGGTGCACTTTATCAAAATTTCACTAAAGTACTTTTTATTGCAAATTTGATTTTACATCGAAAAATGAAGTTGAAAAATTTTACGACCAAAATTTCGATTTTTGAAAAATCAGTATTGATTAAAAATTCATAACTCGGTCAATGATTTTTGCACAACCTGAAATTTCTGAAAAGTTGGCATTTTATGTCCCCTAAAACATCAAAAAATAAAAAAAATTAAAAATAGTGTTTTTTTGTAAATCAAGTTTTAGTGATAAAAAGTTAAATAAAAAAATCACCAAATTTTTTTTACCGTGTATTATTTTTTTTCAGTGTAGTCCGTATCCATACCTACAACTTTGCAGAAGACACCAAATCGATCAAAAAATTCCTTCAAAAGATACAGATTTTTGAATTTTTATACATCATTTTTGTATGGACAGCTGCCAAATTTGTATGGAAAATTATATGGACAAACTAATGATGCAAAATGGCTTCTTTGGGCATACCGAAGGCACCAACAAAGTTTCAGTCGGATTAAAAAATACAAAAAAAATCGAATGACCGAAATCCTAGAGAACTGCTCATATGTCTTTATTGAACTTTCTTATAATAATTACATTTCATTTACATTCTAAGTGGTATGGCTACATGCTCTTCATCTTTGTTATATGTGACTTACAAGTGATTTGGTGTCTTCAGAAGAGTTGTTGCGAATGGGAATGAGCAACTTTTGGTTTGATGGAAAATTAGGATGGTTCACGTTTAGAGTGTTTTTGAACATTTAACTTTTCAGGTTTTTTTTTTTTTTAATTGTCTTCTAGAAAATTGTTAAACTTGCAAATGCAAGCAACTTTATGGAAGAAACCAAATTTTATCTGGCAATCTCATCAAATCATTAAAAAAAATACAATTCTAAAACATAAATATCTCGAAAAAGCCTGGGTCAAACTTTTTGCGCCAGGTTTTGAAAAGGGAGATCAAGCACACAAACGTTGAAATTCTGAGGTGTTTTTTTAATTTAAACTCAAGTTATCTTCATTTGAAAATGTCTAAAATTCAAGGGAAAAGTGTTTGGACCACCCTAACGAAGTTCGAAAATTGTCCAGCTAAATGTTTTCCATGTAATTTGCCCGTAAATCTGAATCTGCCCTCACAATTCATCTAAAGTGTCGAAATATCGATTTTTGATCATATTTTGGGTTTCTATCGGTTTATGTGATGATTTAAAATAATAAACCATGAATTGCTTCATTCGAAATCAATTTAAAATGATTCTTAGAGGTTAGTTCAGATGCTTTCTCTGAATTTGGTCGTAGAAGGCGTAGATTGTGAAATAAAATAATGTCACCTTCGACAAAATTGATTGGATTGGTAAGCCCAACACATTTCTAGAAGACAATCAAATTCCTAAAACTGTTCCTGAAAAGTTAGATTTTCATAATCACCCTAATCGTAAACCAACCTAATATTCAACCACACTTAAAGTTGCTCCTTCCCAATTGCAGCAACTCTTCTGAAGACATCAAAGCTCCAGAATGTCATTTTTTTTTTTTGAAAATCCATTTCCACTTAATTGTGATCAGAGGCACTGTGCAATGCAAATTTTATTTCAAGTTTTTTTTATGTTCTGGGTTTTCGGATACCAAAGTCATAAACAATGTTAGACAGGCGTAGTTTATAATATTCTGAAAAAAATATTTCCAAAGTGAAACACAACAATTTTCCCCCCTTTCAAGATTTTCAACTATTTTGATGCAATCTAGATTCTAGTTTTTCTTACAGCTCGTCTCGAGCACTTCCGATAAAATTTAAAAAACCTTTTCCAACTATAGGAAAGGTGATGACACTTTATCATCACCATTATCACCACATAACCTTACCCCACTTCCGCAAGCCTCGTACTGTGGCATTACAAGCATGCCAAAGTTGTGTTCTCCGCAAAGCTGCTTATAAGCCCTGCTACATGTGTGTGTGTTTGAGCTGTGTGTGCTTAAGGTGTGTTTTCCTTTCAACTTGTTTTTTTCCTTACACCATGAAAAGGAAAACATTGTTCAGCTCCAGTTTGCACACCCGAGAGCGGATGCTGCTGCTGTCTAATGAGCTTAACCCACATGTTCAACAAGGTGTTTATTATGCAACGTCTGTGCCACATCAGCCAGCCCTCCAAAAGACAACACAGAACCGCGAAAGTTGGCACAATTTATGCCATTTTTGCTCGCTTTCTCTCGAGAAGAAGATGATTCTGATCAAGTGGTTGGCGGTTAAATTTGAGAGTTAAAGCTTTAATTTGGCTTTAATTTAACGACTTCGTGCTTGACTGAGTTTTAAAAATAAATAAAACCGCGTCGAATAAATCTGCTGCGGAAGCAAAGTTGAAGACGTTAACAGTAAACATCAACAGTAAAATTGATTGTTCTGCCTGGTCTGGCAGCACTGGAAGAGATTTTAATTTTCCTTTGTGTTTGACTAAGGGATGAAGCTGGTGGTGGTGACAAACCGTAATTTTATAACTTTCTGGTTGGCTGATGACGACCGGGATAAGTCCCGGGGACGCAATTAAAACAGTTATGATTTCATTAAAAATTTTGATTGTGTCAACGGAACGAAATTTCTAGGGGTGGAGTCTGGGAACCATGGCCATTGTGTGTCGTCTGCTTCCCAAGGAAAAGCGGGACAATTCGTTTAATGCCAATTTAACGCCCTAGTTCACCGGAATCGCATCAGGTTGTATCTTCATCCTGCGACGAAAACGAAACATAACCTAAAAGCTGGAAAGCCAAAACCCCTCCTCGGTGTAAAGCTGCTGCTGCTGCTTCGGAAATGCAACGGAAATCCATTAACTTTTTGCACACAGTCGGGAAAATCTGCATGGAAATCAAATTAGACGTAAAAATGCAGTTTTCGAAGCGCACATATGCCACCATCTGGTTGGAGTCCTTTCGCTGAGGAAGCTCCAAGTTAGTCTGACTGTCTGCTGCTAAAAGGATGCACAATGATAAGCTTAACATATGTATCTGTTTTTATTGGATCCTGTGCAGTCGTCTTCTTATCCAGAGAGGAGAAACTGAACGACGTTCGGAAGAGGACTGCATCGAATATCAGTTAAGAGACAATACAAAACACTTTAAGCACACACTTTTCCATGTACAATTTTGCATAGATAAATTCGGGGTCCTTTCCTTAGCCTTTCAGCCGAGCTGTTGGAGGGGACTAACCCGGATCGTTGAAACCCTGTTCGACGGAGAGAATCATCCAAATCGCTTCGGAAATCAGCTTGGACATTTTGTTGTTGTAGTTCTGTCTTGGTGCAATCTCGGAAATAAACTAAATCTAACTTTATCTAATTTGATCAAACTTGACCAAACTTTATTAAATTTTACCAACTTTTACCAAATCCTTCCAAACTTGATCAAACTTCGTCAAAATTTACCAAAATTTACCAAACCCTGATCAAATTTGACAAAATTTTATCAAACTTTAACAAATTTGACCAAACATTATCAAACTGTACCAAATTTGATCAAACTCTACCAAACTAGATCAAACTTTTACAAACTTGGCCAAATTTGACCAAACTTAACAAAAATTATCAAATTTGACCAAATTTGGACCATCTTGTCCATCCATACCTGATTTGCCAAATTTGAACCATTTTGACCAAACCTGACCAAACCCGATCAAATTTGACCAAACTTTATCAAATTTTATTCACTTTGACCAAATTCTACCAAACTTTATCAAATTTATCATACTTTGTAAAACTTGATCAAACCCGGTTACAAGATTACAACATTATCAAACTTAACCAACTCCGATCAAATTCCACACATCTTGACTAAACTTGACCATACCTAACCAAATTTGACAAAATTCTCCAAACTTTATCAAACATGGCCAAATTTGAAAAAAAAGAATGACAAAACCTTACCAAATTCAATCAAATGTTGTGCCTTCTTGATTAAACATGACCAAATATTACCAAATTTATTATATACCAAACTTGACATAAATTTAATCTAATATGCACAAACTAAACCGTGGCAGTGCGTGGTCGAATGGTTACGCTGTCCGCTTTGTAAGCAGATGATTCTGGGTTCGATTCCCATCTGCTCCAACCTTCCATCGAATGAGGAAGTAAAATGTCGGTCCCGGCCTTGGTTGATGTTAGGCCGTTAAGGGGTTACATACATGTAGAAAATCACAAAATTTTATATTACAGAATATATGTTGAATCCACTCAAAAGATGATTATTAGGCACTCCTGAAAGTTTCATGAAGATATTTCATGATTAAACTGAGTAAGAGACGATTTAAGCTCAAAAATTTGCCATGCGCAAAGCAGGCTGTCAAACTTTGTTGGCGTTTTTCTCTAAACCCCGAGTTGATTTACGGGTGCCACGATATCTCGAGATGGGATGGACCAAATTGGCTGAAATTTGAGATGAAGACTCACAAGATGTATCTCGTGTGCATGACGAAGCCCAATTTTTAAAATTTGCTTTTTAAAAAAATACAAAAATCAAAAACTAACGGTTTTTTATATGAAAAACACAAAAATATTTTAATCTTTTTTTTAAATAAACTTTTTAAAAATCGAGCTTCGTCATGCACACGGAATCGGTTTAACGAGTCTTCACCAAAATTTTGAGCCGATTTGGTCAAGACAGTGTTGAGATATCGTGGCACCCGTTTTTTGAAACTGCTAACTTGAAATGGCTATATCTCGGCAACGATGCAACCAAATATCTTCAAATTTGTTTTGAAAGTAGGTGAAAATGTATATTTTAATGCCATGAAAAAAGAATTAAAAAAAGTCGAAGTGCGTGCTCATACTAACCCCTGACTTTTTTGCCGATATACATGTATGTAACCCCTTAAGTCATTCCAGGTGTAGGAGTCGTCTCCATGCCATAAGTACAAACAACACACCAAACCAAGCCTACTCCGGTGGAATCGCTGGCGGTGGTTGGACTCGCAATCCAAAGGTCGTCAGTTCAAACACTGGGGTGGAAGGTTCCTTGGAGTAGAAAGAGGTTTGGGTGCTCTCCCCATTCAAGCCTTCGGACTCCTAGGTTCGAGCAGAAACTTGCAATAGAGACCACAAAAGACCCGGAGGTCGTTAATGTGGATGATTTGATTTTGACAAACTAAACCAAACATGATCAAACTTGTCCAAGCATGATCAAAGTCGACCAAACTAAACCAAATTTATCATAACTCAACCCAACTTTACCAAGCATGACAAAACATGACACGAATCAGTTTGTCTTGAAAAAAAGACAAAAATTGCATTGTAATATTACAAATTCAACACAAATTGATTTATCCAGAAAATATATGCAAAAAAAACATTTAGCTAACCAAAATTTACTTTGACCATATTTTACCAAATTTTACCAAACATGACCTAACTTGATTAATTTGACCAAAGTTGGCCTAAGTGCCATAACAAAATGTTACAAAAAAATACAAAATTTTACAGAATTTACCCAAATTTACCAAATTTTACGAAATTTTCCAAAAATTGAAAAAAAATTATAAAATTTTTTAAAATTTTACAAAATTTTACCAAATTTTACTCAATTTTACTCAATTTTACTCAATTTTACTCAATTTTACTAAATTTTACTTAATTTCACTTAATTTCACTAAATTTCACTTAATTTCACTTAATTTCACTTAATTTTACTTAATTTTACTTAATTTTCTTAAACTTACTTAATTTTACTAAATTTGACTGAATTTGACTAAATTTGATTTGGCTAGATTTGACTAAATTTGACTAAATTTGGCTAAATTTGACTAAATTTGACTAAATTTGACTAAAGAGCAATTCCATGCCAAATAGGGAATCGGTTGTACCCGACCCTCTCCGATTTCAATGAAACTTTGTAGATATGTTATCCTTCGCTTATATAAGCCATTTTTGTGTATACGGTGCCAGTTCCACACGATAATGACATTTGAGAAGGGCGTAAGTGTTTTAAATATTTTTGTAATTCGGAATTTAAATATTTCTGTATCTCGAAGCCGTTGCATCGTATCAAAAAGTGGTCAAAGACAAACTTGTAGGAAATTTGATGGGCTTTTTGATAAAAATACACTGAAAGAAAAAAACACCCAACTGTTATGAGATTTTTTAATTTTTAAGTTTAAAAGTAAAATTTGAGGGGGAGCCCACGATTTTTTTTCGTTTAAAATTTTTGTGAAGATAGCCTAATATGTTACAAAAAGACTCACGAAAAATGCAAGATGGAGCAACTCACCTAAAAAAATACAAAAATCATTTACTGAAACTGATTTTTTGAAAAGTGCTCTAAACGTCAAAATTTTCAAAAACCGAATACGGGAATCGATTTTCCAGACAATTTTACATAAAAGTCTCCATATTGACCATTGTCCTAAGTCCAATCCTTGTGAAGTTACAGCGGTTTTAAAAATAAAAATGTTGAAAAAATAGTTTTTTTATGGTTTTTGGCAATTTCTATATGACCGACTTGATTTTTCAGTCTCGTAAATATTTTTCCCGGATAGCTCGTCCAATTTCCCATAAGTTTGTCTTTGACCACATTTCAATTGGATGTATGGGCTTACAGATATAAGCTAATTTACTATCCAGGTTACTATACTACACTGAAAAAATATGATGTTTTCAGTTATGAGCAATGTAATTAGCTTATATCTGTAAGCTCATACATCCAATTTAAATGTGGTCAAAGACAAACTTATGGGAAATTGGGCGAGCTATCCGGGAAAAATATTTACGAGACTGAAAAATCAAGTCTGTCTTATAGAAATTGCCAAAAACCATCAAAAAACCTATTTTTTCAACATTTTTATTTTTAAAACCGCTGTAACTTCACAAGGATTAGACTTAGGACAATGGTCAATATGGAGACTTTTATGTAAAATTGTCTGGAAAATCGATTCCCGTATTCGGTTTTTGAAAATTTTGACGTCTAGAGCACTTTTCAAAAAAACAGTTTCAGTAAATGATTTTTGTATTTTTTTAGGTGAGTTGCTCCATCCTGCATTTTTCGTGAGTCTTTTTGTAACATCTTAGGCTATCTTCACAAAAATTTTGAACGAAAAAAAATCGTGGGCTCCCCCTCAAATTTGACTTTTAAACTTAAAAATCAAAAAATCTCATAAAAGTTGGGTGTTTTTTTTCAGTGTATTTTAATCGAAAAGCCCGTCAAATTTCCTACAATTTTGTCTTTGACCACTTTTTGATACGATGCAACGGCTTCGAGATACAGAAATATTTAAATTCCGAATTACAAAAATATTTAAAACACTTACGCCCTTCTCAAATGTCATTATCGTGTGGAACTGGCTCCATATACACAAAAATGGCGTATATAAGCGTAGGATAACATATCTACAAAGTTTCATTGAAATCGGAGAGGGTCGAGAAAAAAGTACCTGAAAAATTCCTGTTTTGGGCTGGAATTGCTCTAAATTTGACTAAATTTGACTAAATTTGACTAAATTTGACTAAATTTGACTAAGTTAGACTGTTTTGGCTAAAAATAAAAAATAAATAAATTAGTTAGGGGAAATATACCCATTTTAATCAGTCTAAGCCGTTCGACAAATTCTCATCACTTTTGTAGTTTTCCGCTATTTAATCAACATTTTCAGGCACACCAACAATGGAGAGTTGCTTGCTCACTTTTATTTGAGCTATTTATTACTTTTGAACAATCAAAAACACTTTATTAAAGCTTTAATTCAAGATCAAAGTGCTGATAGGCCGATAATAGAAATAGGCTGAAAAAGGGTATAATTCCCCTATGAACTTTCAAAATTTTGTCACGAGACCACAACCGCGTTCTCCACCATATGTGCTCCTTGCTTGAGTAGCCGTCTCCATCCGGAACAAGTGTTTTCTTCCTGTTTTGCCCAAAGTCGACACAAAAAATAACACTTCTTCCCATTTTTTTCTCCAACCCAAAGGATGCAACTTTCCACCCATAGAAAGGGAAGCTTTTTCCAACGATTGCCTCACAGCAGTCGAGAAGAATGGAGCTTAAGGGGGCTCCCTCACAGAAAAGCGTGACGAAAGACAAAAAGCCAACCAGCTTTGCATTCGATTTGTGTGTGTTGGGGGGGTGAGCGCAAATCTAATGGTTTGTTTTTCCTTACCAGATGGAACGTTTCCATTGGCCTGGCAACACTGCTTGGGCGGAACACGACGATAATCCCAGTGAACCTTTCTTCTCCCGGAACGAGTTCGATTTGCACATTTGCTCGGGGATGACTTCATAATGTTGGCATAAGTGAGTAGTCGAAGTTGATTTTGTTGCGTTTGGGTAGGATTGCGGAAATATTTTTGAAATCAGGGTTAAGGCTTTTGTGAAAATGTAGCTCAGCTAAGACAGATCTTCATCAAATAATGTTTTGTTCGAAACAATTATCCAAAAACATTAGTTATATAACTTTTGAATCTCTTTTGAATATCTTTTGAATCTCTTTTGAATCTTTTTTGAATCTGATTTGAATCTCTTTTGAATATCTTTTGAATCTCTTTTGAATCTCTTTTGAATCTCTTTTGAATCTCTTTTGAATCTCTTTTGAATCTCTTTTGAATCTCTTTTGAGTCTCTTTTGAATCTCTTTTGAATCTCTTTTGAATCTCTTTTGAATCTCTTTTGAATCTATTTTGAATCTCCTTTGAATCTCTTTTGAATCTCTTTTGAATCTCTTTCGAATCTCTTTTGAATCTTTTTTGAATCTCTTTTTAATTTCTTTTGAATCTCTTTTGAATCTCTTTTTAATCTCTTTTTAATCTCTTTTTAATCTCTTTTGAATCTCTTTTTTTTCTCTTTTTTTTCTCTTTTTTTCTCTTTTAAATCTCTTTTGAATCTCTTTTGAATCTATTTTGAATATGTTGGATATCTTTTGAATCTGTTTAATAAATTAAATAATATTGGTCTACGTGAAGCTTTATCTTCATGCTCTGTGAAAATATTTCAAAACCCTAAATATTGAACAATCAACAAAGTTCTCTAAACTGATTTTTTGGCTGATAGCATGACAAACATATCGCACTCTTCCAAAAAATTGCCTTTTTGATGATATGTTTTTTTCTACACGTTAAATGTAAATAACTCACGCGTGTGCACTTAAAGTCACCCAGAATGTTGTGAAAAGCGGTTTTTCCACCATATTGGTTAGTTTGCTTAACATTCTATGGCACGCACGGTTTTGGAATATGTTTCAAGTTTTGTGAAAATAAAAAAACGACTTTTCCACACATTTGCGGCAGATCCGGCGTCAAACTCAAGGACCTCTCCTCGTGTGTTGGTCCTGCTCTCAACGGGGACATATTTTTACTATTTGTGAGTGCGGGGGAAAAAAAACGCTGAAATGGAATTTAGAGGACCGACTAGAGCGGGGAAAAAATCCAGCGAAAAAAGGAAAGCACCATAAGAGGTGCCTTATGTTTACAATATAAAACAGAATTTGAAAAGCAAGAGTATGCACTTGACGGGAAATTTATATCACTTCACCAGAGTCGTCGCCGTTGTTGTCGTTCATCCCTCTTACTGACTGTGAGACCAGATAGGTGTACCGAAACAAGTTTGGCACGGGGAAAAATGGCGAGGAATTTTCCCTGAATCTTCGTTTGAGATACTTATGGACTGTGGCGTTGGGCAACTTTGGCTTTTCTAAACAAAATTCATACAAAGTTGCATGCAAGATTGCATACTTTTGGGCGATTTCTCCATATCAAATTTTGACATTCCCAAAAATTAGCCAAAACCACTCCACTTTACAGTACCACAACATCGCCAAGTCTACGGCGGTGGCATCATCTCGTGTGATGGTATAAATAATTGAATCAAATTTTGAGACTGCGGAAAATACGCCGGAAGTGGTGCACGGACTAGACAAGACGACACAGACTGACGGGGAGCCAAGTTGGGTTGTTTGTAAACAGCGCACAGTCAGCAGAAAATGTCGCGACGGTATGCGAGTTTTTTTTTTGTTGCCTTTGCTATCGGAAGATGTAACAAGATGCAGGGATCTTTTTTGTTGGGGATTTAAGTTTGATTCAATGAGAAGAGAAATTGGCAATGGGGCAACTTTTTTTTTGTGGGATAAAAGTTATCATGCAAACTAAATCGGTTTGAAATTGTTATGGAAATTGATTGGTGTTCACAAATCTTTCAATTTGCAGAAAATCTTTTGAATCACTCGCAGTAACTGTCAAAAATGTTATAAAATATTCGCTTTTCAACAACTTTGTATCTCTTTAAAATCTTTATCCAATCTGATTTGAATCTCTTACAAATCTCTTTTGAATCTCTGTAATATTCTTGTAATATGGTTAGGATTTCTTCTAAATCTATTTCAAATCTCTTTAAGATCTCTTTTTAATATCTTTTTATTCTCCTTTTAATATTTTTTTATTCTCTTTTTAATATATTTTTATTCTCTTTTTAATAGCTTTTAAATATCTTTTTATTCTATTTTTAATCTTTTTTATTCACATTTTTATCGTTTTTAATCTATTTTAATCTTTTTTCAATCAATTTTGAATCTCTTTTTATTACCTTTTTAATTTCTTTTTCATATCTTTTTATTATCTTTGTATTCTCTTTTTAATATCTTTTTATTTCTTTTTAATATCTTTTTATTTTCTTTTTAATCTTTTTTAATCACATTTTAATCGTTTTTATGCTATTTTAAACATTTTTCAATCTATTTTGAATCTCTTTCGAATCTGTTTTCTATTTATTTTGAAACTCTTTAATATTCTTTTAATCTGTTTTGAATTTCTTCTAAATCTATTCTAAATCTATTATAATTTTTTTTCATCATTTTTAAATCTATCTATATTAATTTTAATTCTCTTTTTAATATCTTTTTATTCAATTTTTAATCTTTTTTAGTCACATTATAGTCGTTTTTAATATCTTTTGAATCTCTTTTGAATCTGTTTTCAATCTTTTTTGGATCTTTTTTGAATCTCTTTTGAATCTCTTTTGAATCTTTTTTGAATCTCTTTTGAATCTCTTTTGAATCTCTTTTGAATCTCTTTTGAATCACTTTTGAATCTCTTTTGAATCTCTTTTGAATCTCTTTTGATTTTTTTTTGAATCTATTTTTATTATCTTTTTAATTTCTTTGTTTTCTCGTTTTAATATTTTTTTATTTTCTTTTTAATATCTCTTTTTTTTTAATCTTTTTTAATTACATTTTAATCGTTTTTAAGCAATTTTAAACATTTTTCAATCTATTTTGAATCTCTTTTGAATCTTTTTTGAATCTCTTTTGAATCTCTTTTGAATCTCTTTTGAATCTCTTTTGAATCTCTTTTGAATCTCTCTTGAATCTCTTTTGAATCTCTTTTGAATCTCTTTTGAATCTCTTTTGAATCTCTTTTGAATCTCTTTCGAATCTCTTGTGAATCTCTTTTGAATCTCTTTCGAATCTCTGGTGAATCTCTTTTGAATCTCTTTTGAATCTCTTTTGAATCTCTTTTGAATCTCTTTTGAATCTCTTTTAAATCTCTTTTGAATCTCTTTTGAATCTCTTTTGAATCTCTTTTGAATCTCTTTTGAATCTCTTTTGAATCTCTTTTGAATCTCTTTTGAATCTCTTTTGAATCTCTTTTGAATCTGTTTTGAATCTCTTTTAAATCTCTTTTGAATCTCTTTTGAATCTCTTTTGAATCTCTTTTGAATCTCTTTTGAATCTCTTTTGAATCTCTTTTGAATCTGTTTTGAGTCTCTTTTGAATCTCTTTTGAATATCTTTTGAATCTCTTTTGAATCTCTTTTGAATCTCTTTTGAATCTCTTTTGAATCTCTTTTGAATCTCTTTTGAATCTCTTTTGAATCTCTTTTGAATCTCTTTTGAATCTCTTTTGAATCTCTTTTGAATCTCTTTCGAATCTCTTGTGAATCTCTTTTGAATCTCTTTTGAATCTCTTTTGAATCTCTTTTGAATCTCTTTTGAAATTCTTTTTACTCCTTATGATTATTTTTTGTAGTATTCATATCTAGAGCAACGGTCTTATAAGCTATTGAGTTTCAAATGTTTATAAGAACTCTTAAAAAAAAAAAAAAAAAAAACTCTAGATATGAATCTTGTAGCTAAAGAAGTTGCAACGTTGCATCTTTTCAACCGGGATAAGCGCATTAAAATGTAAAGATGTGGAAAATTACTTCCTTCCTTCATCATTCAGTCATGTCTACAAGAGTCAACAAAAAAAATGAAAAAGTACTTCCAAATTCCACGGCAAATTTTTCGTAATTAATTAAAGCCCAACTTTCTTCACATACATCCTCCTTTCGAGGGGATCCCTGCAAGTCAGTTGCTCTCGAAATGCTCTCCTCTTTTGACTTCTTTTCATTTGGAATTAATTTTGATGGAAATAATTTCCCCCAACCCAACTCCCATTCAAAGCGTTAATTTGTACTTGCCATTTGTATGTGATCTTCCAAAGAACCTGACATTTTCCCGACATCTTCCAACTTTCAACCGGTGACATCGCTGCAGAAAAAGTCACCCCCGCCGTATGTTTGCAAAACAAGTTACGGAAAAGTGGGGGAGGAAATTCTTTTCGACTCGAAACTGTTGCAATTTTTACTTCCCACTTTCACAAAACGAGTTGAGATGGAATCGACTTGCCCTAATCCGCGCGCCAACCTTTTCCCGCGAAGAAGCAGAAATTTTCCTCATCTCCGAGAGAGAGAGTCGTCTTCCCGCACAACTTTTTCCAGGGTGGGAATTTCGATCGAAGAGGACAAGCTGCTTGTTGAGAGTAAAGTGCATAATAAACTTCTTCACCAACTTAATTTAAACAATTTTATCCAAATAGAAATGCGAAAGTGCTGGGGTCTTCCTGGTATGGGAAACGGGGAAGAACGAACCATTTCCTTCGTTCTTAGGGATTAAGGAAGGGGGAAAGGTGCATCGTTGGTTTTGGAAAAAAAAGAACACCTTTCGATAAGATACCCAAGTAACCACAAGCACTAAATTGAAGTATTTATTCAGTACTAAATCAGCACTCGAATGTTTTGAAGTAGTAAATAAGCTTTGCGAATGCCTCAAAGTACCAAAACTTTGCAGCATTACAACTGGCATTAAATCACCATTTACGACCTTGAAAATGTGCTTCAAAGCATTTGATGTTTATCAACAAAGTAACCCATCCATACGGGAAACATTTCAGCCAGTCACGCTCTTATTGACTTTTATCCTTCTCCCGTTATACTGTTCCAATAAGCGTGCGGGCTAAGGCGCATTTCCCCCAGTGTGCAACAGTTTTATTTTTGCGTGAACTGGGTTCAATTCCCGCTGACTGAAGTGTTTTTTTTTTTGTTTATTTTTTTGTGTGGAAAACTGCAGCCAGTAATTAAGCTAATTTTTTCAAAACATATGCCCATAGCACAAAGGACATTATCAAAAGTTCTCTGGTAAATTGAATGACTTTTCTCGCAACAAAAAGCTGCTTTCCGGAAGTCTGATACACTTTGCGAAATTTTGCCAACCGTGGCCCAATCACTCCTCGGAAAAACAGTTTACGTTAGCCGTTAGCCATTACTTGTCCCTATTAACCCCAAGCCTTCCGTAATTGATTGTACTGGACTTGACTGGATGGCCGCAATTTGCTGAGTGACTCGTCAATAATTTTCGTCCAACAAAATGACAACGGGTTTTTCTCTTGAACCAGAAACTCGAAACAGCAGAAAGAAAGTCTTCCTTAATGTTCGATGCATCAACCACATCGATTAAAACTTTCAAAACAAACACTCATTTCAGAATACATCAGTTGGCTGGCGCGCATCCTGGAGATCGACGAGAAAAATGCAAGAATAACATCAAAGTGTCACACTCACACATGAAACGCAACAGGAGAAAAAACAAAGGAGGCCCACCACCAAGTGTGTGGAGCAGCTAGCTGTCCTTTTTTCCCCAGCCTTGACGTCGATAAAGCAGTTTTTTTGTTCGAGCTTTCGGTGAGGCATTAAATCGGCATCACTGTGCGCCACTTGAAATATTTCTCAAGGGAAAAGTGCTGATTTAATGTTTTGAAGCATTATTTGCTGGTATTAAATGCCAATATAATGCTGATTTAATGCCGCTATTTAGTGCCTCGCGGTTACTTGGGTAACTAATGCATTTTCATGGTTTTTAACTTCACAGAATTTAAAAAAAATAGAAATGATGTTCCAGCGAGTCTCAAATTCAAGATTCTATATTGTTTATAAATGTAAGAAAGGCATATTATTCCTCAAAGTGACCTCAACTATGTACTCCTTTTCGATTCAAGTGGATCGTTCAAATTTTGACTTCCTCTCTTGTGAACTGCTTATCAACTTCCTGTCTGTAGGTGAAGACCTATATGGAAAGCATACTAGTTTAGCATTTCTACGGATAGAAGTGATAAAGTTTTTCGCATGAATGCAGCTCACATGTGACAATGAGGAGTGAGACATTCGAAGTATGGCAAAGTGCCAACTTAAAAGTTATTCTACTGAGTTTTCTAAAAACAATTGTTGATTAGATTTAAAACAGTCTCCAAAAATAATTCAAAAGTAGTACCAATTTAATGCTCGCATACAAAGCCAAACCGACTAATTCATCAAAAGCATTCCACCAAAAGTGAGAAGAAATTTCGTTCTAAAAATAGCCAACAAAACCAACTCCAAATTCCACTAAAACAGTTGGCCGGCTCGAAAAAGCCGGCCGGCCGGTTTCCAGGCTGTCCAGGAACTATTTAGCTTTTATTGTGTGTTGTTTCGTTTGTTTTCGCGGTCAAACCCACGGTGGTGGTGATGGTGGTGGCTCCCCTGTTGGGCCAGTTTTAACCCGTCGATGCGCTTGTACGGCGGTATTTCAACTATTTTCCGCGCCACCGAAAAAGATGACTGAAATGTGAGCTAACGCGAGCTGGATTGAAGGGAGGAGCTTTCCTCCCCGTTTCTCCTGTCGAAGTAGATTTGGGACCGGCTGTCAGTTTTGGACAGCGAGCAGTGCGGGTTGAATTCGTTGGAATTGGGTTGCCAGCAATAAATCTTAGTGTTTATCAAAGGAGAATGGGCAAATTTGTATGGGAGCTGGTCCAAGGATGTACACGGACGGGAGAAACTTTATTCGAAAGATCTCGCCGAGACATGAAAAAAAGTCTTCTGGACGAACTCTCTAAACCCCGGGGTTCAAAAGTTACAAGTTGTTGAAGTTTGAGTATTTTGGGTTAAAATGTACAAAAAATCGTATTTTTGCTATTTCTAAAATCACTCATAAAATCCTTATTTTATTATGGATTTCGATCGTCTTGACTTCATTCGACGCGTATCAGCAAAAACTATAAGTTCTGATATGTTTTGGCATGATTGAAACATGACTTCTCTTGTCTTTATCCGTTTGAACCGTTTGTGCAAGAGCCTTACCATAAAAACAAGTCAAAACTTGACGATTTTGAAATCGAATCCTACCCAGACTGCTTCAGTGAGTATAGCAGGCTACAGTGCATTGTTGTTACAACTTATGGAATTCTTCTAACAAGCAAGAGGTCAGTGATTTTTCACCACTGATCATAACCGCATAGCTTCAGTGAGTATGGTATGGTAATATCGATCTTAACTACAGGGAGTCCTAGGATGACCCTGGACATTTCAAAACATTAACAAAGTAGTCTACCATACTCACTGAAGCTATGCGGTTATGACCAGTGGTTAAAAATCACTGACCTCTTGCTTGTTAGAAGAATTCCATAAGTTGTAACAACAATGCACTGTAGCCTGCTATACTCACTGAAGCAGTCTGGGTAGGATTCGATTTCAAAATCGTCAAGTTTTGACTTGTTTTTATGGTAAGGCTCTTGCACAAACGGTTCAAACGGATAAAGACAAGAGAAGTCATGTTTCAATCATGCTAAAACATATCAGAACTTATAGATTTTGCTGATACGCGTCGAATGAAGTCAAGACGATCGAAATCCATAATAAAATAAGGATTTTATGAGTGATTTCAGAAAGAGCAAAAATACGATTTTGTGTACATTTTAACCCAAAATACTCAAACTTCAACAACTTGTAACTTTTGAACCCCGGGGTTTAGAGAGTTCGTCCAGAAGACTTTTTTTCATGTCTCGGCGAGATCTTTCGAATAAAGTTTCTCTCGTTCGTGTACATCCTTGGACCAAATCCGCCCATTCTCCTTTTGGGATGTCATTATCGTAATATTTAAACATTTTAGTAGCAAATTTCAAATTTATGAAAATCGATTTTTCTCATGCCCGTTATACCCAATCTTTCATCTATTTTAAAACTAAAAATACTAAAACTTAACATGCTTTTTTCTATTCCTGGAGCAACATTTGATAAGAGCGGGTAATCTTTTTGACAGTTTGAACTATTTTTCAAGTTGTCCGGCTTAAGGTAATTTTTTCACAAAATTTTGCTCCAGATTTAGACATTTTTGTGGTTTGATTTATTCAACTGATTTTGTTAAATTGTATTTTTTTACCTTCAAAATTAACCTCAAAAAAAAAATCACACAAAAATCTGTCGAAAAAAATATATGTTTCAAGAAGCTAACATAAGCTAACTCTAGTTATCACTGAAAACCTTCCCATGATACAGATTTTCAAATATTCACATAACATTTTAGTGGACAAGTCCGAAATAATGTTGTGGAGCCTTGTTGCCAAACTAAAAAGCAATTAAAAAAACTCAAATTTTTGAATCAAGAAAACGAATTTCTGATCGATATGGTATCTTAGCAAAGTTGCAGATATTGCTTAGGAATTTCCAATTGCTGATGCAATTTTTTAATTTTTTGTCAATCGGCACTGGGAGGGGCAGAAGAATTTAAAAAATATATAATTGAAATAACAAGCTATAGTTTAAACATTTGAATGAAAATGTGCTTTAAAATGCATTTTACACTAGTTCAGTTGTTTTGCAATCATTAGCGCAAAGTTAATTTGTGATACTGAACATAGAAAACTTTCATAAATTTAAATGATTTAAAAAACCCAAACATGCTACAAATTCTAAACGCAGAGGAATGCATTTTAAATTGATTTCAGGTGATTGCACTTAAATTTCCCTTTAAAATTTTGGTGTTTTTTTTTTAATTTTTGCACGTCCCTGTTTTTTGCATTATTTTTAAATTTGTACCAGCATAAAACATATTCAAAATAAGAATTTTTTTTTTATTTCGCGCCATTTTTTTTTAGAAAAGTTCATCTTTGAATTCCAGGTGCTCAATTCTTTAAAGAATTATGATATCGAGAACAATATTTTCTTAGACAAGAAAAAAATATTGCAATACTTTCTCGCACCCCAGCTTTAGTTTACTGAAAATGTAACTTTTTTTAAACAAATTTATGAAAATCAATTGGAATCAATTAGGTTTTGTTCAATATCAAGATGTACTAACAATATTTGACCAACATTCAAGTTTTTGAAGAATTTATGTCGAAAAACTTAACATTTTTACGAAACTTTTTTTTCAGAGATGCGCAGTTAACTTAAGTTAGCCAATTTTTCCCACTAAAATCAAAGCATATAGCTATTTGTTTTTCCATAAGTGATAAAATTATTAGTCAAATATTAAACATTTTTAAGCAAATTTGTAAAACATTTTTAAAACAAAAAAATTAATTTGTTCAACATGGACATCACTTCTCAGGGTAGTATTTGACCTTATTTTAACCTATTTTTATAGATTGACATTTAATATGTTAAATTATATTCATATAATTGATTAAACAAGTTGAGGTGTACAGACTCGAAATGTTCACGATTTATAAAACGTGATGTTATATATTACCAAGAAAACATATTTGTATTCCTTGAACGATACTTTTCAACTTATTGAAATATTTCACTTTCACGTGTTACAATTTTACCAAATTTATTTTTTGAAATTGGATTATTTCTTCAGATAACGAAAAAAATCATATTTGACACCGAAACTCTGATTCAAGCTTTATAACATTTTGTTTTAAATTATACAATTCGATAATCATTCAATTTAGTTTTTGCTCAAGAATCATCACATTTTTATACCTATTTTTAAATTTTATTTGTATTTTTTATTTGTTCCAAACTTTTTGGGGGTCTTCCCTATCACCAGAGTAGCCAAGGGCATAATATTGAATGTTTGGTGCTTTTGAAATGTTAGTCTTGATACAAAAAAAATTGTTTTCGAAAAGATCGGACAATTTCACGAAAGTTTCATTATTTAACATTGAAAATCGAATCATTAGTTGCTGAGATATCGGCATTAGAAAATGGAGGGTTATTTGGGTAAAACTTAGAAAATTTTAAATTGTTCAAGAATGACAGTAGTTTCACGACAGAATTGTAAAAAGTACTTTTCGATTGCAAATTCAAATTCACATAAAATATTGAGATCAAACAAGTTTTAAGTATGAAATTTCGATTTTTTCCAAAAATCACTTTTTTTTTGTATAAATTTATGACTCGACGGAAAAATATTTGACCATTCTTCTTAATAGTTGCAACTCGAAAATATTTTTTTTAAGGAATTGAGTTTTTCTGAAAAAAAACGTTGAATAAAGCCTATTTTTTGGACTGTATCAATCAATATCTACAACTTTGCCGAAGACACCAAATTGATCAGAAAATTCCTTCAAAAGCTACAGATTTTTGAATATTTACGTTCCATTTTTTTATGGACAATTGCCAAAATTGTATAGAGCCTTATATGGGTGAACCAATGTGAAAGTTCTTTTAATTAAAAATCTACATGCTTTTAAGGTTATGAAAACTGTTCAATAAATCTAAAATAATTAATATGGATGGTGATTTATCAACGAACATAATACAGCAAATTTATTTGATAGAATAAATATTGATCCTGCAGTGTTCCCAAATCCAAACTCGCTAAAGAGGCCTCCACGCCCAATTCCGCGTCAAAAAGTTTGACCCGGTGCTGCATGCAAAATTTTTCCCTCCCTCAGTTGCTCATATTTCACAAACACCTTTCGTCCTCCTCCACCTGCCGGTTTTAAAATTTTGATAGTTCGTGACGTTCGGTGGCATTCCATCTGGGCGGGTGGCGTTAAAGGTGTCCGCACGGTTTGTTTTTGATATTAATTGCAAGTGACCGAATAATAATGAAAAATGTTTTATTGTTGATTGCTTTCGCTCGGGTGGCGTGTGCGAAAAATCAAAATCGATGCCCCACCATCAACGTTATTCATGATGTTTTTTTTTTCTTTCTATTGAGTGAATGAATGGCATGCAGGGAAAACGCGTTGGAATTTTCCGAAAAAGGATGGTGGTTTTGGGGGGTGGGGGTGGAAATGCGCCATGGATGGCAACATATTTTTTGGCTTTTTGATGTTTGATTAGACAGTTGTTGGTGGAAAGTTCAATTCGTGGCATATTTCAGGGAGAGGGAAGGTAACGAATCACGCGGGGCGCTATAATAAATCGTGAGAGGCATAAATTTCACTATCGACACATTTCACAGGGTGGCTTTCGCAGCCAGCGCGTGGTGGCAATGTCTGGCCGATATTGGCTTGCGTTGGGGGGAGGCGCAAAATGGCGTGACTAGTGCTGAATAGTGGAACAGTCCCCCTCTCGTTTGAAGGATTTAGAGTGTGGCGACGACCAGAGTTGAGTGTTGAAAGATGGTGTTAAATTGGACAGGAAGTATTAATGGATCAGACGATTGATTGGGTGAAAGTACTTTTTTCCAATTCTTCCATTTATTGATAGAAATCAATCCAAACTTTTGGGAAAAAGGAAACTTTTAAAGAAATGATATGTTTCTTTGAACTCGACGTCGTCGTGCTATCTTGTCGCACCCGCCATTTTGGTGTTCCGAGAAAAACGCGTTTTAATGTTTGACCTTGAATATAGAAAAACGAGAGCACGCAATGTAAACAATAACAAACACGTTTTGTTTGGCTGACCGTTCTGTGCATTGTCCCGAAGTTTGGTTGAAGTTGGTTGCTGGAGTCCCGAGTTATAATTACAAATGTTTACGGTAGTCTAGCTTGTACGTGCGACAAACGCATCCTGACTTTCCTAGCCTGAAATCCCTTTGGCCTTTTGTCGCACTTACATCAATTTTCATGGAGTGACAAGATAGCACGACAAGATTGAAACTATTTTCATATGTAAAGTGACAAAAATGCACGGAGTTTTTTCGGTTTTTGTTGAATATCTCAGGATTGAAATCGAATTTTGGGGATCTGTGAAGGTCAAAAGGTGAGGCATTGTGAGCTGCACAAAATGGCGTTCTTAACTAAATTTGGCCCAAAATGCACGTACGACAAGTTAGCACGATGGCGACGAACTGGTCTCTAAACATAAGTTCTTTGTTTTCCCATTTTCCTTTGAATTGGCGTAGGTTGAGCGTCATAAATCCCACTCACCTCAATATTTGAAAGAAAGCAACATCTAAAAACACTTAACCTTCCAAATAAATTGCACACAAAAACTAATAAATCTGACCACAGCGGCGTCGTCGAGGTCAAGAACCATTTCCGAAAGACATTTTATCACCCCCGGCCCCTTACAAAAGTCATCAGCACCACATACGATGGCCAAGTGGCGGCGTCGGGCAAATATTGGCCTACGATGCCCACAGGTGCCATTACATGCTGTTAATAATAAATCTCGCTTCGTTTCACTTGTTTCGATCGGAAGTCGGGATGACCATGTGTGAAAATCAGATGGGAAGCATAAGGTGCAGAAAAAAGAAAGAAGAAATCGAAATCGACTCCGTGGTCCAGGCCAGGTCAAATGCCTATCGGAAAGTCGTTACAAACAATGTTAGCTTCCCACACCCTGCCTCATAAAACCATAAAGATTTGAGCAGAACTTCATGTGTAGTGAGCTCCACTGAGGTTACGGTATTATGGGGAACCAAAATGATCATTTTTATGTCAAATTTGAGCATTAATTGAGCTGAAACTTTTCTCTTTAGCCAAGACTCAAACCAACTGGTTTATTTAATATTGCAAAGACACGAACCGAGCAAGGCCAAACTTTATTTTTCAGAGTTTTTCCATAGACAGCCTCGAAAAATCTTTTTTCTTAATCAAATTTTCCCCAATCCCCCCTAAATTCGTGCGTGTCCACCTCATTTCACTTATCCACTTACGGTGTGGGGGAATGGGGGCCGTTCCGGCGATCGGATGTGGCAGAGAAAAGTGCGATATGTTTTATGTTTCTTTTCCATTTGGGGCCAACGACTCCAACCACCCAACTTCGAGTGAATGGTCTCCGGATCTTATTGATTTCTCCACGGCGAAGAAGAATTTCCTCTCGAACAAGGCGAGAGCAAGCAACGGTTGGAAAATTTATTGAACGAAGAAATCACATAATCAACAGTAATGGCTTGGTTCACACGAGCCGAGAACTGCTCTCTTTCTTTTTTTTTTTTTTTTTTTTGTTGCTCCGTTGGAGGCTTACGCTAATTCCAGGGATTTACGAACATGGCCAGAACCAGTGGTAAAGTCATTTATAAAAGCGCTGCCGAATAAAAGGAGGTCAGCACAAAAGGGGACCACCAAGCAAGGCAAGAGCCATGAGGCACCGGAAGAACCATCTGCGATGTATTGATGGTGAATATCCGCTCGATTAGGCGCGCACGAGAATGTGTCCGGAAAATTAATGTGTTCCGAGGAGAGAGAGAAAGGCGAGCAATCCGTTTTGTTTCGAGGAAATGTGTGGATTTTCGGGTGCTCAATCGATGGACGGAAATAAAGCGAAATATGATGAAAGTTGAAACAGAGTTTAAGCAGTTTCTTACTTGAAATTACATAATTTAATTTAAATTTTTTTTCGACTCTTTCCAAAGTTTTATAAAATAAATGTTATTGAAGCTTTCCTCAAGCTTGGACTTATATTTTTAATGTTTTAATATTACTTTTTGAATTTTTGAAAAGCTATTCAGGTCAGCCATCTTATCGTTCTATTTTATCTGAGTCTCTGCCAACTCCCACGAAATCGAGAAAAGTTTCCCCAACCCATCTTCGATTTGCATGGAATTTTATCCTAAGGGTTAATTTTGGTCCGTGATCACGAATCTGAGGTCCATTTTTTGAAATCGCGTGATGGATCGGCGATATGACCCCTTCAATTTGTTTGATTTTTTGATAATTTGCAGCCTGAAATTGTGATACTCAAAATCAAAAATAGAACAAACGACCAAAAAACCAAAAAAACGAAAACCCACGAAGCAAAAATAAAACAAAAAAAAATAACAAAAGAAAAGGCAAAAAAACAATAGAATAAAATTTGGGAGAACCATTAGACCAAAATATAAAAGTCCAAAATACCAAAGAACACGATACCAAAAGACAAGAACACCAAAAGACCTAAAAAACTAAGGACTAAAAAAGCAATAAAGAAAAACAACAAAAGTACAGAATAACAAAGCTAAAAATAGAAAAAACTTCTAAAGAATAGATAAGTCGTCAGAAAATAATCAAACTAATCAAAACAACAAAGGTACCTACAAAAAAATAAAAGTTGAACCTAAAAGAAAAATCCATGAAAAAATAACTAATCAGAAAAATAGGAGAGAAAAGAAAAAAAACACATTAAATAATTAGATTTTTTTAAATTAAATAAAAAAACATAGTACAAAAATATCAGACATGCTAGGAAATTTGAAAAAAATATTTAAAAAAAATTTGAAAAGTGTAATTAAAATTAATAATAAAATTATTATTTTTAAATTGGTAGATATTTGGTTAAAAATTGTGTTTGTTTATTTAACTTTCTAATATTATTGTTAACAAATTGAATTGTAGTTTTATTTTATTATTAAATAATAAAGCATTGATATTTTTTTAAACATAATAATTTTTATTGAATATTTGTGAAAAACTGTAACATTTTTCAATTTGTAAAAGTTGGCAAAAAAATAATGATGTAGCAAATTGCAGAAATCTTTTAAAACTTTTGATACATTTATTTTGTCTAGATTTGAAATTATTAAATTATTTTGTTTTTTTTTTTAGAGATGTTCAACTTTTGAAAAGTTGCCTTTGTTTAAAATTTGTTGAAGTTTGTTAAAATTTGTTTTTTATTTGTTATTTTTTTTAATTTGTTAAAAATGGATGAAGTTTGTTCAAATTTGTTAAAATTTGTTAGAATTTGTTAAAATTTATTAAAATCTGTAATTTTTTTAAATTAATAAAAATTTGTAAAAATTAGTTAAAATTTGTAAAAATTTGTGAAATTTTTTTAAAATTTGTTAAAATTTGTTAAAATTTGTTAAAATTTGTTAAAATTTGTTAAAATTTGTTAAAATTTGTTAAAATTTGTTAAAATTTGTTGAAAATTGTTAAAATTTGTTAAAATTTGTTAAAATTTGTTAAAATTTGTTAAAATTTGTTAAAATTTGTTAAAATTTGTTAAAATTTGTAAAAATTTGTTACAATTTGTTACAATTTGTAAAAAATTGTTAAAATTTGTTAAAATTTGTTAAAATTTGTTAAAATTTGTTAAAATTTGTTAAAATTTGTTAAAATTTGTTAAAATTTGTTAAAATTTGTTAAAATTTGTTAAAATTTGTTAAAATTTGTTAAAATTTGTTAAAATATGTAAAAAATTATTAAAATTTGTTTAAATTTGTTAAAATTTGTTTAAATTTGTTAAAATTTGTTAAAATTTGTTAAAATTTGTTAAAATTTATTAAAATTTGTTAAAATTTGTTAAAATTTGTTAAAATTTGTTAAAATTTGTTAAAATTTGTAAAAATTTGTAAAAATTTGTTAAAATTTGTTAAATTTGTAAAAATTTGTTAAATTTGTTAAAATTTGTTAAAATTTGTTAAAACTTGTAAAAAAATTTAAAAAATTTGTTAAAATTTGATAAGATTTGTTAAAATTTGTTAAAATTTGTTAAAATTTGATAAGAATTGTTAAAATTTGTTAAAATTTGCTAAAATTTGTAAAAATTTGTAAAAATTTGTTAAAAATTTGTAAAACGTTGTAAAATTTTATAAAATTTGTAAAAAATTGTAAGAAATTATAAAAATTTGTTAAAAACTTTTAAAAGTTTTAAAAATTTGGAAAAATTAAGAAAAATTTGTAAAAATTTGTTAAAATTTGTAAAAGTTTGTAATTTTTTTTTAAATTTGTCATTTTTTTTTAAATTGTTAAAGATTGTTTAAATTTGTGTTTTTTTTAAATTTGTTTGAATAAAAAAAAGGTTTTAATTTGTTAATCATTGTTAAAAATTGTTAAAAATTATTAAAAACATTTCAAAATTGTTTAAAATGGTTTTAAATGCTTAAAATCTGTTATTTTTTTTTAATTTGCCAAAAAAAAATTAAAATTTGCTAAAATTTGTTAAAATTTGCTTAAATTTGCTAAAAGTCGTTATTTTTTCAAATTTGTTAAAATTTGTTAAATTTTTTTCAAATTTGTTTAAATTAGCTAAATTTTTTTCATTTTGTTCAAATTTGTTAAAATTTTATAAAATTTGTTCAAATTTGTTGAAATTAGTTAAAATTTGTTAAAATTTGTTAAAAATTCTTAAAGATTGTTAAAATTTGTTAAAATTTGTAAAAAATTGTTAAAATTTGTTTTTCGAGAATGAAGGGATGAATATGTAGTTCCACAACGGAATTGCAAAAATATATTAAAATTTAAAGCAATTTTCAGTGCTCCGATAGCAAACAAAATCAATTTGACAACTTATTCAGGCCGTATCTGCCGACGTGGAGCGGCAAATTGACTGCCGCATCGTAGATTGTATAATTAATGTCGGGTCGGCAAATGGCAATAAATTATTACAACGAATCAAATTGCACCACCGGATCGCAACGAGACCGAGTTCCTGTGGACGACTCCATCGATACACTGCTGATGACGCTGGACTGGACTGTGACCAACAAAATTTGAGTTAATTTACGTTCCACAGATTGTTTGAATTATTGCGTCGCGCGAGTGTCTCCTGTTGCGCGCTCCCCGGGAATCGAAATAAATCAGTCGACGATATCGCTTCCTATTTCAAGAGCGTTGTATCAAATTCAACGCACTTGAAGTTGAAATTTCAACGTAATTGAAAATTTATCCCTCGCAGATGATAAGCCAAGCCTTAAATCTGCTCCTCGCCGGGAGTCAGCTTCAAAGAAAGCTGGCAAGAATTTCCCCAACTTTTTCGCTGGCACGAAAAGCAACGAAATTATTTCCGCGCTGTCTTTGAAAATATTCCATCAAGTAAATATTTGCATATTCTTAATTCCAAACATAAATTATAGCTGTAAAAATAGCTGGCAGCGATTGCTGGAACTTTTCACGAGCTCAACATTGTAGCGCAATCCTTTACAGCGCTGGAGTCCCTTCTGGGCACAATCCAAAGGGCGACGTCTCGGGAAGGTGTTTATCTACGATGGTTCATAATTTCGTCTCTTCTGGGGATAGTTTGTGAAGTCGCGCTCTGTCTCCTTTCATTATCTCTCCCACTCTATGAAGGGGAAAAGGGGGCGCTAAAGTTTCATTAATATTTATCTGTTTCTTCACGATTTCACAACTCTTTGCGGTGTTGGGAAGGGGAGGGGGAAAGGGGCAAAGAAGGATTCTTCTCTTCGATGAACGATGAGCAAACATGCTAAGATAAGACTAAGGGGGTGAAGAGAAGGTCCTTGTAAGACGCTCGTAAGATCAATCGAGAGTGGGCTAATGTTGTTACACAGGGAATCAGTTAGATAAATATCAGAGTTTGTGCAAGGGGAAGAGTTGAATCATTCATTTCTTAGAGGGTTGAGAAAGGGGTGAAATGAAGAGGTGGTTGAGGCTTTGGTGGTTATATTTGAATTGGGTGTAGAATATTTTATTACCTTAATGTTTACTTAGGTGGTTTGTCTTGGGCTTTGTGGAACCGAAGGATTAAGCAATGGTAAAGTACGGTGAAGGTTTATGAGTTAGTGATGTAAGAAATTGTATAATTTTTGTGCCTTCTTTTACAGAATGACAGCAAATTTATTGGTTTCATTTTTTCCAGTCAATATTTTGTTGAAATTATGCACTTTTTTGGGAAGGTCGCTAGTTTGTCAAATGAACTTGAGATTGTAGATTTTTTTAAGTACAAGCAAGAATAAAATTTCATCATTTTCTGCGACAAGTTTAAACAGTTTCTGACAGAATTTTCGAAAAATTGAAAAAAGTATATACTTGTTTTTATGAAAATGTAAGTTCAACAAGTTTAAGTTTCAAGATTTTTTCAGTGGTACTTGGCCAGATATTTTTAAATTTTGACCTGGCAATCTTGGTTGAAAGCTTGAAATTCAACTTTGTCAGGCTGATCAGCACGTTTTAGACCAATTGAAATCTTCAAATTTGGAAATGTATTACTCCAAAATATCCAAATATTAGGCTGAAACAGCTGTACCGATTCGCCCCAGTCAGTAATCTCAAATATCAATTTGAGCATTGTAGAATTGCAATGTTTTATGTGATCATGAAAGTTAATTCCCTGCAATATTTTTAAACAACTCAAAATCACCCTTCTTAACTTTCACAGTCATTTCACAACCAATTATTTCCTCCTCCTCCCTCCTTAAACCCTTTTCCCAAATTAGGCCTAACCCACACAGCACTTAACGAGTCTTGGAAAAAATTGCCACCATCGGCGAAGGATCCCGCCAACATAGAGGAAAAAAACGCCGAGACTTCATCCTTTTCGCCACAAAAAGTCGAAAGATGAAACGGTTGTAATTCTAAAGAAAAACTTTGCCTTTTGATGAATCATCGTCTGCTGTGGGGTTCGGGAGGGGTGGGGGATTGCTTTCGACAGAGCTTGACTCGGTGGAAAAGCTTGCCAGGACGAAGGAGGAGTAGGAAAAAAAGAGCAAGTCAAGCATGGAACACTCTTGAATGAAGAAGCGAAAAAAAAACACGATGAATTGTTTGATTTGTACATCATTGGTGCTTAATTGAACGTAAATTTACTGCGAAGCGTCTTCTTCGTTGGGTTGGCTTGGCTTGGCTTGGTGCGGATCTTCAAGTGCTGATTGGTTTTGGTTGGGGCGGGGCAGGAAGGACAAGGACCAGCGAACGCGTATAATTGAACGGGAATGTTTGGACATCTCTTCTAATGAGGTTTATCACTTCCGCAAGCGGCGCTGTTTATGGCAAGTTGAGTTGGCAGATTTCTTTTGTGCTGCCCGGCTGTTGTGTCTACTCGTTATTGGGTTGATTAATAGATGACGAGATGCTGTTAACTAGCTGTCTTTTCAATTGTACCTTGGCAGATAATGAGTTTGTCTGGTTGTATTTCGTAAAAGTTGTCAGACCCGGTATTTTTCAATATACAACAGTTCACGCAAGTTTGTGAACTTGATTGTATCACATTGTATTCGAACTCATCAGTTATACATGAGAATATCCCTTAATTTGCATAATCCACAAGCACTCTGGCAATCCAAACGGCTTCCAGCACAAACACCATCGATCCCGCAGTCACAGACAACACACGTGGAAGAAGGTTTCCAACCATACCTGAAGAGTCGAGAATGGGCGATTTGGAAACCGCAATCGCTTCTTCATTGTCGAGAGGGTCTGTAACACCAACCTCACACGTGGTTTGGTGAGGGTTAAGTGCTGCTTTGGGAGGCCCCTAAACAGTAATGATGATCGTCAAAAACTGGCCAAGTTCGTGTTGAACGTGCAACTGGAATCGATTCTTTGTGCTAAAGATACCACTTGAGCCCACCTGGCCCTCAACGGTGTGTGTGTGAACAGCTAAGCTTGTTCTCCGGTTTGCCATCAACATTTATTTGCATGTTTTCTGGAAATCGATTATACCGATAAACCGAGCGGACCTTCCTCGGTCTAGGAGCTTCCGAAAATGGGTGAAACAATGTTACAACGTTCGAGAAGAGGGGATCTTCTGCAGTTTCAAGCTGAATCCATGAAAGGACTCCAACCCAAGAAGGACGTAATGGTGCGTGGGTGTAGCCTTACAACGATTACTGCTGGTAGTTCACAGCTTTGCAGTAATCTCTCATTTGGAAATTGCTTCGGTTTCCCACAATAGACCACTTGAACTAGCTTATCGGAACGGAAAAAGGACTGCTCTCTAGACAAAAGAGTGCTTCTTGGTATCCAAGAGAACACAAATGTCATGGCTCTAATTGAAAGTGAAACATTCCGACTCGGTATCGAATTTATCATTTTTCTAACCCCCAAACCGAGGAGTTGCAAATCTTGCCCGGTAAGGCCTACATCAAGACAAATTACACCCAATTTAAGGGGGGAGGTGCTGCCAAGCAGAGTTTACAACACAAAGAACCACAACCGGTTTGCCATTGCGGTACATCATATTTTGTCTACCAAGATTTTGCCTACCGCACGTCCTGCGAGTATCATAGAATTAAATTTTCAACCCAGTTCAGCAGCCCATAGTCGGTTGGCCCCCAGATGAATATTAAATTCAATTATTTTCACTTTCTGGTGCTCTAGAATTTGCAGCACGTCTCTCAGAGACCCGGAGTCAAGTCACACTTATTAAGATTATTGGAATACCTCCGGGGCATCCTACACTCGACATTCTGTTACAACAGTTTGAAGAGTTGTGTTGTGTAACATTCGTTCTTGTTCTCACTCCGGGTTGATCCAACAGGCACTGTTGTGATTCCTCCTGTTTGCGAACATCGTCTTCGACGAGGCAAGTTCCGAGAAGTATTTAATTTATTCAATATTTATGTATCTGTTTAGGTGGATCGTTTTCTTGGGTCCTGCCCCTTTAGCCCGACCGTCCATAAGGGAAATCGATACTCGATGGGTACTAAAGGGTTACGGTAGCGAAGAGGGGGAGGTCTTCGAAGGATGTTCGAGTGACATGATATCTTCATTAGAACGGGTTTCTACCATCGTCAGAAGGGCGTTCCATGTTTATGTCAACCGATGAAGACCTCAAGCTTGAGTTTGTATGGAGCTGTCCCGGCGGAAATTGGGTACTGTATTATTTATGAATGAAAGGTGTCACCCAGAACGAGGTTTCTATCGATAAGGAGTTCAACTGGTGGCAACAATGCTGAACGATTGTGATTTTTAAGTTATTTTTAATTTCTTGATTTTTTTTAGCAATTTCTCATCCAAGATTGTAATTAAAGACAATAATTGTAATAAAAACCGATATCATTCACAGCAATCAAGCCATTTCACACAAGGAAACCTAATCCATTTGTCAAATACTGCAGATTCAACATCCGCCACGTGCCGTGTCTTGAAACACCCCACCCAGCGTCCTGCTCTGTCCACAATCCGATCTGACGCCCTGTTAAAGACCGTGAAGCTGCCAATATTTGCACTCGTCCACATCCAATATCCCAATGTCGGTCGCATCTGCCCTTCTCAGTGACAGATGTCACACAGCATCCACGTGTCACTTTTGCTGCTTCTGGAAGATAATGGGCAAGAGGGGATTCAGCCGAACTTGAAAATTTATCAACACTTGGCTCTGAATTCAACAAATTGTCTATATTTTGAAAAGATCTGATAAAAGAAATGGTTCATTTTCAATCTACGACGACCATTGAAATTAACCCTCAAAGGTCAATTCTCAGACTCTAACTCTAACTCTAACTCTAACTCTAACTCTAACTCTAACTCTAACTCTAACTCTAACTCTAACTCTAACTCTAACTCTAACTCTAACTCAACTCAGTTTCAGTTCAGTTTCAGTTCAGTTTCAGTTCAGTTTCAGTTCAGTTTCAGTTCAGTTTCAGTTCAGTTTCAGTTCAGTTTCAGTTCAGTTTTAGTTCAGTTTCAGTTCAGTTTCAGTTCAGTTTCAGTTCAGTTTCAGTTCAGTTTCAGTTCAGTTTCAGTTCAGTTTCAGTTCAGTTTCAGTTCAGTTTCAGTTCAGTTTCAGTTCAGTTTCAGTTCAGTTTCAGTTCAGTTTCAGTTCAGTTTCAGTTCAGTTTCAGTTCAGTTTCAGTTCAGTTTCAGTTCAGTTTCAGTTCAGTTTCAACTTTGAAGTATGGTTCGCACAGGGTTAAGTTTGAGAAAACGATTTCATTTCTAACTCTCAATTTCAAACTCAAACCAGCATCCCCTCATGCATTCAGGCCATTCTGGACAGACTTGGGGGAGAAACTGTCAAAAAAGAAAAAAAGTTTTCGTGACAGCTTTGCCTCATATTGCGGAAGTTTACTGTACGGCATGACACGCACGAATTTTCAATGCAATCTCCATGTGGAGGACTCGTTAGGATCTCTGAGCGGGGGTGGCCGAAACTGTTGTTAAAGTGACATTTAATTCCATTTCACCCAAACTTCAGGGCCACACTGCACACCACAGACTGCGTAAGATGTCTTCAAGAATGTAAATCTGCAACACTTTGGAGTAGTAGAAAGGGAAAGAACTCCGGGTTGGATTAGTCACCTGGAGAGCAAATGGACCATGGCGCGCCGTTGGCAAATAATTAATGACAATTGGGCGATCCGTTTGAAAGGACATTACTTAAACCGGTTAATTTATTCGTCAGCATTCGTTTTTCTACTCCCCCCAACTTGGGCTCATAAATTATTCCTCTCTCTGGTCAGGCAGCAGCTTCCATCTCAGATTAGAAGAAGGAAGTGGCTGGCTGCTGTGCAAGGGGTTATCTCTCAGTGGAGCAACAAGAGACGACGACGACGACCTGATGGCAGAAGCTCCCAGGAGTCTTTCCTGTTGGCTGCTTGATTTCATCACCAGAAACAGCTGGAGAGCATGCTGGCTGGGCTGCAAGAAGAGCAGACCTGCTATCAGTATTAATTATCTAATCAAACCAAGTGAATCAATTCATCCGGTGTGGGCCAAACGGGGTGGAACGGCGGGGGCCAGACGAAGGTCATGAATTATTCATGGAAGGTGTTTTGCTTGCGATACAAATTCCATCGACGTTTTTCGAACAAATCAATACGAGAAAAAGCTGGAATAATTTGGTGAATACCGTCCTTCCTCACATCCCACCTCAAGTAGTACATCACCTCTCGGTGGCGGTTGTGGTCGTAATTTGCGGGGTTATCACTCCCGCAAAGAACCGGGCTGTGACGGGGATGAAACAAAAGCAAATCGGGCACCGGGAATAATTTTCCTCAAACTTCCGGGTGCGCCAGGTGTGGTGCCTCCTGGTACGCCACCATCCAGGATGAACGAGTCGACAGCGGCTAAGACGCCCACAGGAGCTAGCTCGCGGAGATTTACCTGTGTGTTTGCCGCGCTATCAGCGAGTAATCTATTTCGCAAACGGCCATGGGGGCTCTCGAAGGGAAAGGAACCGTAGGATGAGGTTATTTTCTATCGAAATTAAAAAAATATATATAATTATTTTTATTAAGAAAGACAAAATTCTTTTGTTGCTTATTACACATTTTAAACCACATGTGTTACACAGAAAAAAAAATCATGGTAATATTACATCTGGGAAGGGGTACATCTTTTAGGTCAGAAAAATGGGTAATTTTACCTCTGAAAATGTGTAATTTTACCACTATTCTGTGTAATGTCGCTTTTTCAGTCTTAATTGAGGTAAAATTACATCATAAAAGAGGCAATATTCAACCTTCTAAAATTAAACCTTCCAAAATTACACAATTTTTTGCTGTGTACATTTGACTGAAAAAGTGTTTTAAAATGCATTTGTCACAAATTGTGTTGTTTTGCAATTATATTAGTTTTCAAAAAATGAAAGATTTAACAAAAACTTTTTTTTTGGCGAAAAAAACCGGTACAGTACCGAAAATTTACGAAAATTTAAAAAAAAATAGATTTTTAATAAACCCAAACATGCTAAAACGATTTAAAACACAAGGGAATGCATTTGAAATAAATAAAAATAAAAAAACAATGCATTTCAAATTGCTTTCAGCTGATTACATTGAATTTTTTAAGGTTTTTGGTAATTTTGTGACAATTTTTTTTTTATATTTGTACCAGCCAATAATAACAGTAATACACAGCAAAAAATCCGATGGTAAAATCGCATGCAAAAGCATGCACATCACCTTCGTCAAAATAAACACTTAATATTACACACTGCATGTACAATTTTTGCACACACAAAAAAAAGTTGCAGCCGACGGGATTCAAACCCAGCACCAACAGTAAGAACTGGCGCCTTAACCCACTCGGCCATCAGACCGATGTAAAGTTGCATGGATAAACGCATATATGAGCTTGACATTTCGGTCAAGTAGGTTTCCCATACTGATGGGCTACATATTTCAGAGTGTAAAATCACATAAAATTGCATAAAATAATGCAATATTTATTTTACACCCAGGCCTTTTACACGCAGCTGGATTACTACTTTTTTAGCTGTGTAATTAATAGCCTAGCACACTTTTTCAAACGGTTCCACTCTATATTTATCATTATTATTATTCGTATTGTTTGTTTGCCTCAACTTGTATGGAGTTTTCAATAAAATTTGAAAAGTTGTCATTAGGGTGGTGCAAATCAGGGCTTCAAAGTAATGAATGGCCGCGCAAAAATGTTCACTTTCGGAAGCAAAAACCTAAACAACAAAAAATCCCAATAATATGATGTCCTCAAGATTTTTTTTCCAAATTTAATGAGTATCTTTGCTCCGAGAATTGGTAAGAATTAGATAGTTATTGCGTCATCCACAGAGAAAAACTGAAACAGTTGCATGAAACCCATGACTCATAGGTTGTTTTGAAATTCTACTCTAGATTTCCCATACATTTTGACGATTAGAGGGAGGGGTTCCCGTGATCAGAATGAGCTCAAATTTGGAATTTAGCCTACTGATGGGTCAATATTTCAATTCAGTGGGTAGCCCCGAAGAAGCCCGGATTTGGTCCACCCTAGTGGTCCTACATTAATTTTGATAAAGTGTGTCTTATTTAAGATTGTATCCATCTAAAAGAGATTTTCGGTATAAAAAGTGACTTTTTTAACTAGTAGAAATTTTGATCGAGCTTGACCATTCTTAAAATAGAGTTCGGAAAGTTCTCTATTTTTATTAAGAATGGACCAATTATTGGAAACAGAAAAAAAGAGGTTTTCTGAGTGTCAACAAACAGACTTTCAGTATTCAGGTAAGAATATTTATGTAACTATTGGACCAATTTGAATATTAGGAAAATGAAAAAGTTACTATTTAAAAATATATAATTTTAGCTAACTACTGCAAAAGTTAAGCAAAAAAAGAAAGTCCGAAAGACTTTAAAAGGGTGTTTTGTAATTTATTACGATTTTGGAAAGAAGTTTGAAAGACCTATCCGATTATTTAAAAAATATTGAAGGTGGAATAAAACTTGCAGCGCCAAGGGGTCTAAATAATATTCATCGGACTCTCAAATGTATTTTAAAACTATTGAAATCATTTGAGCTATTCTTAATTCACATATAAAAAATCTGTTTATAATTTTTGTATGTTGTAATTGGATGAAATGTTGTCTTTCGATTACATTACTCCAAATAAATCATTTTGCATAATTGGTTTTTACATAAAAACTCCAGAAAAAAATGGGGGCTGTCCATTAAAAAGGGCTTTGCCAATATTCGAAAAATGTATATCTCGAGAAAGGATTATATGATTGATTTGGTGTCTTCAGCAAAGTTGTAGATTATGATTAGGGCTGTTCGAAAAAATAGGTACGACAAAAAAATAGCATTTTTTTTATTAAATTTTTGTCACAAAAATTCGATTTTGACAAACTACAAGCAGGAAGAAAGGCATTTTTAATTTTTCTCCTGGAAGATGGGTTTAATTGCGTTGCATTTTTTTCAACAGTGCATTTTCTTGCGAAATGTTAAGCTCTGTCATTTTGTCGAAGAGTGCAGAGCGATCCGAGTTGATCCTAAAAAAATCATTAGCGATTTATAGAAGACATTTTTGCACGAAAAGATTGATTCCACTAGCTCTACGCTATACAGCGACCCCTAAATCTTCACTGATTTGGCACAGATGCTCAATTTTGCCTAAATAATCGATACAAGGGATGTTTCTAAAATCATTTTTTGTCACCCTAGTGTCCATCCTCTCCCATCTCTAAACAAAATCTAGAAATGCTCAGAAAATTCTCTACAATTTTCTTTTTTCGACATTGTTGATCCAGCATTTGGTTGCTTTTATACAGCTTTGCCAAGAATTTACATTTTGAAAAACAAGTGTTTTTTTATAAATGGTACCCAATAATTTTCAATCGATGATATGTTGGAAACTGTGGACCCATTTTTTTGTAAAAGGTGATTTTTTTTTGCATTGTTTCATGTAAGTTAAATTTTAGTACAATACTTTTTACTTTTTAAATTCCCGAAGATTAAATACGGAAGTGTTATTTATTCCGGAATTATGGATAAATCTACTGGATCTAGATCTTGACCTACCTTTGCGGTGGTAATTCTAGAGATTCTTCCGGATCAAATAAAGCAATAATCATCAATATCTGATCTGAGCTGTGAGATCTTAAAAATCCATTGCTCCTTATTTCGGCAACCACGAAGGCGAGTAAACATTTCTCTCGCGAGGGCGAGAAATTCCGTGATCGTGAAGAGATCACCATCAGCTACCCCGTCCTGTGCTGTGTTTCCAGATGCAGTGACGTTAGCGTACGTCCGAAACCCGGGTGGATTTGGTTTTCTAGCAGATCCCTGGTTGACTTGAGCTGCAGCCGATGAACTGGCAGATTTTTGCGTTGAGTTGGCTGGTTTCTTTTTTTTTGTTGTTCCCCAGCTTCTCGAGGTATTCCTTCCTGGCGGTGCATCCACGGTAATTAGCTGTGTGATTAACTTTACAGTTCACACATTTCACAAGCAGTTTGTGAACCTCCGCATTGTTCCCAACTCCGAGGTTCGCTCTCTGCGGCAACGAGCACTTCTCGGTAAAATGGGACTCCCCAAATTTTACGCATTTTGGCGGAAGATTACAGTTCCGAGAACCATGCCCGAATCGCTGGCACCGATGACATTGGGCCGCGTCCGTAGGCCGCCTAGTGAAATATCTCCACGAGACAACAACATGGAAGATGGATTTCACCTTGCGCAGATCTTGCAGTTTCACCGTTCCCTTGGTAAAGTAGAGAAGGTAGAGTGCGTAATCATTTTCGTTGGATTTGTGAAGTAGCTTGATGTCCCGGGGGGTAATATTAATTAGCTCCAGTTCCTCCTTCAGATCTGGGATGCTGATTTCTTGCAGTCCTTGTAAGACGATCTTGGTGGGATTGTCTTCAGCCACGTTGTAGGTGAAGAAATTAATGTTGTTTTTCTTCAGCGCTGATAGCACCGCAGAAAAAACATCTTTAGTTTTTGCCATCAGCTGAACAGAGGTTTTTGTCAGCTTGAGCAGATACTGGACAGTGTCGCTCAGTTGGACACCGGCTTTACTGAGCACTGTTATTGTTGATGGTATATCCATACCAACAATGTGTATTGGCGGCAGACGGCTAGCCTTTTGTTTGGCTGGCGTGGAATTTTCGGGTGGCTGGACTTCAAGGTCGTTGTCGTCGTTTTCGTCATCCGAACCAATTGAGAGTGCGTCGAACGTGTTGCTGGTTGGGACCGTTGCTGAAGCGCTGCTGCTGGAGGCTGTGGCTGGATTACCAGGAACCGGCGCGGGATGTCCAGATTTATTCTTGGATCTGGTTTGCACTGGACTTCTGGGCTGGTACAGAGGATGAAGTTTGGTGGAGTCTAATCCATCAAGTGCAGACAAGATGGCAGATTGGCTTGTTTGGTTGTTCGATGTGGAACATTTTGTCACTCGTCCGGGAGACGAGTTCCGCGACTGGCCCGCGTTTAAAAACGGGTTGCGGTGGGTCAAAATGCCTTTCCGCATCGCGGACACACTAACTCGCGACTTGGCGGTACGATCGCAACGTGAAAACGGGGTTTTTCGCGGAGCACAAAGAACTGTGATGTAACTGGCTCTGAAGTTGCCAGAGAAGTGTCTGTGTTATTAAACTCTTTTGCAAAATTGAATTTTGAAGAATATTGCATAACAATTTTAGTTATTTTAACAGTATTTGTTATTGAAATGGCATGAATTTAGTTATTACCGTCTGTTCGGGTTTGACCTGTTTTTGAGGTTTTCCTCGGTATATATCTTTTTCTGTTCAAATTCTTTTTGTGGAAATTTCCTGTTTAACTATGCCTTGAACTGATTTATTTCCAAAACTCCCTCCTCAGTACGGTAACCACCCCAAGATGAAAGAATGCGCTCTCTCACCACCGCTTTTCTCACGTACAGTGAAAAATCACTTCAAAGACAGTGAGAAATTTGCTCCATTTTCCGGTTGCTGCCGGTGTGATAAGAAAACGATATGATGTATAGAAAGGGAAATTTCCTCCGTTCGCACTCTGTCAATTTTTCCTCCCACAATGGGAGCTCGCTTTCGTTCCGGCAAGGTTTTTCACCCCTCGGGGGTGAAAAGCAAAAAAACAGAAGCTTTAGCGGAAGCAAATAGCAGTATATTTCGCACACATTCCAAGATGAATGGTTTACCAATATGAGACGGGACTGACTTGTGTGAGTGCCAATGAAAGGGGAGCAGCCGATTCTTTAGCAGATTTGTCCTGGCGAAAGACGACGACATCGAGACGGGGGAACAAAAAATCCGGAACGAAGATCCTTTTAATGAGCTGTCGGAAATGTCAAAAAGGTGGAAAGTGGCTTTCCCTGGAGCGTTGTGTTTCTCGTCGGCTTCATTGTTTGATAAATTTCGCAATCTGCTTCTGTTTCCATTTAGACAAGGAGGCGAAACAAGACGATGAGATTTTTCCTCGTCTTGAAGAAAGAAGTCAGGGAAAAGTCTTAAGAAGAGCGGCACGTTCGGGGTTGTCTTTGATTAGCTGCTGGTAAGGAGTGATGGGAAAGGTGACGTCTTGGGATTGGAATCTGCGTTCATTGTTTTTTGGAGAAATGTATCGATTTCGGGAAACAGATATTACATTCAAAACAAAGAATGCCTAATAAATGGGCTTTGTTTGGAATATAGATTGAATTTCGAGGGAGGTGTTTTTCCCCATTCAAATACAAAGTACTGGGAACGAAAAATGAGTAGACTTATAGTCAAAGAATTGTTTATTATAAGATTCAGAGATGGTTTGAAGAATAATGAAATATCTCAAGATTTTTAGATTTGTGTTTAATTTGTTCGACTTTTTGTAATCAAGATTTTTCAATTTATGGGTTTCAATAAATTTTAAAGCCATTTTCAAAAGTATTCTTTATTTTTATTAACCGGATCATTTTTTTCTTCTTTCAGGTAAGAACACAATCATCATTAAAAAACAGGTAAAAAAGTGCCCATCATTAAACCTCAATCGAATCGAGACCACCGACCAACCATTTGATGATACTCTCCCACTTAATGACAAATTGGCCCTATCTTTTATTTCATGAAACCCAATTACTGTACGTAATTTGTTCAAACTTACCCTAAACGAAATTATTCTCCGAGTGGTAGCAACAAATTACGAGCCTACCTACAGTCCAGAGGCTATTGCCACATAAATTCCAACCTTCTTAATAGCTGCTAATCACGTTGTCACCCAAGGAGAGGATCGACCCTTCCTCGTTCCTTCCTTCCGGAAAAGGTACACCTTGCCCATCTCTGTCTGTGTGTGTTGATGTCCAAGTACCGGGAAGACTTGAGGGGAAAAAAAGTTTCCCCATTACAAGGATAATTTAATAATCTCCCCATGGCCGACCCACCTCTCTCCCCCCAATCTCCTAAAAGTGAGGAAAACGATTCGTAAATATTTGTGTAGCCAAGTTCTGTGTGTGTACTTTTTTTTTGTTCATACCGTTCCGGGTACTCATGCGGAGAATATGTACACAATTTACCCCCCTCCATCATCCAAAAGGCCACCCAGTTTTCCGGGGAAAACTCATCTTGTTTCGTCCCTCAATGCGAGGACGACCTTTCCGCCACCTCCCTCACACTGGACTTGTCATGAACAGTGTGCAAAATTGGCTAAAAAGCTCCCAACAAATTATTAATTATTTAGGGCATCTCCACCGTGTACTTGAAATCGGTTGTCAAAGCTCAGTCTCAAATAAGGGCATCTCTACCGGGTGTTTCAAAATTGATTTCCAAAACTTCAAATAATCTATTTAAATTTCAACATAATCAACTTTTGATCAAATTTCGCTCCTAACCTCCCACTGTCCATAATGACGGTGACAGGAAAAAAAGAAGACTCCCCACAAAAACACCTTCCTGTCGAAGTTGCCACCGACACTCTCTGGCCGGGAGGCTGTGCCCTGGGGCGTCTCGCCGGTGATGATGAGGATACCCAAAGGTCTTGCCTCAATTTCCGTATTTTGTCCCCTCTTCTTTTTTTTTTGTTGCTGGCGGTTGGCCGAGGACCTTACTCTTTGATAAACAAAACCACGTCGCATCATTAAAAGCAAATGAGCTATAAATGACGACACTTGAGCATTTTTATTTTTGTCTTTCTCCAGAAGGTTTGCGTCTTTTTAAGGTTTTTTTTACGGACGGAGTTTTTTTACCGACGTGTTGACTTTTACTGTTTGCACAGGTCGAACGAGCGTTCTTTGATTGTGTGTTTGCGACTTTTGAGGTTCTGTCTGATGGGTTCATTAAGCAGGTTAGAACTTTGTCGCGCTGGGTGTTTTTTTGCGGTCCAGGGGTGTTTGACCTGTACAGAAGTTCTTGAATTTATTTAAATTCAAACAAAATTTAATTAAACTCAACTCAACTCAACTCAACTCAACTCAACTCAACTCAACTCAACTCTAACTCTAACTCTAACTCTAACTCTAACTCTAACTCTAACTCTAACTCTAACTCTAACTCTAACTCTAACTCTAACTCTAACTCTAACTCTAACTCTAACTCTAACTCTAACTCTAACTCTAACTCTAACTCTAACTCTAACTCTAACTCTAACTCTAACTCTAACTCTAACTCTAACTCTAACTCTAACTCTAACTCTAACTCTAACTCTAACTCTAACTCTAACTCTAACTCTAACTCTAACTCTAACTCTAACTCTAACTCTAACTCTAACTCTAACTCTAACTCTAACTCTAACTCTAACTCTAACTCTAACTCTAACTCTAACTCTAACTCTAACTCTAACTCTAACTCTAACTTTAACTCTAACTCTAACTCAACTCAGTTTTAGTTCAGTTCAGTTTCAGTTCAGTTTCAGTTCAGTTTCAGTTCAGTTTCAGTTCAGTTTCAGTTCAGTTTCAGTTCAGTTTCAGTTCAGTTTCAGTTCAGTTTCAGTTCAGTTTCAGTTCAGTTTCAGTTCAGTTTCAGTTCAGTTTCAGTTCAGTTTCAGTTTCAGTTCAGTTTCAGTTCAGTTTATTCTATCCAAAACAACCGTAACCGTAACCGAAAAATTAGCCACGCTGAATAATTACCAGTTCGCGTGAGCTGCCGTAGTTAGCAAATCGAATTTGCTCCAAATGGTTTGTGCACGAGCAAATCTCCAGAACAATCACAGTTCCAGGGGGGGAGCAACACGAAAAAGCCAAAGGATTTCGACAAATGGCATAAAATGTTCAACAAAACGATTCTGCCTCACGTAATTAGCTCCACGGCGAAGAAACAAAACGACAAGCTCCCACTTTGAACAGGTCGGAAAGTTTCGGCCAAATAAATTGTATTTCATTTCCGGCCTTTAACCGGTTGCGTGCTGAAAAGCCCGTGAATGAAATCTCCCTTCTGTGTTTCACCCCAAAGACACACTTCAAAACACTCGAACTCGAATTCTCCCAGTTTGCGCGCACTGTCTGTCGGTGAATGGAAAAGTATTTTAAAGTTCCTTTCCGTCGAAATCGGAAAACAATGCCCCGACGAGAGCAACCTCAATTCCAATAAACTTTTCGAGAAAACAATGGCAAAGAGTCATTTTCTCTCTGCCCTCTCTGCCGGTGGCGGTGGTTCTGCAAACTCCAATCAAACCACAACCCGAATGGCTTATTCAACTTTGACCATTAATAAACCACCAACAGCTTCAGCTGCGGAGCACATGATCTTCGATCCTTTTGGGAGAGCCAACCGAGACCAGCACCAGCCATGGAAATGAAGGAGAACGTAAACAAACTTGAAAATTTTAATTTTCTCAACTTTATCCATTGAATTGAAATGAATCGAGCCGAGCCCCCCCAATCCTCCTGGGGGAGTGGAAAACTTTCAGTATCCCACCAACGCAACGCAGCCAGACAAGTGTGTTGGGTGGCTAGAATTCGATTTCCATTTGCGGATGCTCCACTTCAGAAGTGTTCGATTTCCTTCAGCCAACCAAAATGCCACACATCCAGACACGCAAAACTATCTGCCTCCACCCATCCAAGAGCACCCCTTGCTATGTCATTTATGGCGGGAAAACTCCACTCTCCGTGTAACACCAAAACTATTGAGGAACTATCCTCCTCTCTGGATGGAGTCGGTTGGTTACGGTGGTACTTCAACTTGACTGCTTCGTCTGCTAAATATTTGCTCAATTCTCTGGAAAATAGCATTGTCGTTTTTTTGTTCACAATAAACACAATGTTTTGTTGTTCGAATTTATGTTTGAAAACTGAAAAGCAGAATGCAGAAAGCAGAAAGCAGAAAGCAGATAGCAGAAAGCAGAAAACAGAAAGCAGAAAGCAGAAAACAGAAAACAGAATTCAGAAATATGAAAGCAGAAAAAGGAAGCAAGAAGCAGAAAGCAAAAATAAGAAAGCTGAAAGCAGTAAGAAGAAAGCAAAAGCAGAAAGCAAAAAACAGAAAGCAGAAAGTAGAAAGCAAAGAAGAGGAAACAGAAAACTGAAAGTAGGAAGAAGAAAGCAGAGAAGAAAAAACTGAAAACTGAAAACTGATTTTTTAACAATAAACACAATGTTTTGTTGTTCAAATTTATGTTTGAAAACTAAAAAATAAGTATCAAATAAACTTTAAAAAGAGAATATCAGAAGCAAAAACTGAAACTAAAAAACTTAAAACAGAAAGCAGAGAGCAGAAAACTAAAAAAACAAGCAGAAAGCAGAATACAGCATGCAAATTCAGAAAGCAGAATTGTTTTGAAAAAGACAGAAAGAAGAAAGCTGATTGTAGAATGCAGAAAACAGGCTACAGAAAGCAGAAGCAAAAAATAAAAAGCAGATTCAGAAGCAGAACAGGAAAGCAGGAATCAAGAAGCAGAAAGTAAAATTTAGAAAGCAGAAACTGAAAACTGAAAACGGAGCTTTTAAACTGATTGCTGATGACTGATGACTGATGACTGATGACTGATGACTGATGACTGATGACTGATGACTGATGACTGATGACTGATGACTGATGACTGATGACTGATGACTGATGACTGATGACTGATGACTGATGACTGATGACTGATGACTGATGACTGATGACTGATGACTGATGACTGATGACTGATGACTGATGACTGATGACTGATGACTGATGACTGATGACTGATGACTGATGACTGATGACTGATGACTGATGACTGATGACTGATGACTGATGACTGATGACTGATGACTGATGACTGATGACTGATGACTGATGACTGATGACTGATGACTGATTACTGATTACTAGAGGGTGACGAGCGGGAATTCCCGGGAAAAATTTCCCGGGAAATTGGCCATTTTTGGACCTCTCGATTCCCGGGAAATTCGGTCGAGACTCCCGGGAAATTTAAACTTTTAAATATCGAAGCAAAATTATGTGAACTAATCATAAAAAAAATATTTAAAAAATTCAAAATTGTTTAGAACATTCAATGTCCAATGCTCGATGTTCAAGTTCGAATAAACCAATGTTTCTCTAATCTTCTTATTCAGAAAGTGTAAATTTTAACTTGTCAAAAATTCCAATAACTATAATTTAGAGAAGCCAAAAAAAGGTGGACCCAAAAATTTACCTTAAAAATTATTTAGCAGCTACACCCCAGGTATGAAATCAAATGTTTTATTTTCAAATATTATTTTTTCTAATTATTTGTAAAAGGGATAAGCTTTTTCAAGTTAAGTTCAATTTCCATATCTTCTCCTGAGCATAGCAATCCAATCTAGTTTTTTGTGAACATTTGGGTTTTCCTGATAACTGTAATAGTAGTTTATGCAACAAGTTGCAAAAAGAGGATTTTTTCAGCACGTGTCGTACATTTATCCAACGAGGTTCACCGAGTTGGATAAATACGACGAGTGCTGAAAAAATCAAATTTTGCAACGAGTTCCATACAACATTTTTTGCAATTTCGAAAAACACCCATTGAGTGAAATTTTAAGTCGAATTTTCATGTATTTTGTCAATAAATCGTTTAAATCAAAAAAATGTTGAAAAGTGTTACTTTTCGAAACAAGTGTTGAAAAGTTCAACTTTTCAGCACCCATTTCAGTGCTGAAAAGTAGAACTTTTCAGCATTTATTTTGAAAAGTGTTGCTATTCGATTCTGTTATTTTTGGTACAGAAAAGTAAGCTATTTCGTCGTTCAAGAATGACAGGAAAAGTAAGTAGTTTCACGACGGAATTGCAAAAATATTTTTTCAATGAATATTTAATGTTGAACTAAAATTTAAAAAACAATTTAATTAGTTGTTTTGAGTCGTTGTTTATCATAATGCAAAATTCCCGATAATGGGAAATTATATATAAGCTATATTAGTTATTTTTTTACAAAAATCTAATAACAAGTTTGTGAACCTTTTGAAAAATCACTCAGTGCGAATTAAGATTCGTAAATATTTTAAACTACAATTTTGAGTCTTAAAAAACTCAAGAAACGATTTAGTTTTTGCAGATTCAGAAAAAAATAATCAAAAGTTTTATATAGTTCCTCGAGTTCCTCAAAACAATTAGGCTGTTCAAATTAACGTTTCATAGAATTAGTATGAATTAACTGTAACTGAATTCATTGAAAAGAAACACATTTATTACTTTTCATTTTAAATTTTTGACACTGTTGGCGTAGTAAAAAAAACTCCCGGGTCCCGGGAATTCCCGGGAAATTGCCAAGTTCAACTCTCGATTCCCGGGAAATTGAAAATCTCGAGAATCGTCATCCTCTACTGATTACTGATTACTGATTACTGATTACTGATTACTGATTGCTGATTACTGATTACTGATTACTGATTACTGATTACTGATTACTGATTACTGATTACTGATTACTGATTACTGATTACTGATTACTGATTACTGATTACTGATAACTGATTACTGATTACTGATTACTGATTACTAATTACTGATTACTGATTATTGATGAATTATTACCGATTATAGGTTACTGATCACTGATCACTAATTCCTGATTAAGGATTACTGATTACTCATTACTGATTACTGATTTCTGATTTTTGATTTCTGATTTCTGATTTCTGAATTCTGATTTCTGATTCTGATTTCTTTAAAAAAAATAGCTTGAGTTTGTTAACTGTTTCACAAAGTTTGTTTTTACAATTTTAATAATAATAATAATGAGATTTCAATTGGTAATTTTTAAAAACACTTATTCAACTAAGAATCTTCTCCAACCAGTCGATTCCAGCTGAATGCTGCTCCATGTTGACAGAGGACTACGTCAGTCTGGCGGGTAATGGTGGAAGTGGTGGCGCTCGGAGATAGCACAGAGTTAGATATACATATTGATAACAAATCAAACATCACGCAGCAGATGAGTCTGTTTGCATCCACAGAGCAGTGCAGATTCGCAGGATGGTTCTGTGGAGAGGAGCAAATATTGGCGACTGGCACCACAAAGCAATAGCGGGGCTTGGTTGTGCCAGATGTGGCCAAAAAGTTTGCTCGTGGGTGGTTTCCAGAGTAGAGGGGAAGGAGAGTTTGTGTATTATTATTTCTGGAAACACTCATTTGTGGTAGTCAGAAGGTTAAGGTCTAGCTGAAATAGAGGATTCAAAATATTTGTATTGATTCAAGATTCAAGATTCAAGATTCAAGATTCAAGATTCAAGATTCAAGATTCAAGATTCAAGATTCAAGATTCAAGATTCAAGATTCAAGATTCAAGATTCAAGATTCAAGATTCAAGATTCAAGATTCAAGATTCAAGATTCAAGTTTCAAGAGATTGTTCCGTTAAAAATCATTAACCTCAAACCTACCAGTAAAAATCATCAATTTTTATTACCAGGCTCTTCATTTCAATAATGTCCAACCAGTGTTCTCTGCAGACAACCCAAAACACACTGCAGCCATAAATGAATCCGCCCCAAAAACGTCGAAACCAGCCCCCCAAAAGTCGTTTTAACGTCCTGTAAATTTTCCAGTGAATTGAAATAAATTTGTATTCCCATTAGAATACTATTTCCATGCGATTTAAAATTTCGTCCTTTTTCGAGCACACTTTTTTTGCTGCTGCTCTCTTACAAACGGGATGCTGACTTTGGTTTGGTAGCGAAGAAGGGGGAGGAAGGAGTGGTGTCGTTTCCCACCTTTTCATGGTACAATTTCGGTCCGAACAAAAGGGCGAAAGATAATGCTGCGCCGTCCAAAACCCAAACCCCTCGAAAGTTTTCCCGCAGCAAAGGATCAACCGTCGGAAAATGGTCTCATGCTGGGCATTGAAAACTGGCTGGCTGCCGTTTAGTGCTTGTGGCTTGTGGGAGTCTCTGCTCTGTACACCCATTAGTGATATATGTGGTACCACCGTGTGAGGCCAGCAATGGTGGAATTCTCTCCCGGAGGGATCCTCTGCTGACGATATCTGGTTGGATACCTGCTGACTCGACCGGGTTCTGATTCTGGAGTCCAGAACTTTCGATTTCGTGGCGCATAATTTATGGCTCTGTCAATGAAGCTGAAGGTTTGTTCCCACCAGAATTGCAGCAGTACATGATTAGAGTTGAGTTGGACAAGCTGAAGAGGAAGTTAACTTTTGAATGGCAGCGTCTTGCGAACCTTCGTGGTGAACGGACACTAGAGCTGCGGTATTTTTTACTACCTAAGCTCAGAGTTATTTCAAACAAAATTCACAGTCTTTTTAAAGACTACCTGAGTTACTTTCCAAAATTCTTAACAGTCTTTTCAAGACTAACCCCACCTGAAATTTTGTTGTATTTTACAAACGAAGCCATCTTTTTAAGAGAACTTTGCTTGCAAAATGCGTCAAAACAAAGGTAAACGCAAATCTTCTGAAGATTTGGTCGTTACGTCGGTGAAGCGTTTGAACGCTAAATCGGCTAACGGAAACAGAAAAAGAAAACAGCCTCATCCGAGGTCTGATTCTGATTCTGAAAGTGAGGTCAATTCTCCAATTCCATTGGCAAACGGTTTCGGTGTTTTATCCGAAACTGTTGACAAGGATCCTTCTCCTCGTACTGAGCCTTCTGCCGTCGAGAAACGAGTAAAGGCTCCGCCAATTGTAGTGACTTCCGTCTCCGATTTGGCCAGCTTTCGAACGCAACTGAAGAATTGCAAGGAAACTTGCAATTTGAAGGTTTCGTTCCAGCTTGGTCGAAGAGGAGAATGTCGCTTGTTGACGGAATCTTTACAAGATCACCAAACTTTTGTTGGTTATTTGAAAAACCACAAACACAATTTCTACACGTATGAGACCAAGAATGCTCGTCCATTCAAAGCGGTCCTGAAAGGTCTCTCCAACGACTTGTCGGTGGATGAGATCAAAAACGAACTTAAGGTGTTGCTTGGCTTTGCCCCATCCCAAGTAATACCAATGAAGAAAAAATCAAACGGGAATATTTCTCGCTTTGGTTTGACTTCACAATTTTATCTGATTCATTTCAACAGAAATGAAATCAACAATTTAAAACTTTTGGACAAAGTACAGTTTTTGTTCCATGTACGGGTAAAGTGGGAGCATTTTAAGAAACATGGCGGTAATGGCCAGAATCTGACCCAGTGCCGGCGTTGCCAGGCATTCGGTCACGGTACTGATCATTGCGCCATGATTCCAAAATGCATGGTTTGCGGGGATTCTTCTCACGACAAGGACAATTGTCCCGTGAAAGAAGTCACCCAATTTAAATGTGCAAATTGTGGTGGAAATCACAAATCAAATTTCTGGGATTGCCCCATCAGAAAAAAGGTTTTGGATTCTCGTGCTAAGCATCAGCCGAAAACCAAACCGAAATTTTCTCAAAGTCAGGTTTTACCTGCATCTTTAAATCAAACGTTCGTGCTGTCTCACTCGAACAATACCCCTACCATGGAAAAGTTAGGTAACACTAATGGTATTTCTTATGCCAACGTCGTTTCGGGTTCAGGTTCATCCACGAATTTTAAATCCTCTACCAATCTTCCTGAAATTGGGCAGGTACCTCAAATTTCATTTGAAAATTTTTCTGCTGGCAACGCTTTGGGATCTTCTGATCTCGGCGATGTTACGTTTGAAAAAATGACTTTTTGCAAAACTCACTGTTTGGTTTGATTCAAACAATGAGTAATGCTACATCCATGATGGAAGCTATCCAGATTGGATTAAAATTTGCGAATGATGTTGTTCTTACCCTGAAGTTTAATCATGGATCTAAGTAATTCCATCAATATTATGAATTTTAATGCTCGCTCTTTAAAAGCGAAAGAAAATGAATTTTTCAACTTTTTACGAGTTCATAACGTGCATGTTGCTGTTATAACCGAAACATTTTTAAAAACTGGCACTTATTTGAAAAGTGATCCAGATTATAAAGTTATAACCAATAACAGAATGAATCGAAATGGCGGTGGAGTTGCAATAGTTATCCACCGTAGTATGACTTATAGTACGTTACGTGACTTTAAGTTAAAAGTTATTGAAAGTTTGGGCATTGAACTTGAAACTTCTTTTGGGAAAATTATGATTGCAGCTGCATATTTGCCTTTCCAATGCACTGGGGAAAATAAAAATTATTTCAAAGGGGATTTGAATAAACTTACTCGGCATAGATCTCGATTTTTGATCATCGGTGATTTTAATGCCAAACACCAATCTTGGAATAATTCAAAAGTAAATTCCAATGGTAAAATTCTATTCAGAGATTGCACTTCTGGTCTTTATTCGGTTTTATACCCGAATGGGCCAACTTGCTTTTCTTCTGTTAGAAATCCATCAACAATTGATTTGGTTTTGACAAATCAAAGTCAGTATTGTGGTCCTTTAGTGACTCATGCTGATTTTGATTCTGATCATCTTCCAGTAACTTTTTCACTTTCTCATGAAGCAGTTACCAGACCCAATAGTTCTGTGTTTAATTATCACAAAGCTAATTGGGACAGGTATCAGCATCATATTGAGAACAATTTAAATCATGATTTTGTTTTAGAAACCAAAGCTGATATTGATTCAGCCTTGGAATCTTTAACTAATGCGATTTTGGATGCTAGGAATATTGCTATTCCTAAAGTCCAAGTCAAATTTGATTCTCCCATTATTGATGACGATCTTCAGCTTCTGATTCGTCTGAAAATGTTCGCCGAAGACAGTATCAACGTTCTCGTGATCCTGCACTGAAGCGAATTCAAAAGATTTGCAAAAGGTTATTGACCACAGATTCACTCTCCTGCGAAATGAAAAGTTCGCAAGAGATGTCGAACAAATTAAACCTTATTCCAAACCTTTTTGGAAACTTTCAAAGGTTCTTAAGAAACCTCAAAACCAATCCCTTCTTTAAAAGATGGTGATAATATTCTATTAACTAATGGGGAGAAAGCTAAAAACTTGCTCAGCAGTTTGAGAGTGCTCATAATTTCAACTTAAATGTTCTGAGTCCTATTGAAAATCAAATTTCAATAGAATTTCAGAATATTGTTGAACAAGAATTTTCATCAGATGAAGTTTTTAATACGGATCTGAATGAAATAAAATCTATTATCAAAAAATTTAAAAATATGAAAGCCCCTGGTGAGGATGGCATTTTTTACATTTTAATTAAAAAATTACCTGAAGCAACTTTAAGTAGCTTGGTCAAAATTTGCAACAAATGTTTTGATTTGGCATATTTTCCCAGTAGTTGGAAAAATGCCAAAGTAGTTCCGATTTTGAAACCGTAAAAATCCTGCCGAAGCTTCAAGCTATCGGCCCATTAGTTTGCTTTCATCTATTAGTAAATTATTCGAAAGAATAATTCTTAATAGAATGATGACGCACATTAATGAAAATTCAATTTTCGCTGATGAGCAGTTTGGATTTCGCCTTGGGCATTCAACTACTCATCAGTTGTTGAGAGTTTCAAATTTAATTCGAAGCAACAAATCTGAGGGCTATTCTACTGGCGCTGCTCTTCTAGACATAGAAAAAGCATTTGACAGTGTTTGGCATAAAGGTTTGATTGCGAAATTGAAAAGGTTTAATTTTCCGATTTATATCGTGAAAATTATTCAAAATTATTTGACGGATCGTACTCTGCAGGTATGTTATCAGAACAGCAAATCTGATCAACTACCTGTACGTGCCGGCGTCCCTCAAGGAAGCATTTTGGGTCCAATTTTATACAACATTTTTACTTCTGACTTGCCTGATTTGCCCCCAGGATGTCAGAAATCACTTTTTGCTGATGATACAAGCATCTCCGCCAAAGGTAGAAGCCTTCGTGTCATCACAAGAAGATTACAAAAAAAGCTTGGATATTTTCAATTCTTATTTGAAAGAATGGAAAATTACTCCAAATGCTGCAAAAACTCAACTTATTATTTTCCCTCACAAACCAAGGGCTGATTTTCTTAAACCAAAAAGTCATCACATTATAAAGATGAATGAGGTAAATTTAAAGTGGGAGGATCAAGTGAAATATCTTGGACTTGCTTTTGACAAAAACCTTACTTACAAGGATCACATTGAAAGTATCCAGGTTAAAAGTAACAAATATATTAAATGTTTGTATCCACTTATAAACAGGAATTCTAGACTTTGTCTCAAGAATAAACTGTTAATTTATAAACAAATTTTCAGACCTGCCATGCTTTATGCTGTGCCGATCTGGACAAGCTGTTGCTTAACCAGGAAGAAAAAACTTCAGAGGATTCAGAACAAAATTCTGAAAATGATTCTGAAACTTCCTCCCTGGTTCAGCACCAGTGAACTTCATCAATTAGCCGAAGTTGACACTTTGGATGTTATGTCCAATAAGATAATTGATGCATTTCGACAAAAATCATTGCAGTCTTCAGCTGCATTGATCCGCTCTTTATATAGTTTATAAGTTAGTTTTAAGGTATCCCTTTTCCCTTTTGTACATGTAGGACCTCCTACATTTGAAATCACTGAATAGCGAAAGCTACAATATTTCATGAATAAATGAAAGTTGCTAGTATTTAAAATTGAGGTGAAAAGTCATCGATTGTGATTGGACACTCAATAATATTTTAACTGAATGAATGTACATGGAAAAGAAAAACTGAATAAATATAAATTAAAAAAAAAAAAAAAAAAAAAAAAAACTTTTGAATGGCTTCATTTTCAACATTTTGATTTTAAAAAAAATGTGCTAAACTCTTACAAAAATAGTAGAGTTTATGCTCAAATCGTTCACAGCATATAAATCAATAGTTTCATTAATTTATGGTGGCAAAATGGTCTCCAGTGTGGATGAACAGCACGTTCTGTAGTTTATGAATAAGTGATTCAAGTTGGTCGTGTAACTTTGCCCGTTGTTAAACTGCAATCGTGCACAGAAAAGCAGACTGAATATCTTATTGGAAATAGTTCTTACACTGAAATTGTTCAACAGAACTAAGAAATGTATGCATTCAAATATTGTTCAAAAACTTTATTTTCAAAACAAAATTTCAACTCAAAAATTCTTATTTTTTTCAACGTGCACTCAAATTACAAACCAACGATCCTTTTCCATTCCACATGAAATCAGCGTCCAAAATCCAATATTCATGGAAGGCACGCGCGAGTGCGAACACTTTCGCGGCAAACTTTGCACATTATTATGTTTGCTAAATAGAGTGTAGTAGAAGCTGTGCAGAAAGTAGCCTCGAGATGCTAATGAACTGGGGTGAAATCGTACGTATTGTGTACGGTTTTACTGGAAGTAGTGAAGCAGTTTAGCTGCTGCCTGCATGTGGGGCAATATTTCAGCTCAGTCCTCGGAGCAAGTACTTTGGTTACTGGTCTGGAGAACTATTTGCACATACTTCTTCGAGACTGAGTTATTACTTCCACTTGTACGCGTTTTTGCAGAGTGCTTTTAAAAACTTGTTAGAGGAAGTATTACGAGCTGTCTGCGAAAACGGAGCCGTTTGTGCGTAATGGAAATAACAAAATCTTGACTAATTGACATTTAAAAATTTTCTATAATTGAAATTTTTTTAAAAAAAAAAATTGTAATCTTAAATTTTGATGTTAATTTTTTTTAAATCTAAATCTCTAAACAATTTCTAATATAAAATATCATTTTTTATTTATGATTCGAACAATTCTGTTCGAAATAGTTACAATTTATACATTTATTGTATAAAACAATCTTCAGCCTGATAGAGAAGTGATCAAACAACCTAAAATTGTCGTTTTCAACAATTTTGAGCTAACTATAATTATATTTCAAAAAAATTATAAATATGATTATTTTAACGCTATAATTTTTTTAAAATAAAAATAAATAAACGGAAAATTTTAAACTAAGAACAGTTATGACTCTAAGATTTAAAGACATTCTTAGTAAATTTGAAAAATTTATGAATCATGCTGTAAAACTGAATTTGGTGGCCCAAAATTTGTTATTTTTATATATAAAAAAAAATCTGAAAGATTTTTACCAAACTTGGAAATTGTATTTAATGTTGTAGCAAAATTGAGAAATCTAATCAAATCTCATCAAATCAAATCAAATCTAATCAAATCTAATGAAATCTAACTAGATCTAATGAAATCTAATCAAATCTAATCAAATCTAATCAAATTTAATCAAATCTAATCAAATCTAATCAAATCTAATGAAATCTAATGAAATCTAATGAAATCTAATGAAATCTAATCAAATCTAATCAAATCTAATCAAATCTCATCAAATCTAATCAAATCTAATCAAATCTAATCAAATTTAATCAAATCTAATCAAATCTAATCAAATCTAATTAAATCTAAACAAATCTAATGAAATCTAATGAAATCTAATGAAATCTAATCAAATCTAATCAAATCTAATCAAATCTAATCAAATCTAATTAAATCTAATCAAATCTAATGAAATCTAATCAAATTTAATCAAATCTAATCAAATCTAATCAAATCTAATCAAATCTAATTAAATCTAAACAAATCTAATGAAATCTAATGAAATCTAATGAAATCTAATGAAATCTAATGAAATCTAATGAAATCTACTCAAATATAATTAAATCCAATCAAATCTTATCAAATCTAATCACATCTAATCAAATCTAATCAAATCTAATCAAATCTAATCAAATCTAATCAAATCTAATCAAATCTAATCAAATCTAATGAAATCTAATGAAATCTAATGAAATCTAATGAAATCTAATGAAATCTAATCAAATCTAATCAAATCTAATCAAATCTAATCAAATCTAATCAAATCTAATCAAATCCAATCAAATCTAATCAAATCTAATCAAATCTAATTAAATCTAATCAAATTTAATCAAATCTAATCAAATCTAATTAAATCCAAACAAATCTAATGAAATCTAATGAAATCTAATGAAATCTCATGAAATCTAATCAAATCTAATGAAATCCAATCAAATCTAATCAAATCTAATCAAATCTAATCAAATCTAATCAAATCTAATCAAATCTAATCAAATCTAATCAAATCTAATCAAATCTAATCAAATCTAATCAAATCTAATCAAATCTAATCAAATCTAATCAAATCTAATCAAATCTAATGAAAACAAATGAAATCTTTGAAATCCTTAACGGCCTTCAAATGCTCTTTGCTGAAAAGCTACTAAAATTCGATTCGTTTCAGAGTAATAATCAAATAAATGTCGAAGGTCGGGATGGCTGTTAAGACGTTTATTGTTTTTTAAATATTAAATCTCGTGTTAAATCGAAAAATATTTTAATAGCAATTTTAACATGATTTTGTTTCATATTTTTGACATTTAAAAAATTTAAATTTATGGTTTTAACACAATCATTTTCATATTATTTTTACTTGAAAGTAATCATTGCTGTTTGCATGTTTTAGAACTGATTAGAAATACCAATCACGAATTCAAAAAGCATCATCAATCTAAAAACGGCAATCTTGCGATTATTAAATCCTTTTCCAATAGTTAAACGACCACGTCCACCGCCACCAGAGGTCGCTCCGTTATTGTCTTAATCTCGCCCGCATGTAGGCAAACTGCAGTCAAAGAGCGCCGCCACTCTAAAATCATTTCCGGACGCCCGACGACGACGACGCCTACTACGCTCCTCCACCGACGACGAGTGGTGGCAGCAATAAATCATTCGTTTTAATTAAAATCCAAGTCACACGGCTTAAGTGTCCTCTGCGACTTCCGGTCTCTCGGTGGTGGCAGGTACCACACAGAGTCATGTTCTACACCTTGGACAAGGCTCAGCCAGAAGGACAGATTTCGGTTTAAAATTGTGGCAGAATTTTTCCAGAAAGGAAGACAAAAATGTGAGTCCGCCCCAAAAAGTTGCCGAGCAAACGAGAAGCACTTCCGAGTGAAAGGCTTTTCATTATTCTGTCAGAATTGGGGTAGGGTTGGGGATCTTGGGACTACTTTGCAATTTAGTTGACTCAAAGAGTGAGAGTGACAGTTGGCGAAGCTACCCTAACTGCATGTCATCACAATCGCAATGCTGGAAAATGAGTTCGTTTTTCGGAGGGAAAAACGAGCAGTGACCATTTTGTATGAGGCATCACATCTTTTGTTCACGGGTCTTACGGATGGCCATAAATTTTCAATTTAAAATTGCAATTTAAGTACAAAACGGCAAAAGGCTTATCTTCTCTTAGTTTGCAATAAACATAAAGAGTTAAAAATAGATCTGCACTCATTTGGCTACTTCAGTCTGACAAGGCCGGCGCCGTTAATGATCAGATGAAATAAAACCACACAAAAACACTTAATTTACCGTGTAAACCCCATCAAACTGTCAACGTCCCACCAAATAATCAATAACCAATAAACTTAATTGATGGCTTCTCTGCCATTTGGAGTGACATCAATTACAGCTCACACCCATCAGCGACGAACAAATTTCACCCGACCGCGTCGATTGCAATTTGCAGCGAAAGGGTTTCTCCGGTGACGGGAAGGGGGCGAAAGTGACAACCCAAAACGCCGGAAGATATGGTCGAAAAAGGGAGCAGTGAAAATTAAGATGAAAAATTGAGCGCTCCACTTCTGCTGGAACGACGAAGCAACTGCATCGTTTGACAACTTTCAGCACTTTGTCTGTGGAGGTTGGGGTTACAACTAGATATTTTTTGAATTTATTTAACTATTAAATTTGAAACATGTTCAAAGGTTCAAATGTTCAAATGTTCAAATGTTCAAATGTTCAAATGTTCAAATGTTCAAATGTTCAAATGTTCAAATGTTCAAATGTTCAAAAGTTCAAATATTCAAATGTTCAAATGATCAAATTGTCAACAAATCAGCTGTTCAATCATTGCTCAAATGTTCATATGTTCAAATTATAAAATATTCTGAAATTCAAATGTTTAAATTTTCAAATGTTAAGATTTGTAGAAAGTTTCAAATTTAACCCCACTCTGTGCTCAACATAGCAAAAATCGACAGATCAATTAATTAAAGCGTTGTCTCCGGAGTGAAGACTCCAATTCTCCGGCGGTGGCCAAAGGAAACCAATGCCATTATTTGCTGTTGACACCCGGTTCTGCTCAATCGTCTGGACCTTTTTTTTGGGTACGAACTGACCAGGGACTTCGCCGGATGACGAAAGTGCTCGTTAAGCGTCGATGGGGAAATCGACTTCCTGGTCGTTTTTGGCGGGAGGCAAATATTTAATGGTTCGATGAATTAGGAGGAGAAATTCGTTTATTTTTGCTTCGATGACATTACTAATAGTTAACCCTAAATAAATCTTGATTGTAGCTGTTAGCTATATGCAAATATAAACCACGTCTGGGGACCACAATTTCGTTCTGAAAATAGTCCAATGTTTAATCTACTATGTTTGAAGGCATATTTGTCCCTCAAGCGACTATCGATACTTTGATTCCAATCGGCAAACATGCTTCGAAAAGGGTGGCCACACAAACGGTCGCTCGGAATGCTTGCATTAATTATTTTTTAATGACAGTTTAATTCGATTGAGATTTATTTCCGCGTTTCATGTGGGGTTATTTTCCACATTCTGCTCTTTTGAGGCTGAATTTTATTTATGAAATTAGGTGTAATTTTAAAAATAACACTATTGGATTTGGATTTTTATTTTTTTTAAATATTTGAAATTGAGGTAATTTTTAAATCGTTTTTTTTTTTTTATTAACTTAATCCATCTATGTATGTGGTTAGGCCTTCCTCACTTAAAATTATTAAACTAAAAATGTAAAAATACATCTAACAGCGAACTTTGTTTTTCTTTTAGCGAATCCACATAAACCAAAAGTGGTTTCAGTAAAAACATAAATATTATTTAAGTGGGTATAACTTCAGACAGGGTTGCCAGATCTCACATAGACTCGTTTGGAGGGTCTTTCGATAACCATCCAACCAGGTCAGATGATTGATCCGGACATAGTTTTCATACTGATTAGTTAGATCCGGCTTAAAAAAAATGGATTAATTTCACTGAAGTTTTCATAATTTTAGACAGTGTTGCCAAATCTTCTATATTTTAGACTCATTTGGAAAGTCTTTTGATTATCCAACCATTTTTTTTTAATTCTATGTCGATGAAGGTGGGTCTCCAAGCTATTTGGGTAAATCTATACCAACTCACACAAATCAGGAAAAGTTGCCCGACCCCTCTTCGATTTGCGTGAAACTTTGTCCTAAGGGGTAACTGTTGTCCCTGATCACGAATCTGAGGTCCGTTTTTTGATATCTTGTGACGGAGGACGGTACAACCCCTTCCATTTTTGAACATGCTATAAAAGACTTGTTTTTTGCCTTCCTCACCTCACTGAGGCAAGGCTATAAAATCACTCGAAAAATGAACATCTTAAATACACCTCCTAGATATACCTTCACGTATACCTATCGACTCAGAATCAAATTCTGAACAAATGTCTGTGGGGATGTGTGTAGACATGATTTTTTTTCCACACGATTATCTCAGAACTGGCTGAACCGATTTTGGCCGGATCCGCCTTATTCTGTTCGTTTTGGGGTCCCCTGAGACCCTATTAAATTTTGTTCTGTTTAATGAAGTACTTTTAAAGTTATGCCAAGAAAAAGTTTTTTTGTAGCTACAAAAAAGGGTGATTTTTGCATAACCTCAAAGGCCGGATCTTTTTGCTTACGCGCGAGAGTCGCGCAGCATGCGTAGGGATTTTGGTTTGACCACGCGGGGGATTGGCAGCCACACCCCCTTGCATGCGTATCGCCCGGTTGCCACATTGCTTAAGCAGTGTCTGCGTCTCTTCTGGAAAAAAATCTGTATTAATTATGTTGCTGCATCATTTTGTCTCGACAAAGATTTACACGAACTTTTTACTGAAATATATAACTCATGGGACTTTTCTCCTTCATTTTTGAGAGTTGGTAAAAAAAGAATTGAAAATTGCTGTTCAAGTAAAACCAATAATTATAAAAAATAAATGAAAAAATAAAATAAAAAAAAAACTCTTAAATTAATTTGTAAATACAACCTAAAATACAACATGAATGCGAGGAAGGCACCAACCACCTTAAGGTGGATTAAGTAACGTTTTAATAATTTGTTGGCAGAAAAAGTGATGAGATGGAAATTTGGTATCAAAGGGACTTTATGTAAATTTGGATGACCACTTTATGACTTACTTGAAATTCCGAAACAAACGTATTTTTCATCGAAAAAATACTAAAAAAAATCAAACCATCCACATTAACGACCCCCGGGTCTTTTGTGGTCTCTATTGCAAGTTTCTGCTCGAACCTAGGAGTACGAAGGCTTTAATGGGGAGAGCACCCAAACTTCTTTCTACTCCAAGGAACCTTCCACCCCAGTGTTTGAACTGACGACCTTTGCATTGCGAGTCCAACCGCCGCCAGCGATTCCACCGGAGTAGGCTTGGTTTGGTGTGTTGTTTCTACTTATGGCATGGAGACGACTCCTACACCTGGAATGACTTAACGGCCTAACAACAACCAAGGCCGGGACCGACATTTTACTTCCTCATCCGATGGAAGATTGGAGCAGATGGAAAAAACACTAAAAAGGTTTTAAAAACTCTGCCATTTTCCGTTACTCAATCGTACAAAATTTTGGAACATGTCATTTTAAAGGGAAATTAATGTACTTTTCGAATCTACATTAACCCAGAAGGGTCATTTTTTCATTTAGAACATTTTTTTTTATTTTAACTTTTCGTGTTTTTTCTAACTTTACAGAGTTATGTTTTAGAGTGTTACAATGTTTTACAAAGTTGCAGAGCAGATATTGCAGATTGCAGCGATTTTTAGACAACCGTGCAACTTGTGGAAAGCTCTATACAAAAGTGCACACCTCAGCAGAAAAAAAACTATCTAAGACACACACCCTAGCTTGAAACTGTTCGAAAGTGGTCGAAAGCATCAAAGCTCAGTCTAGACACGCACCACTCTAGGCGAGCGGGGGGAGAAGGGGTATGATTTTCAGTGTACAAATATTATGTGTGCAGTTATGATTTGCACAGGGGGAGAATTTTGTGTAAAGTGTGCAATAATAACAAAAAAAAAAAACATATGGGGTTTGCTTGTAACAATCACGAGTTATCGAGATTTTTTGATTTTTGTTGTTGAAAAGGTTTGTTGTGTCGATCATGGCTGTCTAATAAAATCTATTGCAATCAAAATGCTTAAAAACTAAAGAAATCTTATAAAATCTAAAGAGATCTAGTGAAATGTAAAAAAAATAATAATAAAATCTGATTGGAAAGAATATAATAAAATAAGAAGAAAAGATGGGAGTACATATGACTCTTATTCCACATAAAAGTATAAAATAACCACAACAAAATCCCTTGACCGAAAAAATCACTTTTCCCCTTTCCATTTTGGTGATGGTTTAGGAATCATAACAAATCATAAATTTCATAGTGGCTCCGTTTCCACTACCCTCGCAAAGATTTTTATTCACCTCCCAAATCAAAATTGGCCCATGAAAAGATGCTCGTAAACTAGCGACATTTCTCATCCATCCTTGCCGAGGCCAATAAATTCGGATTACGGCAAAGGGCCAAGCCATGATCAACAGTGCACTTTGTCATAAAATAAGCAAGCGCACACAAACTACTTCCCCGCGTGGCCAAAAACCATATTTTATTTCGATTTCACCGGAAAAGCATAAACATATGGCATCGAAGAGGAACTTGCTGCTGTGGAAAAGGTCTCCAAAAGCTTCGACCCCCCCTTAAAGAGCTGTTGCTTGACGTCGTCGTCGAAAAACTTGTCGTTATTTTGCTTCGAATATGATGATGGATCAAGAAGCATCATCGACGGCGGAAAGTGTGGAAAAATTGTGTTTTCCCATGATGGACGCAAGTTGGCTTCGTTCCGTTCGTTTCGTGCCAAAGAACTATAAACTGCGAAGAAATTGAAAATCATTGAACCTTTATTGAATTATTTTGCAAAGGGTTTTTTTTTTGCCTGCTGCTGCTTCCTGGCTTTTCTTTTCTTTTTGTCTTGGAAAAGCGCGCACAGTTTTCCCCTTCGAACTTGTCGGGATGGATTGTCCTTTTCTTTTGCGGAGCTTTAATCCTTCTGACGAGGACGAAATCGGTCGATGGTTGAGTGAGTGGGCCGACCAGACTCAGATTGGAGAGTAGGGGAGAGGAAAAAAGTTTAATATTTCTCCCGCAGACCGGAATATTGATATTCGATGGAAAGTTTTTCTTTCAAGCATAAACATTTTGTTCCGGCAGACAGGACAGAAGGATGAAAGTTCAACGATATCCGTTATTGTGTGGGGGAGCAATTTTTGGACTCGAGTGGACTCGATGACCTGGAAAAAGTTGGGAAGGATTACGTTATTGGTGGATGGATGAATGACAATGTTGACGGAAAATCATCATATTACAAGGTGCTTCATGACGATAACTTTAGGTTGATATTGACGGAAACGATATACAGCTTTGACTTGGAACACTTTTAAGTGAGAAAAAAATTATACGAAAAGACAAACTAACCTATTTCATGTTGGGATAACCAACAAACGATCGCAACCGGTTACATAATTTACGCGAATTTAACTTTTCGCGTTTCACGGTTCCATAAAACATCACCATAAATTCTCCAACAGGCTATTCGTTCCCAGTTCACGCTGGTTTGGCTGGTGTAATGTTGTGTTGAAAATACCCACTTTATTATCAACTAATAAACTCGTTCCATTAAGCTTCACATCGTATCGGTGGCAGCTTTTTTATGGCAACTTGAGGAAGCACATATTTACCCTCCACCCTTAAGTCGCGCTATTTGGTCCTACAAAGTAATCCATCACATTTAGTACCAACAACGGGGCGTAATATTTAGGTGAGTTCCGCGAGTCAGTTTGTTTTCGGAATTATTTTGACACTTTTCCCCTTCCTGCCAAGGTTTTGCACGCTCCAAGTGCAATAAATTTTATTATTATTACTTAATAACTTAAGCGTCAGCCCCGGTATCAAAATAACCGTTCATGCAAATGGTTCACGGAACATAACCTGCCAACCTGCCACGTGTTGACATGGCAATTTTGGGTTTGAGGACCAATCGAGACTTCCGGTGAGGAGCATACAGAAGATACTGGTATGCCTGAGGAAATGATAATCGCAGAATTGTCTTATATGTAAAAGGAAAATTTATAGGATTCGCTCTAAGCAAGTAATGTGACCAATAACTTAATGCCTAGGATAATTCGTCGTTGTCGTGCTATCTTGTCTGACGTCCAAATTGAGGTAAATACGCCATTTTGTGCAGCTCACAATGCCTCACTTTTTGACCATCACAGATCCCCACAATTCGATTTCAATCCTGAGATATTCAATAAAAACCAAACAAAAAACTCCGTGCATTCTTGTCACACTTCATATGCAGTAAGTTTCAATCTTGTCGTGCTATCTTGACACACCCAAAAAATTGATGTAACTGCGACAACTGGCCAAAGGGATTTCAGGTAAGAACGCATTTGACACAGGTACATGCCCGATAAGCTTAAACATATGGGTAATTCTCTACCAACTCACACGAAATCGGGAAAAGTTGCCCCGACCCCTCTTCGATTTGCGTGAAAGTTTGTCCTAAGGGGTAACTTTTGTCCCTGATCACGAATCTGAGGTCCGTTTTTTGATATCTCGTGAAGGAGGGACGGTACGACCCCTTCAATTTTTGAACATGCAAAAAATAGGTGTTTTTCAATATTTTGCAGCCTGAAACTGTGATGAGATAGACATTTGGTGTCAAAGGGACTTTTTTGTAAAATTAGACGCCCGATTTTATGGCGTACTCAGAATTCGGAAAAACGTATTTTTCATCGAAAAAAATACTAAAACTCTGCCATTTTCCGTTACTAAACTGTAAATTTTTTTTGAACATGTCATTTTATGGGAAATTTAATGTACTTTACGAATTTACATTGACCCAGAAGAGTATTTTTTTCATTTAGAACAAAATTTCTCAATTTACAATTTCGTGTTTTTTTCTAACTTTGCAGGGTTATTTTTTAGAGTGTAACAATGTTTTACAAAGTTGTAGAGCAGACAATAACAAATTTTTTTATTTATATATTCATAAGTGGTTTTCTTATAAACATCACGAGTTATCACAATTTTACGAAAAAAAAGTTCTTTTTTGCGTTTCTCTTTGTTTCGTCGTCCGTATCTGTCGCGGGTGACAATGAACGGGCATGATCAACGGCGATCAACTTTTTCAAAACTTTTTTTGGTAAAATTGTGATAACTCGAGATGTTTATATGAAAACCCCTCATGTATATATATCAAAAATTTTGTAATTGTCTTCTCTAATTGTTGTCTCTTTGTAGAACATTATTACACTCTAAAAAATAACCCTGCAAACACGAAAAATTTATCAATGAAGATTCGAAAAGTACATTAAATTTCCCATAAAATGACATGTTCCAAATTTTTTTACAGTTGAGTAACGGAAAATGGCAGAGTTTTTAAAACTTTTTTAGTGTTTTTTTCGATGAAAAATACGTTTTTTCGAAATTCCGAGTACGCAATCAAATCGGGCGTCTCATTTTACATAAAAGTTCCTTTGGCACCAAATTTCTATCTCATCACCATTTCAGGATGCAAATTATTTAAAAAAACACCTCTTTTTTCGCATGTTCAAAAATTGAAGGGGTCGTACCGCCCCTACGTTACGAGATCTAATCTAATCTAATCTAATCAGACCCTAGCGCAGCCAATCTTTCGAAGGGATCCTGGAGAGTGCCTTAGGTTAGATGACGCCTAGCACTCTTCTTGTCATTTATGAAATACATTTGTAGTGCGCCATTGCATTTAGAATGCTTTGAAACATCACAAGCGTTAAAGCGGCCAGGCCTACTGCGTAAAGCCGTATCGCAGAGATGACTCGTAATTGGGTTGAGTTTAAGCACTGGGTGTTCGAACAACAACACAATTCTGAATCGACAGGGGAGGAAGAAGCGTGGGGACACACCACCATACGCTCGGAGGTTTTGGTTGTATTCGTTGGGAGCACCATGCTAAGAAGGTTTGGTACTCCGGGACCCTCTGGGATGGGACATTGTATTTTCACGAATACCCTGGACACTATTTGCCGTGGTTATAGCGCCACAACTCGCTCTGTACCGCCCCTCCGTTACGAGATATCGAAAAACAGACCTCGGATTCGTGATCAGGGACAAAAGTTACCCCTTAGGACAAAGTTTCACGCAAATCGAAGAGGGGTCGGGGCAACTGCTGTGTGAGTTGGCGGAGAATTACCCATATGTAATTATAACTCGGCAAACAAATTCAACAAAACTTCTGTACAATGCGCAGAATGATCAACCAAACAGAACGTGTTTGTTATTGTTTACATTGTGTGCACTATTTTTTGTTTATTCAATGTCAAACATTAAAACGCGTTTTTCTCGGAACGTCAAAAAGCGACGTGCGGCAGGATAGCACGACAACATCGAGTTGAAAATGCGTAATATTTTAAAATTATTCAAAAAATATCAATAGATAACAATTGTGTCCGAGCGTGTTAGGACACGCAAAGCACGATAAACAACAACCCAGTTGCAAACTGTTTCCCATAATGGGACAACTTTGCCTCCAAGATAAACACCGGTGCCGAAGACGATAATCGAAACGATAAAACGAGGTATTAAAACAGTCTTAGTACTTACTGCCGCTGCTTCTCAGTGAGCTGGATGTCGTCGTTTACCTTACAGTCAAGCCAAGTTCCCTTGCAAGGTAGCAGGAAGACATAAATAACCTCTTTTGCTAAGCATACTTCCCTCATTGAGCTTCGTAACGAGTGACATCGACGGGTGGTGGTACATTCGACAGCAAATGGCACATAAAAAGCATAAATTTTACACGAAACATCAACCTAATGAAAAGTTATTCTTGTTTAGCGATGATGAGGAAACTTGTGCTTTTAGGGAGGAATTTAGCAACTTGATTAAAATTTTGATCGATTTTGATCAAATATTCGACAAGAAATTTCAATTATTTTCAATTCAAGCAGTCTCTCTAGGGTCCTTAAATTTCACTTTCCAAAGCAAAGGACACCGATTCTAATTGTTATTGTTTCCGATCAAACTTTCTTCCTCATCTTCTGGGTAAACAAAGCTTCCAGCCGAGGTTGACCCCCAAATAGGATTATGGTATTAGCAGAGACGTTTTACAACTATCTGCAATCTAGATGATAGCTCGGAAACTGGTCCCCTGGGCCAATTGCATCCCCCCTCCTTGAAAAGCCCCAAAGAGCCAGCAGTGAATTTCTTCGTTGTTGGTTCTGGGCCACAGCAGCCGAGATGAAGATGTCGAGTTGGTGATTATATGGCGATGACTCCGAAAGAGGCGACCTCTTCTGCCGACTCCATTGTGGGCGATGATTCAGATTTGGCAGGGCACATCTGGTTTTCTCTGGCCCGGAAGTCGAAGAAACATCAAAAAGCACTTGTGCTGCAGCACGGCAAACTGTCTTGTTGGGGATTTTGTGCCAAACTAGCACCAGCTCAAAAGTGGGCGAGGAAATTTTCATTTTCCTGAAAGGTATTTATCCAAACTGTTTGCTGAGGTTAATTTTATTAGCCAGATTAAGTTATGATCTTCCGTTTTCGGGGAGCAGCAGCAGGTCTTTCTTTGCGGACTTGGAGCGGTAGATCCCCTTGGGCTTATGTTGTCAGTCATACTGGCAGCCGGTGCGATTGTTTATTCATTTCGTTTGTGCTGGAATTGAATTTAAAATGCCACCCGGGGATCAAAATTAGTGTCACCTGAGCTTGGATTGTGGGCTTGATTCAATTTTGGAAAATGATATCTTGGGCGGATGCTCTACAAAGAGCTGATTTTTTTTAAATTTAAATAGTGAGAAGAAATTTTACTTTAAAAACTAGAAGTTATTTGAAATAGATAACACTACTTATTTACAGTTCAGAAATATTAATATCAAATTGAAAATCATAGCTCAGTATTTGAGCAGCACAACTTAGGTAGTTTTATTTTTAAAAAAATGTTTCCGAAAGATTTAAAATTGTCAAGCTAATTAAAAAATCATATGCGCAACTCTCTACAAAATCGGCCGATTTCGACCATTTTTATTTTTTGTATTTTTTGATTTGGCTCAAACTTTGTGGGGGCCTTCCCTATGACCAAATAAGCTATTTTGCGTCATTGGTTCACCCATACAAGTCTCCATACAATTTTGGCAGTTGTCCATACAAAAATGGTATATAAATATTCAAACAGCTGTAACTTTTGAGTGAATTTTCTTATCAATTTGGTGTCTTCGGCAAAGTTGTAGGTATTGTTGAGGACTTTTGAGAAAAAAATAGGTACACGGAAAACAAAATATGCAGATTTTTTAATCAACTTTTTTTTCACTAAAACTCAATTTCCCAAAATACGTATTTTTTGATTTTCGAGATTTTTTGATATGTTTTAGGTGACAAAAATCCGCAAACATTAAATGTTACGCCCATTTAAAATGCTAGTCTTGATTAAAAAAAATTAAAATATTTTTTTCGAAAAGATCGAAAAATTTTACGAATTTTTCATGTATTAACATTGAAAATCGGACCATTAGTTGCTGAGATATCGTCATTAGAAAATGATGGGTTGTTTTGGTGAGATTTAGAAAACTTCAATTTTCGTGTTTATTTTTCTTAAAGCGGCTGTATCTCAGCAACCCGAGGTCCAATCTTCAATATCTCTTAGACAATTTTATAGCAAATTTTCTGAACTTTATAAAAAAAGTATTTTTAGAAATGGTCACTCATGGTCACTATTTCTAAAAATTGAAAGACTGCAAATATTTCGCTAAAATCAAACTTTCGGTGGCTATATCTTGAAAACGGAGCCCTTTATCAAAAAATCTTTAAAGTACTTTTCGATTGCAAATTCAATAAAACTTCGATTTTTTCCAAAAATCACTATTTTTTCAAAAAATCATAACTCAGCGGCAGATTTTTTGACCATGTTTCTCTATGGCTCAAAAGTTGCGGATTTTTGTCATCTAAAACATATCAAAAAATCTCTAAAATCAAAAAATACGTATTTTGGGAAATTGAGTTTTAGTGAAAAAAAAGTTGATTAAAAAATCTGCAAATTTTGTTTTCCGTGTACCTATTTTTTTCTAAATAGTCCTCAACAATACCTACAATTTTGCCGAAGACACCAAATTGATCAGAACATTCACTCAAAAGTTACAGCTGTTTGAATATTTACATACCATTTTTGTATGGACAGCTGCCAAAATTGTATGGAGACTTGTATGGTTGAACCAATGACGCAAAATAGCTTATTTGGTCATTGGGAAGGCCCCCACAAAGTTTGAGCCAAATAAAAAAATACAAATAAAATCCATTTCCGGTTTTGGTAGAGAATTGCTCATATGTGCTTCGGATGAGAGTGAATGAAATGAAAGGTCACTCTTAAGAAATACATTGTTTAAAAACCAAAAAACTGCATACCTCAAAAGCAAGAGCTTCTCTCAGCCAACTCGAAAAAAAATGCTCTGACCCCTTTTCGATTAGCGTGCATTTTTGTTGTAAACGATAAAATTATCGAAGCTCGAAAACGATAATGATAATTATATCGTTTTTGTCGGGACGATAACGATAATCAACCGTTATCGTTATTCCGATAGTTCTTTCGGCGATAATCTTATCGCCTATCATGGACGATAACTCATTTTTAAAATCCTTCTAAAATCGACTCAATTCAACGAAATCATATTAAATATTTAATGCTTTACCTATGATTTTTTTTTTCTGAACATGTAGTAAGTTTCAAAGTATAAATTTTAAAAGTTGTTCACAAAATAGCGTATTTTCCGAAAGTACTCAAATTTTCATAATATGCTTGTTAATAAAATTTTCACAAAGTACCGAATTTTCAAAAATACATTTTTTTTAAATTTCATAAATGGGTATCAAACGAAACTGAATTTGCTTAGCGTTTTCACATTATTAGAGGTTTTTGTGAAAATGCTGAAATTTTCAAAAAGTACCGTATTTTTTCAAAAGTAATCAAATATTCATGATTTGCAATATGATTTGGGAAATGAAATTTGATGTGCATTTTCAGTTTATTAGAATTCTTTTTTATGAAACACTAAAATTTTCACAAAATGTATCTTTTAAAATACTCAAATTTTCTAAATTTGCAAAGGAAGCGGAATTTTGAATGCATTTTCACTTTATTAAAATATCTTAAATTTTTGAAAATACTTCGTTTGATACCCATGCTTCTGAAAATCTACATATTTTGAAAATTTTAATATTCAAAAAAATAAAGTTTATATTTAAGTGATTTTTTTGTATTTTTCAAAAAGAAACTCTAATGAAATGAAAAAGCATTTGAGTATTTAAAAAAAATACGGTATTTTGTGAACACTTTAGTATTAACAAAAAAAAATCTAAAGAAGTGAAAAAGCATACAAATTTCACTTGGTTTGTTACCCATATAGCAAAATATGAAAATTTGAGTACTTTCGAAATATACGGTATTTTGTGAACAATTTTGAGTAGTTATACCTTGGAACTTACTAAATTTTGAAAAAATACATTCTCTGTAAAACAGTGAAGACTTAACACGATTTGGTTGAAATAAGTCGTCTTTAGAAAGGTTTTAAAAATGAGTGGTGGGCTCTCCACTGGCCTCTTTTATCAAACGCGGCGAGCTTTCGGAGAGGACTCCTCGGCTCTGGGTCGAGATGCAACAGGGGGAAGCTGATCAGGGACTCAAAAGAAACACGGTCTTTGCATTATCACTTGCTTTTAATTACTTACGAAGTGTTCGTGTGTGTGTGTGTGTGTGTTCGGGGCCGGCCGGCGGTACTGCGTGCTGCTGCTGGGTTTCTGCTCTCCAGTTTGCTGCGAGCTGCTGACGATGATCTCGGCGAAGCCTCGTCAGGCTCACCGAGTCGCGCACAGGTGTGCTTCTGGACGGGTGCGGATGGACCGACGGAGCCTAGCCAGGCTACCGAACGTCGGCTGGTGTTCGACCACTACGGGCTTGGTGGGAACCAAAGGGGGTGCTTTACCTCGCGGACCGAAAACGGCGGTCTGCGGGCGCCACGTCAGGACACGTGGTCAACGAGACCTTCTGGGCGAGCTTTTTGGGCGTGCTCGGCTTCTGGCTGAGACGTTTGGCGTGTTTACAGCCCGGGCTGGCCGAGGAGAACTCGGTTCCCCGACGATAGCGGTTCTACAGCTTAAAACTGTTGGGTCCTACACGTGGGTTTCACACAATGGGGGAGGGTTAGGTTGGGTTCGCTACTGGGGTTCTGTTTTGAGGTTATCGGGACTTGGCATACCTGATTCCAATCTAATCACTGCTCGGGTTCTTGTCTTTTCCACTCACGGGGATACTGCGTATCCTTTGTCGGTTACTTATATGTTACACAACCGGATCTAATAAGGACTAACTAGTGGCGAATGTTAGTCAACTTGCGTGTACTTGGCTTCGCGGTCACAGTGGAGAAGACCGATGGAATCGACCCGACCTAGTAGCTAACCTCCCCCAAAGATCATCAAGGTTCATCATGACCCTTTTTATTAATCCCATTCGTTAGTCGCACGGCAGTACACATAATTGGTGAGGAGTGTTTAACAAATTGTGTTATGTGTAATCAAAATGACCGTTGCTAATCCTACTGTGGAGTTTATTCAAACTAGTGCTCCTAAACAATTTCCTTCTATTAGCCATTGATTAAAGGACGAACGAATAACATACAATGACTAACCTATCATATATTACGCAAAACATATAGAAAATACTATCAAAAAACATCGAAACTATGGAAACGAATATTATGGCACGGGTCATCATAGTGAGTTCACTCCGAAGAGTACTATGACCGTTTGCTCTCACTCTCTATCTCTTGTTGCTCTTGGTGAGTAATAGGGTAAAATGCCACAACGGTAACAAATTACGAAAAACATATTTTTCATCGAAAAAATACTGGAATAATTTTGAAAATTCTGCCATTTTTCGTTTCTAGACTATACATTTTTTTGGGACATGTCATTCCCATCTCATCACCTTTTCAGGATGCAAATTATTATTTTTCAATTGGGTACTAAAGCCCTATGTCAATTTTTATGTACAACGGTTAAAACACGATCAAAAACCATTTCTGATCACTTTTTTTTTCATTTAAATGCAAAAAATAATAATGAAAAGACAACATTTTTTCGATGGATCAACTATGGTCCCCTTGGAACGAGCTGTCAAGTAGGAACTTTTCTGTCAAGAAGGACCGCGAGGTTAATTTTTCAAAATTGATTTAAAAATCCATTTTAAACTCTTTGTGGTCGTACAAAGGGTCATTGTACTCAGAAAAATAAGCTTTTTCGCTGTAAACAATAATATCAGCAATCTAAGCTTTATTTTAGGACCCAATTGTTCAAAAATGGAAGAGGTCATACCGATCCTCCGTCCCGAGATATCGAAAAATGGAGCTCGGATACGTGATCAGGGACAAAAGTTACACAAAGTTTTATGCAAATCGAAGAGGGGTCAGGGCAACTGCTGTGTGAGTTGGCGAAGAATTACCCAGATTTGTCTGGGAAAAGAGAGAATTGGTCAATATCTTAATGCAATATTTGTAAAAATACTCTTATTAAAAAACGACTGTGAAATTTAAAATTAATTAAACATTCATCGTTAGTTACTGAAACTCGATTTAACTCTCATTGCCTTTGAAACGATAGTTATTCGCAATTTTCTCGCAACCCAATCTATATACCTTAACCCTGAATCTTCGCGCGCCGCCATCTTTCAATTCATTAATGGCAAAATCACGTACAAAACTTCATCATTTTCCCCCCGCGTGCTGCAGATCCTTATCTGCCACGTCCTCCATCGAGTGTGTTTGCCTGTGCATTAAAAGGCAAAGTCAAGCTTATTTGCTTATTCACCACTCCAACCCCCTTGAACAACCCTCGTTTCCCCCTTGAAAGCCCTTTTCCTATCGCCCACAGATTGAAAGATTGCGATGCGATGCGCATTTCATAATTTATATAAATAAATTAATTAGAATAATGCCCCGTTTGATATATCATTTAGATGTTAATTAAGATAGACACGGAATCTACTCTGAATTTCCCGGCATCGCCCCACCGCCACCATCACAACCAGGGGAAAATGTCCATAATCATGGCCATGACGCGGTTGAAAATCGATAATTTGAATTAAAATTAAAGCCCCTCCCCAGCAACCCCAAATGAAACCGATTAAGGGCACTCGTAGTCAATCATCCGCGCGAGAGAGGGCGCGTCACTTTTGACACCGTTGCGTTGTTGCTGGGAAGCCCAAACCCGGAAGTGCAATTGTCACCCACCAGCACCTGTAATGACACTGCTCTGCCAGTCACGTCATGTGAAATTAACGACAAACAATCATAATCGATTGCTGCGCGAAAAACACTCTCATTTTGCATGGAAATTTGAGGAAGGAGGGGGGGGGCGTAATTCCACCTGAAGTGTTTCGATAATCGGTTCAATTAAACTTAATTAAAACTAGCATTCGGACACGTGCACTTTGGACGGAATTTAATTCAATCGCGAGAGACTGAGGGGAGGGTGGGGGATAAAAATAACATTGCAATAAATTAATCACAAAATCACACACACAGATGTCATCGATTCTGAAAACCGGAACATCATCATACTTGCACATTGATTCATTTTTTCGATGTTTACGCTCCTCAGAGTCGATAAGCCGGTTTCTGAAACAAGCAAGTCAACATGTTTGGATTGTCATCGA